>NC_056744.1:90222100-90522888 GCF_019279795.1 Protopterus annectens
TAAAAGGACTTAACTGTTTTTGCAAATTAAAAGTTTATACGTGTAGTATTTAAGTTGGTTATGCTATCTCTTAAAGCATTTAACAAGGTTCTCAACCTATCTGCAAAATGAGGAGCACTACCTCTTATAATGTGGAACAAATGGGCAAAATATGGAACACTTACTAACAGTTTACCAACAACTTCAGCTAAGAAGCTCATAGGATTATTAAAACGTGATATTTTCACTTTGGGAATATTTTTTAATATAGAGGAACAGGTGGTGATCCTAATTCACTTTGCGGCTCCGACAAATACGAGAATATAAATACTGGCTTTAAAAAATACCAACATCTTTAGTAAATAGCCTCATAATAACTTGCAAGACAAATCTAACACGCTCCCAATGAGTAAATAAATGCACTTCAGTGGTGTCGAAATACTCATTTCTATCAATTTTGAGCCACCAGACGCGTACGGTCACTACTTTAACCTACGCTATTACATAGCTCCCGTTATTAATCCTCTCCAAAATAAATTAAAAAAGTTACATTTCCAAAGAACATAGGAACTATACAATCTTTCGCATACGTATATACACAATAGAACAAAAATATCTTTAGCTGCACACCTTCACCTTGCATTTATTATACACGTGCCTTTTAACACAAATAATACATACGTGTTATCACTTTAATTACCTAAACTCAGTGTCAATATAGAACATCTAAACACATACAATGCCCAACCTTTGATTATTCCTTAGCTTTAAAATTACGTTTTGTGACCTGAAATACCCCATTTATCTCTACAACAGATACCGGTCAGCATCACCTTATCCACCTGCTCCATTACACGTGAACCTGCGTCCAGCACAGTGAACCAGTAAACCAATGGGATGGCGAGATTCCCAACAATCTCCAAATATGGAGATATTCGCCCCGTGCAACGGGTGCGGCGGCAGCGGCGGGTGGTACGTAAAACCTCTATAAGCACCGGAGCGGTGTGATAAGCTTTACTGTATACTGCAACATTATAGGCAACATCTTTTTGATTTCCCTTGATCTACTTGTTTTGCAGGCCTTTTTACGTTTTCAGGTAAATAGCTAAGCTGTTAATTAGAATTGTTCGTTATTACGTGTATAAAATGTGCCAAAAGATGTGAATGTTGACTTTAATAAATAAAGTAGATGGGGATTAATACGGAATTTTATTAGAATGTGATAGACCTTGGTAATGATGCCTTCAGTATTTTCTGCTTTGTTTTGCTATGCTTGGGATTGAGCTATAATGAAACTGAATTCAGTATAAAATGGTATTAAAATGGCAGATATTAAATCTTGTTAAGCCGCTACCGCGAACATGTTGTGATGCGTAATTTGATGGGTCAGCGTTAGTTTGAAGCATGATCTCTATTTGTTTTCGGTAGTTACTGTGCGTGTGCTTAATATAACGGAATTGCGTTTTTTTTTCCTCTTGTACATAATGTAGAGCTGCCTACCCAATTCTGAGAATCTTGAATATAGTTAACTGTCACTGTTAAGTAATACCTCGACCCTATGTGCGTAAAAAGCAATAAGAGGGGGGTATAGAGGGTGGGGCGATGTAGGGCTCCCCCTTAAGAGCTATAAAATTGTGATGTAACTTAGTCATATAGCGTGGCTTTTACGTAAGGTGTAATTGTAACGTGTAGTAAGAAACTGGATTATTGGCAGTCTAGGATTGGGTAGACCTGTGATGGAGAAAATCAAATCACGATTTCGGTTAACTATTGAAATGTTTTCGAAAGTCTAAGAATTCGAGTTTGAGGTATGGCGATCTGGTAGCGGGCAAAACAGAAGTTAATCTTAACTGACAAGCTAGTACCTAGGCTATGTAGGGTAAAGCATACTTATAGTAAGGATACAACTTGTCCCACTTTGGGCAGTTGTGTTGAACAACCTAGAAAATGGCAGACGTTTTCAAGACAAAACATTTCTTCAATAGTATAGTTGCATAATTTTGTATCAAACTCCTATTAAATGGAATAGCATAAGCAACTCAAATGCTACAAAAAGCTTTTATTTTGGCAAAAAGTGAAGTTCTGCCCTTTGCACTGGCTGTGGGTATGTTTGTCCTACAAAAGTCTCAATTTCTACAAAAAGTCCCACTTTGGGCATTTGAAAAGGTGGCAACCCCAACCTATAGTCTATGCAAAAGACTGCATTTATTTTTTACTGTTAATGGTTCATTGAATATGTGCAGTAATGCAAAACATTTAACAAGTGTTTCAGATGTAATATAGTGAAAAATCTTTCCTTTTAAAATACAAGGATGGCACATGTCCAAGCTGTCAAATTTAATTTGAGGCTGTGCTACAGAAAATAGGATGGGTGATAAGTACCCTAGTGTTTTACTAGCCACCTACAAAGTCAGAGTTTATTCCTCAATGAATATCTGCAGCTTTCCTGATCTTGCAGAGTGAGAATCTCTGCTTATGCTATGAACTTCCTAGCATTTGTAAACTCTTGGTAAAAAGTCCCTGGAAGTACTAGACATGACTACTGTTCAGAAAAAACATGCAGACGTTATTTTGTTAATTTTAAGTATTTTAAAATGGTTTAAAATTGCCCCTTGTTTCTGCTTTGTGCCCTCTGTTTTTTCCATCTCTGAACCTTGAGCAAGAGTAGATGTATTTGGGGTGCCTGCAATTTTTAGACTCCTTTTTATAGCCTAGTGGCAACAGTGGGGTTTGGGGATAGTAGCCAGATTGTAGTACCTGGTGAGCTAGTATAAGGATTGCACATCTCCAATCAAAAACTGAATAAGTAGAAAGTAACTTGGGTCATAAGGTTGTACTACATGTTATGTATTGATTTTGGCAACTTTCTGGAGTGTTTGGAGTTGAACAGTTGGTGATACAAGTAGTATGCCCTGCTTTGGTGCTGGAAGACCAAAAAATATTGTGGGTCATTGCATTATAGAACAAGTTTTGTCTTTCAGATATGTTAAATCTGGGTACTACCTGCTTGAGTTCAGTAGCTCACATGGATTTAAATGACCTCACTGCACTACTTGAGATATACCACCTTGTATCTCCCTGGAAGAGACCACTAGCCTAATGAGACCTAGACTAACACTGAGTGCAGATGGGGTAAATGAGACTAAACTACTTAAACTAGGATAATCTGTTTTGAAATGCTCTTTAGTGTGGCAAAGAGTAATGCCTAAGACAGGTTTGAGGTTCAGCTAGATAAAACAGCTGCTCTGAGCTGTAGGAGACTAACTTGGAACCAACCTTTGATTATTTGCAAATCAAAATGAAATGCATACTTGCTTGGGAAGTTGAAAAAGTATCAAATATGCAACATTTTGTAGTTTTTAAGGTGCTGATTGTCAAGGTAGCTTTCTATTATGGTAAACTAGTATGGGTAACTGGTTCCTATCTATATGCAGATAGTAACTGCCTGTGGTGATAGATTTTGAAATGTAAAATGAAGCAACTTTATTAGACCTACTTGTCCTGATTTAGTATAGTAGGTCCACTGTTTTAGTACCAAATGTAGCACCTGTGTAAGATTTTTGTGGGGTGGGAGACTTCAGTCAGATGAGGTGTAATGTGGTGAAGTGACTTATGCTTGAAGTAAGCCTTCCATAATGTGGTGAAGTGAGTTATGCTTGAGTACTATGTTGCTGACCCTGTTTTGGGTCATGTAGTTCCACTGTTTGTGTGTGGGGGGGCGGCAGTAAAAGTGGTTCTGTGTTCTATGTTGCCTGTAGAACACAAAGACAGATTGCCCAAGGAGTAAAGAACTGAAATGATTAGTGTTTACTAGAGAATTCTCAAAGGTATTTTTTTATAAAGTGTATTTAGTTGGAAAATGTGAGACTTGAAAGCAAGCAGCCCTAAGCTGGTGGGAAGATGTTGGTTGCCTTGTAAACACCTGGTAAGCCTCTTGTCTTCAGTTTGCATTGGCTGGGCAACATAAGTGCATGGCTCGCCACAGTGGAGAAATCTTGAGTAGAGACATCTACATACTAGTGTACAATTCAAATAATCGAACCCTGCAAAGGGGAAGGGGCTATGTAAAATTGTAGAATCTAAAATGAGACTTGTAGTTGGTATTGTCCAGGAGCAATTGGACATGGGGGGAGCACAACTGATGTAAGTTTTGTCTGGTAACTATATAAAAAAAAAGGTTGCAGCACAAATCTGTAAGGAAGTGGTTCTCGTTATGAGAGATTATGCAGTAGGAAGGCTTACTGCTGCTAGACTAGATGCTAACATTAAAAATGTGGCATGAAATGTTCATGGGGGGGGGGGGGGTTGTGTGGTGGAAGGGGAGCTGGACTGAGTTGTCAGATCTTATAAAGAATGTGGGTGTTAAACACAGGCCACACTTGGGCTTCTCTTTTGTGGTATGAGGTAGTAAACCATTGTCCTAACAGTACATAAAGGGTTGTGCATTTGGGGTAAGGGAAAACTTCTTGCCTATTTTTTTGTTTGCTGTAATTTCAGTTTAATCTTGGTCTGAAATTAATGCTGTATGATTAACACCATGTATTCTTGGGCAGGTGTGCAGAGAAATCCTGTTTAATCAACAGAGGCTAGGTCATTTGGCAGTTTGGTATAAAGCTGTGTTGGTTGGCAATGTGCATTTGTTTAATTTGAATGTCTTATCGGGCAAATTTTAGTGTAGAAAATGCATGAAGCAAACTATAAATTTCCAGATGCTAAGTATAGTGTTGTACTCTTTCTTACCCAGGCAAAATGGCAGAGGAGGAGATTGCTGCTCTTGTCATTGACAATGGCTCTGGTATGTGCAAAGCTGGCTTTGCTGGAGATGATGCCCCTCGAGCTGTGTTCCCTTCCATTGTTGGCCGGCCAAGGCATCAGGTTTGTTTCTGAAATTTTCTCTAATGCTTAATGTTGAAAAAATAGTAACTAAACTTTGACCCTTTGTGCTGTGGGAACAAGGCTTTTAGTATTGCCGCTACTGTATACCTTGTGCAATTTCTAAGGCTTGGTAGTATGTAGTACTTTTCAACACTGATCTTGTGTGTTCTGTCATTTAAGAGGAAAACTAGTCTCAGGTTAAGTATGTTGCCCTCGCAGAAGAATGTAGTGGCCAAAATAAGACTGAGTTGCCCACGCAGAAGAATGTAGTGGCCAAAATAAGACTGACCTAGAGAATTCTTCAAACAGGAAGATCAATTTTTTGCCATGCAGACTGCATTGCCCCCCCCCCCCCCCCATTTAATGTTCGAAATGTGTAATGTGGGGGGTGGGCTTTAACTTGACTAAATTTTATGAAGATCCCTCAGACTTGACTAAAAATTGTCAATGAAGGCAAGGGTACACTGGTAATGAGCTGCATTGGGAAGTAAGCTAGTCAGTGTAGTTTGAAGATGTGTATTCATGTTGGTGGTATTGTACAGTTGTATGGCAACATTGACCACACTAGATATACTAGGCAGAAGGCAGTGCAGAATGTGTGCTTTAACTTATGCAGACTGGCTCAAGAAGTGTCTCCTTTCTTCTAGGGTGTTATGGTTGGTATGGGACAAAAAGACAGCTATGTAGGTGATGAAGCACAAAGCAAGAGGGGTATACTGACCTTGAAGTACCCTATTGAGCATGGTATTGTAACCAATTGGGATGACATGGAGAAGATCTGGCATCACACCTTCTACAATGAGCTCCGTGTTGCTCCTGAAGAACACCCTGTCTTGCTTACAGAGGCCCCATTAAACCCTAAGGCTAACAGAGAAAAGATGACACAGGTATGAATGTTGCATGTTTTTGAGCTTGACTCATCCTTGGCTGTCTGAATAAAAGTTGTACTATATGGGCCACACTTAATTTTTTTTTCTCTCTAGATAATGTTCGAAACCTTCAACACACCAGCTATGTATGTTGCTATTCAGGCTGTGTTGTCACTATATGCCTCTGGTCGAACAACTGGTATTGTTATGGACTCTGGTGATGGGGTTTCCCACACTGTGCCAATCTATGAGGGTTATGCTCTGCCCCATGCCATCCTACGTCTAGACTTGGCTGGCCGTGACCTAACTGACTATCTTATGAAGATTCTGACTGAAAGAGGTTACAGCTTCACCACAACAGCAGAAAGAGAAATTGTGCGAGATATCAAAGAAAAGCTGTGTTACGTTGCCCTGGATTTTGAGCAGGAGATGGCTACTGCTGCATCGTCCTCTTCACTAGAGAAGAGTTATGAGCTGCCTGATGGCCAAGTCATCACCATTGGTAATGAGAGGTTCAGGTGTCCAGAGGCACTGTACCAGCCAGCTTTTCTGGGTAGGTATGAAGCTGCAGGTCTTAACCAAAACTTATATTTTTGGAGACTGAGGGAATGTATTGGTGGTCTAGTCTTCTTAGACTTGGTGTTAAGATGACTGTACAGCATGGTTATCTGCAGATCTGGTGCAAGGAAAAACAATATCTGGTAATAACTTTGAATAGTGGCTTAGGCTCTTGTCAGTGTGGGGGAAGAACAAAGCCCAAAGTTAAAGAATGCTTGCTGCTTCCCCTTCAGGGGGAGTGAGGACAGGTGTGCTGGGAATTACTAGGGATAACGTGGGGGAGGGTGACTTTCAATGCATACCCACAGTCTTGCATGTGCAGAAAGGATTATGCACAACAATTCACTTGGTAACTTGTCGTCAAGGAGACTTGTTTTCAAGTCTGATCACTTCCTGTCCTAGGGAATGCATGGTTGGTGGGGGGGGTCAGACTTGCATAGTTGTACTTTTATGCATCTTCCCTGTTTTGGCAGTGTGGCTGCTGTAGATGCAACTAGCATCTGTAAGCTGTGTAGATGAGACTGGAGTCCTTGCCCAGCTTCAGATTTATACAGTCTTTCTGCATTGAATTTTCTGCTCTAATAAAATGCTACTGCAGCTATTCAGTGGCAAGTACTTTTTCTGGCTGTGGAACTTGCTTACAGTTGATTCTTAATGATTCTCTCTAGGTATGGAGTCTGCTGGAATTCATGAAACCACCTACAACTCTATCATGAAGTGTGATGTTGATATCCGAAAAGACCTTTATGCCAACATAGTACTCTCTGGTGGCACTACTATGTATCCTGGTATTGCTGACAGGATGCAGAAAGAAATAACAGCCCTGGCACCCAGCACAATGAAAATTAAGGTGAGTGGTAGCTTTTTCTCATCCTTTAACGAGTGACAGGCTCAAGCACTTTCAGTAGGGTACAGTTAACTACCAGTAGCAGTCCTTCCCAAAACAGCCAAAGCCTTCACTAGGCCCCTATCTAGTCAAAGCAAGGGCAGCCCAATTAATCTGTAAAGCTGGTCAAGTTTGAGAATTATCCCATTTGGGATAACTATACCTTTAGTAATGGACTTTCTAACCTTTAGTAATGGACTTTCTAATTTTTCCTCAGATTATTGCACCACCTGAGCGCAAATACTCTGTATGGATCGGTGGGTCTATCCTTGCATCTCTGTCCACTTTCCAACAGATGTGGATCAGCAAGCAGGAGTATGACGAGTCTGGCCCATCAATTGTTCACCGTAAATGCTTCTGAACTGGTTTGGACCTGATGTTTGCACTGTTTTTACTGACGTGTATGAACTGTGGAAGGCAGGCAGTGGAGTATTTTGGAAGCTAGTACAGTTGGGACTAGTACTGATCCACGTTGGCATTTTTCAGCTGGCTGAGTAACTGTTTTGCGGGGTTCAAAACGTTGCATTTTTTAAGCCTTTATGGTTAGATCGTCTACCCTAGTTTATTTTGCATTCCAAGTATGTTTGCGTTTATTGCATTCCAAACTTGTGGGAGCTTTACTTGTAACATCTACTAAAAATTGTAAATTGCCTTAATGTTGCTGCATTCTGTGAAAATTTGTCTTCTGAAATAAAGGCATTAAAACTGCAGAATTGTTTGCCAGTAATTAATGTGAGGCCTGTGTAACATGTGCAGCAGTGATTGTTGGTACCTCCACCTAGTTTGCGGACTTGGTGGAAGTATGGTAAATTTTCTAACCTTTTTCCCCCAGCAATTGCTATTTGCAACAGTGATTTGGAAGCTAAGCTGCTGAAGGGATAGGCATCCCACCTGGCTTGCAGAGTTAGATTTTCTATATTTTGCAGGTAGCGACTTAAGCGGTCTTGCTTTCAACTTGACAGTCCAAGTTTTCAAAAATTGACCTCTTGCAACTAGTAGCTTTTGCAGTACTCCACTGTCTTTGCAGTCTGAAACTAGCTGAAGTTCTGTCCACCTCAGATGGCCAGTGCAGGTGAAGTGGCATCAGTGTCGCACACCTGAACACTGCAGGGATAGGTATTGTAAGCTTTTGAGTAGCTGTGCTTTATCTGGTTAGTCACATGCTTGTGCAAGAGGGCCACCACACAGAGCAGCCATTAGGTTGGTAGATCTCGAAGGAATGTTAATTCTCATGCACATTTCCTCCTTTAGAAAGATTTTGGTGACTACTTCTAAATGGTCACATAGTAAATTTCAAAGAAAGCAAGCTTGAATTTGATGGTGGTTACTGCAGGTATAAACTTGCAGATGAGGGTAGAGGGGTAGGCATTCATGAGGGTAGAGGGGGAGGTGTTAACATTCTGCTGGCTTTATCCCTACCCTGTTCCATGCCTTTGATTCAGTCTCCATGACCCATTCCAGTACCATGGAGCCACTTCCTTGCCTGTGCCCCTTTTCTGAAGAGTCAAAATGACCCATTCACTTCTGCTGTGAACCAGTATCTCCCTTTGTTTGAGTGAGAATTGTCCTTTGTTTATGTAAGCTTAGTTTTTTGTATGATAAGCAGCCTGGTTGTGGCTGCAGAACTGCAAACTGTCTCTACAAAGGACATGTAAGAGTAGTGTTAACTTCATTGCTTATTGGTCCAGGTTTAAAGCCACACGAAGATTGTGGCCCAGAATGCAGTAATTTGGCTCAAACTAAATAAGCTTATCGGAAAGGTAGTTGTATATTGCCTGGATGTCCTCGTAAGCTGTGGGGGAGTGTTGTAATTCTGGACCCAAGAGGAGCCCTGTTACTCAACTGTCTGTTGCCATACATAGAACTATGCTTTGGACTCTGCCTACCTGTGTGGGATACAAATGCCCAGTGTAGATCACACTTGTGTCCTGACTTCACTTGTAATCCAACTGGACCATGTTAGAGTTTTTTTGAAATGCTGCTGCAACTCTTGGATCCTGTTTACCATGACCCTCCCTGTTGCTTGCCGTGACGCTGCTGTTGCTATGCATGAAGTTGTGGAAGGAGAATCCAGGGGAGTATTCTTGCAAATGAGCAAAAGTAGTATCCTGGCCAGATCAGTTTTCTGTGATGCATCCTGATCTGGTTAGTTCTGGTTAGTTCTGGTTAGTTCTGGTAGTGTCTTGCTGCTGTGCATCGTAAAAGCCCTCTTTGTACTTGGTACCTTAACTTCAACTGTAGCTTTTGCATTTGGGATACCATATTTACTGTGTATCCACCTATTGACACCTTTCAAAAACAAAGGTGCATATTTTGACAATTGTGTGTGGTCAAAGTTGTCTGGTTTATGGATGTTTGCTATACATGCTTTTAGTTTGGTAATGCAGTGGTGCTTGAATACACAAAGCATTTCTCATTGATGCTGACTTGCCATGATTGTCTGCCATTTTGAGTGGTTGTGAGTTGATTTTTGCAAACTTAATTTACATTGTTACAGTATTTTTCAATCTAGGCCTCAAGTTAAGATTTAAGGGGTCCAAAATGAAAAGGCAAAAAACAGACCCCAACCAAAAGTTCAAGTAGATTTATTTTAATGCTACCAAATGCCACACACTTTCATCTATTTACCATAGACTTCAGATGACAAAATACAAGACAGAAAATTCCTCCCATTATATAGGCATAGCATTATGGTGTACCAATCAAAAGCTTCCAATTTAAAAACCGTAACTAGTTTAAAATAGAATTAATGTTAAATTTCATAATACCCTCATGAAAGTCATATAAAACGTCACTAATGGGTGTCATGACCCGAGTGAGGCCGTGTAGTGGGTGGGGTTGATACCAGAGTGAGGCAGTGTAGTGGGTGGGGTTGATTTTGTACAGTGACTAGTTTGGTTTGAAAGAGCATACCTGCAACACTTGCTGTTTTGTGGACATTGTACAATATCTATAGACTTCATAATAGTTGTAATCTGGTACAGTCACTGTGGCCTTGCTTTTGTTATGGTCTACCCAGTAATCTCTGTGGCTGCCATCACCCCCTTGTCAGTGGAGCATATCTTATACTTGATTCAGTGCATATCTGCTGCAGACAGGAATGAGTTGCCACTAGTGTTAATGTTCATTGGATTACCCTTTATTTTAGATGTTTAGTTTTCAGTTGACTGCAGTGAGGAGGGGGGGGGGGGTTAAAGCCCACCATGTGCACAGGATGAGTAATACTTGCTGTCAAAATTTGACACATCTAGCCACCTCCCTGCCTGCACCAAACAATGTCAACTTTTGTCAGATAACACCTTAAGCTGCAGATTGGCATATACTTAACCATACTTTTGTCCACACATTTGGCCACTTGCTATACTAAATACTTTACCTACCCAACAGCACAATGTCATTGGTATCCATCTGAAACCCCTGACTCTTTGGGGAGGAGGGGGTTGTGCTAATACACATGCAGTCAACTGATGCAGATGAGTAGTTTTGAGAGAAGGTGATCTGACCATCTTCAGCAGCTCAATCCATTTTTTTGTTTGTCTTGCACTTGTACAAAATTGCTCAAAACTTTGGGCAAGCTGCTGCTTGCATGACTATTTACTCCCTGGGTCAGTCTTTGGTTTCTACCACCTATCTGTATAGGAAATGGCACTAACTTCAGTTTGTAAGTGTTAAGGATTTGGAATGTGTGCTAGCTACTGGCTCTAGCTTTCTCTAGAGAACTAGTTGTGGTAATTCATAGCTTGTGTGGGGTGTGTAGTACTGCTTAGAAGATGGAATGTGGATCTTTGTTTTTTCTGAAGCTGTATGCTGCTCATCTAGACTCTGAACATGTATGGCTTAACAGCAGAAGTACTTTCTGGGGCAGTCTACTAGTGCTTAAACAGTAAAACCAGGAGGCCCAGGAATGTGTAGCAAGTCTGGAAATGCAACTTGCTGTGGTATGCTCCGACGTTGCTCCACCATTTTGCCACTGTTAAAAGGCAAAATGTTAACACTAATTTGTCTTGCATGTAGAAGACCTGTGGGGCACTTGGGAGTGGAGTCAAAAATAATTTTGCCAAAACTGTAGCTAATAGACCCCCAGCAAAACAAAGCTATACCAAAGCACCAATTTTGCAGTTTACTTTCACGGCAAAGGCCCAAGTATTCCAAGATCATATGGCTTGGAAGAATTCTTTTACAGTAACCAGCAGGTGATTAGATGGAATTAATAGTCCTCCAAATACTCTTCTAGTTTTTGCTTGCAATTCTTTGCCTCTGGTAAAGAATTGGTTGCACACTTAACATTTTCACTTTTTAGTGTGCATCCTTTTGGCTTGTGTGCAGATCTGCTGGGATGTTCATTTAAATCAGTTGCAGTAGCCTTTCTAATGGTTATCCTTAGGAAGCTAGAGTGGTCAAATCCTAAGCTTGGGGCACCTTTCTGAGTATGTACAGCAGTGTTTGGACAGGGTTTACATAATCCACCAATGTAGAAAATTGGTGCTGCCTCCCAACTACTCTCCTGGCATTTACAAGAGTATCTGGAGTGTAAGGTTTTATGGTGGCTCCCTCCTGTTTTTCACAAGGGCTTTGAGAAATCCTTTATGCCTAAAAGTTGTGTACTCTACATAACACTTCATTCATTTTCATTCTTGAACTGTTGGGTTCAGTTCTATCTTTCCCTGAGCTGGCAAGAACAGCAAACTCTCAAGCTCCTCCTTTTATTCAGAATACCTCAAACACCTAACCTACCCCAAATCTGTTGCCTCTTAAGCTAGTAAGCATTATGCACTAAAGATAAAATGAAAAGGATAGTTAGTACTGACACACTGTACTTGACACAAGGGATGTCCTGCCCCAGGCAGCTTATTGCTCAGCCAGTTTAAGCTTTTGTCTTGTTTGCATTGCACTTCATATTTCTCACACACACTATATATATATATAAATAAAAGGATGTAAAATACGGATCCTAGAAGTGAAATGCCACCAAGTCATGCACATGCACAGAAAATGCAGAGTGAGGGGTGTGAGAGGTGAGGAATGGCAGTTCAAAAACTGTACAAAAGTGTCCTGTTGTGATGTGTGTTAATATTTGTTTGGGAGAGTAAACAAAAAAAAAAAAAAAGAGAACTGACTAGCCCTCAAGCCAGCAGCTAAGAATAGTTTCAGCAAAACCTGCTCTGGCCCTAGAAACTTGTATCCAACTTGTAATGCTTAGTAAAGGTATCTACTGAAGAAAGTAGCAGCTTCAAGGATGGAATTGGTGTCCAACCCTTTTGAAGGCACCAGAAGAGACAACATTCCTAGTAGAAATGGCTGTAACAGAAGCAGATTTGCCATGGAAATAAAAGGAAATTGCCTTGATATCCAGGAGGGAGAGGATTTGCCTAGAGATAGCCAAACACAAATCCTTGTGATGAAAGGAAACAAAGCTGAAAACTTGCAAATATTCCTTTTATCCAAATAGAGTTGTGCAAATCCAAGGTATGCAAGATCCTCTATAGCAAACTGGGGGGGGCACACTTTCAGCATAAGTACAAAGGGGAAACTGTCCCTGTGATTTGAAAAGAGGAATGGCCATGAGCATGGCACCAGACCCAAAATCTGTTCAATTTCGACATTTTCTGGTTGGCTTTCCTTGCCTTCTGTAAAAGTGAACATCTCTTCAGGGATTTTATTGCCCATAATGTCTGGTGCTGAGTGGGGATGGAGAAGACCTTGTCCTGTTACCTCAACCATTAAGGTAACATGTGGTGGTTTCCTCTGGCCAGATGCATTGAGGGGGAACAGATGTCCCCTCCGAAAGGAAGTCCTTGGCAAACATTTTTGGAGTCTGCATAAAAAGCACTGGGGGAGCATAAAACCTCCCCTTCTAAGGAAGGGGCATCAGTCTTCATGCTTGATGGCATGTCACTAACAGTAGGTGACTGAAGTACTTCACTGGACAATCCATGGAAATGCATCTGTAGGAAGCATTCATGAGCTGCTTGTACCTGCTCCAAGATTGTGCTCTGAAGGAATGTATACTGCCTGAAGAGTTGACTGAGCCACTTCCCAAGCATGAAGTGCCATCTTGCAGAGCGGATAGATTTCATGCCCCCTGCTTGACATAGGTCCGTAATGTACACCAAGGGAACTGGGCATAGGGTGAAAAGCCTGAAGGGCCAGAATTGGGAGTAATCGTAAGGTTTAACTTCTGATGGGGAGGCCATAGATCCTGAACTTTTAGATGAACAAGAGATGGCCCCACCTCATGTCCGAGGTATCTGAATAGTTCTTGACGGTGCCTGAAGAAAATCCTTTGCTAGCATAAGTCAGAGGAAAACTGAAATAAGTGCTCTCATACCTGTGGAGGCAAACATTGGCACTGTTTGTATCCTGTATCCCAGATGCACATGATTGAGTCGGGATGGACTTTGGAAGTTTATATTAAACACCAGCCTTTGAAGAGCTGGTGAACTGCAGATCCTGCAACAGTTAACTAGGAGAAGGTGCCTTAAGCAAAAGGTCCTCTAAAGGAGTGTGCCTTGGAGCTTGCAGAAGACTATTGCAAGTTTAGCATTTTATGAATACCCTTGGGGTAGTAAAGGAAGTACTGAAAATGAGGCACTCTGAGGGTGGATATTGATATGAAAGTCTTCAGATTTAAGGATGTTGGAAAAGCCTGGGGTAAATTGAAGAGCAAGTATCTGAAAATGGATCTCGTGAAAGGTTTGCTAGGAGAGATCCCAAATGGGGTTGCAAAATGCTTTCCTTTTGAAGAACCAGCTTCATCCTGGAATAAACCTCCTCACTTTAAGGGGGGGCATAGGCTGAATGGTCTGTTAACAGGGACCCTAGAACCTTCAGAAAATGAAGTTGCTTTAGAGGAGGAGGAATCCCAGAAAAGATTTCCATACCATGAAGTTTCCCTGACCGAGGGAAACAGTGAAGTGAGACTCCAATTTTGAAGAGCAGAAGGGATCATGGAACCTGGTGTGAATTAAACAGGCTTGTCAGATGAGGCTTCTGGGCCACAATCTGAAGCCTTAGAAGGGGGCACCTCCTGTTCCTGCTCTTGGAGGCCTAGTCAGGTTGCCTATGAACAAATGCAAACCTAGGATAATTCTCCAACTTGGGGAATGGAGACAAAGGTCTTGCAAGGCTTCGTATTTTTTTTACTTAAAATATAGCTTCCAACAATTTTGCCTTCCAAGTCTTCTACACTTGTGGCAAGTCACTTGAGAAGCAGAATCCTAAAAAGACTGGCTTTATCTGCATTGGGGAGGTCCGAGAACATGACTAGCCTGGGCAATGAAGGCCTGTGTATGCCTAGTTATGTGGGTCTGGTAATCCTAAAGGTCAGTAGAAGCAGTGTAAATTTTTGCCAGTCTTCCATGTTAGAAGGCAAACATTTGGAATGGGGCAAAAGTTTGTAACGGCAGGATCCCCAACATTTAAATAAGACCATCCTTGAACCTTCTAGAATCAGTTTGAGCAGGAGGCTGGGAATATGACTTGGAAGCAGCAGTAAAAGTAAGGCAGCCAGCACAGGAGGAACTGCAAGCAAATAATATCTGACAAGCTTACATTTAACTTAAGCTAGCTGCAGATAGCATAGCCCTTCATCACCATACTTGTCAACCATTCAATCCAAGAATCCTATGTATCCCTCTAAGAAAGCTATTCATTCCCCTCCACAAAGGAGGCAATACAGAAATCTCCAACTTCTGTCCTATAGCCATCCTGCAAGTCCAACTCCTTCCCTACCCTCCTAGACTTTCTCCAACTCTACATGGATTTCGACCTGGACATAGTACTACCACTGCCCTTCTTCCTTGACGTAAACCGTGCCTGAGACTCTGGCAACATTGCATCTTTCTAGACTTAAGGCCTTCAGTACAGTTTCCCAAAACCATCTCTTGTCTGAACTCTTCTCGCTCTCCCCCTCTTCTATAAACTGGTTTTCCAGTTACCATCGACAAGCAGGCAAGTGGGACAGTAGTACTTCACACCAACAGGAGTTCCACAAGGCTCTATACTGGGTCCCTTTTTAACACTAATTTCATCAGTTCATTCCTAAAATTTTCCACTGTGGATAATCTGCTATGCTCAGTTCCTCCCCAAACTCAAGCAAATAACATTATTCCTTTTGTACTGAGTCCCTTGCTCTCAATGCATCCAAAACCAGTCACTATCTCTACCCCCCCCCCCTCTAAACCGATTCCTTCTCCATAGTGAATCGGAATAAGATTCCCATTGAAACATCCAATACAAAACTAGGTGTATCGGACATTTTAAAGCTTGACATTCGTATACAAACTAGTATCAAAACACCAAAAGCTCTGGATGCTGTATA
Source organism: Protopterus annectens (assembly GCF_019279795.1). NCBI lineage: Eukaryota > Metazoa > Chordata > Ceratodontiformes > Protopteridae > Protopterus > Protopterus annectens. The sequence goes on from NC_056744.1 coordinate 90,237,588, forward strand.
GTCACAGCCATTATCTCACTCCCTCATCCAAACATTTTCTATTTCCTACCTCAACCTCTCTTGTATGGAGCCCCTCTTCTCACCAACCTTCAATCCTCCCTAAAGTCAAAACTCATTCTGCTACAAGCAAATCTAAATTTGCTACTGGGACCAAATCCTCTCACCACTGTGGTGCAGTCACTCCTTGAACTGATTGGGGACCCCCCCCCACTGTCTCTCAACCTTCAACTGCTCACAAACTCATTTTCAAACCCTCTTACTGCCCTGCCTTCTCCATACTCTCCTTGCATCACTCTTGACAGACTACTCTGGTCCAGTAACCAGAACCTCTTGGTGTACAAACCTTTGCTCTCATTGGGCAACTTCTCCATGTCTTTCTCCATTTCTCATCCTATGTAATTCACTCCCTCTCCCCACATTGAATCACCTAAAGCCACTCTGCAACCATTTCCATATCTCCTCACTGTGAATGCTCATGCTCTCACCCCACCTGACCTCCTTTCTGCTCCCCTTCCTTTATTTCTCCTTTTCTAAAACTCAATCTAGTGACTTCCATTCACCTCTTCCAACTCTACCTATTCACCTTTCATTGTTCTCTAATTCTTCCGGTCACCTCAAACTTTGAGTGCATAAATGCCTGCACTACATTATACTTGTGTACTCAAATACTTTGTTTTAATTTCAGTACTGTTAAGACACCTTGCTCAAGTGTTCTGTCTTCTATATTACTGTTAGTAGTTTTTGAAAATTGCATTATACTTTGATATTAGCTTTGTAATTGTATAGGGAGCTTTTCTCCCCAGTCCTCCATTGAAAACTGACTGTCCCAGTGGACTTTCCCGATTTAACAAACTGCAAATTAAATTGTGCAGTTTGGAAGACATTCACTTGAGTCATCCTAGCAATTGTGCTGTTAAAGGACATTTCCCCAGACAGACTGGGTTAAGACTCTTCAGAACCATAAGCCAAATCTTCATCTGAGGAGTCTGGTTCCCTAAACCATTTAGAGGGGGGGGGGTATACAGGTCCTAGGAGGAGCAGGTACTAACAGCCCTTGAGGCTTTAGGGCTGTTGAGGGCAGAGAACAAGCCCTGAGTAAACTCTTGCATTCCCGAGGATCCCTAGGACAGAACAAAACATGTTTTTCTTAGACTGCCCTGATATTTTTTTTTTTTTTTTTTTACCCTTGGTGAGATTTAAGAGAACCTGGAACTTCCTCCCTGACCAATATTTGCAGAATCCATCCTAGGACCTAATAGTCTACGGTTCCTCTATCCAGAGCAGACTCTGCAAAGCCTCAGGACGTGTGAAAAGAGAGCATGCTGGCTTCCAGCAGGGTTGTAGCAGAAGAACCTGACTAGCTGAAACTAGGCCACCTTGCCTAGTTGGGAGTGTCTTTGTTAAAGGATTCTGCCACTGTACCCTGGGCTGTCCTAAGCTGTTGCCATTCAAGATAAATGGCCAGGTAAGACAAACTGCCTGAGCACAAGTCAGTAAGAGGTATGGTTGTGGGGGAAGTTGCCCAATCAAGACACTGTTCATGATCCTTGTGGGGAATCTGCCTCCCATACTAACATTTTCCCACCTCCGGTGACTAACTCTAGGTAGTGATATAAATACAATGAAAACCCCAATAAGACTGCTATACTTTCATCTGTACTTTAGATCTCTCTTCAGTGTGAGGACAAATGTGTGACATACAGCGCAAGCAAGATTTCTTGAGCTTTTTATGTACTGGCTGAGCAATGGCTTGCTCAGGGCGAGACATCCCTTACTATATCAGTGATATAGGATATCATTGGTTCCTACTGCACCTTTCAGGTCTTCCAAAAGTTAAATGTGGGGGTGGGGGGGGGTTGAATTAAAATGGACAACACTGATGGAATGTTCTTTATTTTCATTCCTCAACTGTTGGAACAGTCCCTAGCTAAGACCTAACTTTTCATAAAGGTAATCTAATCATCTAGCCGATGTCGCTTCAGAAAATGGTTTGCCTAATTTTGATTTCCTCATTTTTGTTTGTGTAGATAATATTGAATATTCAAAAAGTGCAACACTCACTTTTGGAAAGAGAACTGGAAGGTTGATGACCTGATTAATGTTGGATTCAGACACTTTGGGAAGAAAGCAAGGGTTTATTTGTAAAGACCCTGTCCTTATGGAAAATAGTGGCTTGGAAGACTAGGCCTGAAATTTTTACAGCTGTTTTAGCAGTGGTAATGTCCACTAAAGATAGTGTTTTAGGTCAAAACTTTAAATTGAAATTAACACCCATGGAGAAGTAAGAAAGGTCCCTCTTTTAAAGGCCAAGTGTGGAAGAGACTAAATGTGAATTTTATGAAAACTGGAATGTACTCAACAGAACTAGCACTTTAACAACTTCAGGAACCAGTGCTAAAAAGGATCAGTGTCTTTTTGCTGCACCCAAAAACAGATGTTTACGTCTATATTTTAAGTGGTAGCTTTGGGAGAGGATAATGTCTTTGACGGGGAAAGAGCCTGGGCTGTCTTGAGTCAATGGGAATGAAGAAACCATGCGGTTAACTTTAAGCCTGGAATGTTAGTGTCATCTGGGCAAGACTGGTCTGGAATTGGATCCAGGATTCACTGCTTTGAGTGGATAAGGCCAAAGGAAAGGAAACCATCTCTGACAAGGCCAATAAGGGGCAGTGAGGATAACTGATGAATAGAAATGCTTTCTGAAGAAATTTGGGGATTTAGAGCTAACATGATAGGTGTAAAGGAGACACCAGACAGCCACTTGTGAATTTGAGCTTCCCTTGGTGACCTCGCTGGTGGGGGGAATCTGGGCAGAGAACCTGCCGCACTTGTTGGGAGATGCAAAGAGATTGCAGCATGGTTGTCTCGATCGCTATAAAATTCTTTCTGCAACCTTCATGGTGAGGGACCATTCATGAGACCTTGGAATGGACATGTTTAACTTTTCTGCAATAGTGTTGGATTTCCATGGGATGTGAATCTGAAAACGCTGGATGAGGCTGCCATTGCCACACTCTGCATCTCTACACGGGGGGGGGGTTTAGGATTTGGTTCCCTCTTTGTACCAAACTACTGACCTTGACTGAATTGCAGCACTCCCAGAGGGGAGTGTTTGGGAAGGCCTGCAATGCTAGGACAGCTCTTACATTGTGTGTTGGTCTCTTCAGGGGACCATTTGCTAGGGACAGTCTTTCCCAAGAAATGCCCCCTACCCAAACTGGAAAAGCATCCCTGATCAATCTCAATTGGCTGAGGGAGAACCAAAGGGGTGACCTTTTACTTGATATCAATTCTTCCAAGCTCATATTCTCTCTCTGACTCTTACGGGTGGGTGAAGAATGGTCCACTGAAGGATTCTTGTACCTTGCTATTGGTACCAAAATTGCAGTAGATCTTTACCACAATGCTTGTAAAATCAGTCTCTGCTGAAAGAGCTCTGATCTTTTTGTCCTGAAATTGAATGGTTTGGATCCTTGGTTGGGGTAGAAGCTCTGAACTGTTTCATTTGAGTTGACATTTCTTGTTATGGTAATTCCTGGGTGAGAGCATAACTGGGAGTACATAGTCTTGTGCTTTGATCAGATAGGTCAGCAATTTAGCCAGTTGTCCAAGTAAGGAAATGGCCATAATCCCTACAGTCTCAAGTGAGTTGTTACTACTGAAATGCACTTAACCAGAGGGTGCTGTGCTGACACTAAAGGGCAGAGCCCTGAAGTGGTAATGACTCCCAAGTGTAGATATTTCCTGGATCTTTATTTTCATATAGTATGGATGTGCTCAGTCTTTAAGCTGCTGCTGTCCCTGGCAGAAAGGGTAGAATGTACTGTACCATGACATCCAGAACTTTGTGTAATTATCTGATTTCATATTGCTGAGATCCAGACTTGGTCTCCAGTCCCCTGTTTTCTTTGGCAGTAAATCTTTGTGTGCTCTAGTCTGGAAGGATGTGGACAACTTTTTTTCCCTAGCAGCTTGCTTTCTAGTGCAGCTGCTTCCCTCTGGAGCATTAGGGATTTTGTTTATCAAAGGGGGTGGTAAGGAAAGGGGCCTTGTATACAACCACTGGAGATGATCCTCTGCACCCATGAAGCTTTTGTAATCTCTAGCCTAGACTTTGCAGAGGTAAATGACCCCTGACTGCCCTCCAGAGATGGACAGTCTCTGGTCTCCTTCTGGGAGCACTAGTCAGATCAGTCAGAATGGATCTCTGGTTCTGCAGACCACCTCTGCTGTGTGGATGGTGTTTTCTATTGGAAGTCTTCCCTCTGCCCCTGGGGGGAACTTTCTCCATGAGGAAGGGACCCTGGGCCTCTATTCCTAAAGTCTAGTGAAGTGTGCCAAATATTTCAGCAACCATAGAACCGAGGTCACTGAAGCATAACACTGTTCCCAAATCTGTCAACATCCTAGCCAGAGGCGATGGACAGTGGAACTGTTCTGCTAGTTCCTTCAAGGCTGCTGCTCTAACAGTGTCACTAAGTGGTACTGCCTTGCTCTACTGCTCTGTCCTTCAGTGGTGCCACATTTTGGTGGGATGCTCAAGTATCCGAAGAAATGAGTATACCCTGCTGGATATCCTGGTGACTTATCTAGGCTGGCTGTCCCCATGGCAGAGTAAGTTGAGGCTCTAGACACAGGCAAATATGGTTTGGAAGTTAGAGCTGAGGAAAGGGGGAGCTGTCCTAACTGTAGGAACAGAGCTCTCTTCACTCTATCAAAGCAGAATGCTTCTAAAAGAAAGCTACAGCGGAGAAGACATACTTCCAGCCTGTTTGCGCTCTGTCCCAAAGACCAACTACTCGAGAAAGGAGTTTGAGCTGAGCTGTCTCCACTCCCAAGCTCCAAGGAGTGGAGACTGCTTTGATAACTTCAGTTGACTCCAGTCCCCTAGACGCAGCACTGACACTAAGCTCTGAGCACCTTGAAGCCAGCCCATTCAGATGCCACAATCATTGGATCTAACGCTCTGAAACTGAAGGTCACGTTGGAGAAGGAGCAAGTATTGGTGGAGTAGTACTAACAAAGCTCTGTGGACCTGATGTGATTGGTCAGAAGAACCCCATCTGAATTTTCATCGAAATTTCCTCATCCTGTCCATATTAGTGCGCCTCAAATTTCTGGAGGAATGAGTGGAAGATGCTGTTGAAGGGACTTGTTTAGGAAACTTGTCCAAGAAAGGTGAAGGTGGGTGAGAAGACCCAGATCAGACCAAAGGAGGGGATCTGATCAAAGGAGGCTTAAGGTTTGGCCTTTATATCCAGGGTGGGTTAGATCTGAAGGTTTTGAAAGGTTCTGAACCTGGAGGGGAAGATGTGGTCTGAGCTGGGGAATGTTTTTGCAGATTGATCTTGTATGACTTCTTGTGGGGTTGAGCCCCAGATGAATCTGGTAACCCCCCCAATCTCAGAGCTTTTGGATTGAAACTTTGTATATGTCAAATGGGAGTATATGTGCAGGGTCTAGATTAATACACATTTATTGTGCGCATCAGGTAATGGTATTTTATGGCTACAGGCTGTACATTTATGACCCAAAGGGTCATATCAAACAAGTTAACTGTATAATAAAATGCCAAGAGTTTAGTTTTTTAGTAAAAAGGGAAAGGATTACCATCAATTACAGAAGTACTCTACTAGTAAAAGGGAAAGAAAATACAAACTATTCATATCCTTCAGAAAAGGTTCCCCATTAGAAGACCGAAGCCGCATTCTTTTGAATGCATCTTGTCGAACTCAAAAGCCTGAAACGGCAAAATATCAAGTGGCTCTTAAGCATATTCTTTCCTGGGAAAGCACTTGGCCGCTTAGTTTGTCGTTTTCACCACTGTAGTGCAGTCTCGGAGTTGGTATATTTAAGTGGGGGGTGAAGCCCCCCACTTAATGCAATGTTTAAAGTAACCCCCCCAGGAAAGTTTCTGACGGTTCGATATTGAAAGCTTTCACTTGCATAGGGTCGATAAATCACAGTTCACTTTTTTAAGCGTTCGGTGATCTAATATAGACCCTTCAGAAAATGCACGATAATGCAAAATGTTCTAGCAAGTTTGTAAGAGCAACATTTAAAATCTCTCCCTGATTTTGGGTGAACATTTGTTCCTCCACCACTCCATTATTCTTTCTTTTTCTAAGATTTCTTGTGCTAAGAGATTGAGGTGCGTGTGTGAAAGTTTGGGTAAGGGAGTGGCTTGAAAGTGTTCCATGAGCTGGAAAGAGGCCGATTGGGATCCAAGGTTTGGATTGGAACCCAGCAGTTAAGACATAAATGACAGCAGATGTGGTTTTAGAGTTGAGTTTAAGCCTGACTTGCCCCCCCCCCCCCCCGACAACCTAAAACCAAAAGGGAATCCTCTGTACTCTGGATATCCTCAAGCAGCTTCTTTGACAAATCTAAATCCTTCAGGAAAACTGCTTGCCTCCTATGAGGATAAAGGACGGCAAGTGTCAAAATACACAATTTCCTGATGGTGGTCTCATGCTATTTTTGTTGTGCTCACATAATAGCTACTTTCCTATAGGGTTGGGGGCCTGTTCTACCAGAGTTCTTTGGCTTAATCTGCAGCCTTCTGGAAAAGGGAGGAGAAGTAAGGCTGTTTTCCAAGAAAGGAAATTCAACTCTGCATTTGCAGCTGGCTCAAAGGGAGGTAGTGATCTTTTCCAATACAAAGTTAATGTCTCGGGCAGGTGTAGGGGCTTTCCTGGGTTGTCTTAGTTTTTGGCCCCTCTGAGGAATTGCTTCAGCAGTGGATGAGAGAATAGGGGTGGCTCTGTACTATGAGCTGAAATGGCCGAGGCATGAATTTTGATGGGAGAAAAGAAAGAAAGGCCCTTGTAAAGCATTTCAGTTAAGTATTAAATGTGAGGTAAATTGGGCACAGTTGTGTCCATCCTCTGTGTTTGGCTCCTGGAACAGAATCTTTTTCCATTTTTCAGCATAGGATTTTCTAGTACTAGGCCTCCTTGCCTCCAGAATGACATCCATCACTTGCTTAATGAGGGATGGTAACGGACAGATCATGTAATTAGCAGGGTGCAAGGTTCAGGGTTTGAAGCTGTGGGTGCAGAATCTGGCCCTCCTGCTGGGACAGCAGGGCAGGGGTCTGAGGCAGATGCCATGGTTCCAGAAGTGACACAGTGCGCAAGAAGGGGGGTACCAGTGTTGGTGTGGCCAGTGTGGTGCAATAAGTATTCTTGGTTTGTCCTGTTTGATCTTTAGTAGCACTTTGGAGAGGAAAGGCATAAACTGAGGTTTTTCCAGGTGAAGGACAGGGCATCTACTTTCCAAGCTTGTCTGTGGGGAGTCCTGGTGCAGAAGTTGTCTAATTGGTAGTTCTGAGGGGAGGCAAACGGGTCTCTCTGGGCTCCCCCATTTGTTTCTCAAAATGTTGAATATCTTTGGTTCCAGTTTCCACTCGTGTGGGTCCATGAGATGTCTGCTTGGGTCATCTGCCAGTGTATTTAGCTTGCCTGGCAGGAATTGAGCTTGTAGGTGCACTTGGTAGCTCAAGGCTGTGTTCCACAGAGCCATGGCTAGTCTGCAGAGAGGGTATGAGTGGGCCCCCCCCCTGCTTATGTACCACATAACAGTGGTGGTGTCATGAGTGGGCCCCCCCTGCTTATGTACCACATAACAGTGGTGGTGTCAGTCTTTACCAATAATTGTCCTGGAAGAATGTGGTTCTTGAAGGCTGCCAGAGCATTCTGTATAACATTTCTTGATTGATGTGCAGGTGCATTTGACTCTGGTTTCATTTGCCCTGAATGCACTGCCCTGCCAAATGAGCCCCCCATGCATAGTCTGATGCATCTGTTAGGGTTTGGTCGGCAGGGGGTAGAGTGAATGGCAGTCCCTTGTTTTGGTGGGAGGCCTTTGCCCACCAAAGGAACTCTGTCTTTAGACAAGGTATGATAGGAATCATTGATTCTATGTCCTGAGAATGACACCATAGGCTTTTTAGATACCGTTGTAGTTTCCTCATATGCAGTCTTGCATATGGAATTGGTAGAAAGCAATAGGCCATGAACCCCAGGGCTTGCACTATTTTCCTTGCAGATAGCTGGGTCTTTGTGGCCAGTAGTTTGAAATAGGCTGTCAAATGAACTTGTTTCTCTGGCATGAGGTAGGCCATCTGGGAAGTTGTATTCAAGCTTGCTCCCAGGAATACAATTTATTGGCAGGGTACTAGATGTGATTTCTTTTCGTTTATGGTGTACCCCAGAGAAGTTAGTAATTTCTTTACAAATGCCAGATGATTTAATAGTATGTCCTGGCTTTCTGCCTGAATTAGACAATCGTCCAGGTAAGGGTATATTTGAATATTTTTTTGCCTGTAAAATGCAATGACTGAAGCTAGGCACTTTGTGAATACCCTGGGTGCAGTACATAAGCCAAAGGGCAGTGCAGAGAACTGATGGTGCATATGTAGCCTGCTCTGAACCGTGGATATCTTCTACAAGATTCCCTTATTGGGATGTGCAGTAGGCTTCCTTTAAATCCAGTGTTGCCAACCAGGCATTTTTGCCTAGCATGGGAAGCAGCTGATGAAGTTTTTTGAATTTGGGATTACCAGAAAAGTGTGTAGGATAGACAGGTCCAGGATAGGACGCCAGGAATGGTCTTCTGTGTACCATGAAAAGTCTTGAGTAGAAACCTTAGCCCCATTTTTCTTCTGGGACAGGTTGAATAGCCCTGATGCTTAGAGAGAGAACTTGCTTTTGAGCCTCTGCCCACTGATTTGGGGGTAGGTCTGTCCAACTGTTTGGGGTTGGTAAGGAGTGGAAGTGGAATCTGTATCCTTGGGAAACTATATTTAAAACCCATTTGTCTTGGGTAATGAGTTCAGGGTGATCTTTCCCCCTAAAGGAACAGTCAGTTGAGCAGGGCTTGGAAGGTTTAAAGTTGTCATTGTGACACTTTACCATAGGGGGTGTCTTACTACTCCCAGCTTTGGAAGTGGGAACCCCCCCCCCCACTGCTTAGGCCTGTGAGTACCTTGGGACTGAAGCCTGGTGTTCTGCTGGTTCTGGGTTTGCACTGAGAAGGCATGGAAGAAGCAGGAAAGGACCAGTTCTTAGAAATCCAGTGCCTACTAAATCTGGGAGGTTGTACTTGAACATTTTTAACAGTTTGCATAGATTTAGCTTTTTCCTCCATCTTTTTAAGTACTTCTGCTTTGTTGCCAAACAGGTGGTCTTGGTTTAAGGGAGCATCCAGTAATTTAGCTTTAACATGGTCTGGCAAAGATTGCTCCTTAAGCCAAGCATGTGCCTTCTAAGTACATACCCAGTGACAGCAGCCCTGCAGTATGCCTCTAATGAATCAAAACCACATTGTAAAGTATGTTTTCCAACTTGTTCAGCAGAATGCATTGAATTGTGTAATTCTTTTCAGCACAGTCAGGAATCAACATTTTCTGTTTAAGCAATCCAGTAATATGCTGCTGATACTTTAACATATGAAACTGGCAGTTTAAGGTCCTAATGGCCAAAGTTGCAGAAGTGTATACCTTCTTACCCCTTCTGTCCAGGGCCTTGGAATCTCTATCAGAGGGGGCAGGGTTTTTGGCAGTAGTAGTAGCCTTAATGTCTTTGGGTCCCTGTGAAATGGTCTCTGGATCCACAGTAGGATTCTTAAATAGGAACTTGAGAGTCAGGTACTCTATAATACCGGTCAGGTTTTCTGGGAGCCGGAGGTAAAGTGTCAGGGGCCAGGCTAGATTCCAAGAAGGCATCATCTACAATGTCCAGTACAGGAGGGATAGCTAAAGGCCTGTGTTGAGGTAGGAATAAGAATTCCCTAAGCCTCTTTTTGGAGTCTAAGTAATCCTGACTTTCCCAGCGGAAATGCTCCCTAAGAGTATGCAAAGTTTCACCAAAAGAGAAATCCTCTGGAGGAGAAGCAGAGGTAATGGAGTCCTCTGCATCAGAATCCTCACAGGTAGATAAGGGCAACTCCTGGTCATCAGAGAAAACATTTCAGAATCCTGATCAGAAGGAAAATCAGTTCTAGGTCTCTGAGGGAAAAAGGTGGCTTCCCCTGATTAGAGTAATAAGGTCTTCAGCCATTCTCATTTGTTTTTTAGGCATAGCGCCTGACCATGCAGTCTGGGCGTCTGCTTTCTAGGCATGGATCGAGTTTTAGGCCTTGAAGATGGCATTGGTTTAATATGCAAGTCAGTAGGCCTGAATACACCCTCAGAATCCAGTGCTTGCACAGCGGCCAGACCCATCAAGGTAGACATCCGCAGGTTCCACAGTCGAAGAAGCATCTCACAGCATACCGCACTCCGAATGAGTCTCAGTAGAGGCCTGCGAATCTGAAGTAGCGGGTATTGGGGGCTGCGAAAGCACCTCACTGAGTACCAGCAAACTGGCAACTAGCTTAGGAAAATTGTCGGCAGCTTTGGACCTATGCAGTCTGTCATTATCTTTTGCGTTTTTTCGGAATGTCGGTAGTCAGGTAGCTTACTGAGGCCATTTCTGGATAATTGAACAGAGTACCAAAATATTTAGATGCAAAAATGAACCGACGATGAATAATTCGAGGTTTGAATAAGGCACAAAACCGCCAGCGAGGTACGTCGTGGTCTGGGCCTAAGCAAGGAATGCAGTACAAATGAAAATCTTTGAGGTATTTGCTTTCAACAAGAAATACAATTAACTTTTACTGACATCGGTTTAGAGCAAGAAAAGGATCCCCAATGGGGTACTTAGCTTAGTTGAAGACTTCGGATCTGAAACTTGAAAATGAAAATTTCAGGAGTCAGCTGACTGGCACTTGCGAACTGCACCGCATGGCAAGAAGGACTGATGTAATGGCGTCGGCTGCATGCTTTATACCCCTGACTACCTGACGTCATGGAAGATGAGACCGCAACCGACGCAGGACCCAAAACTTTGATAATCAGGCCTACTGAGAACTACTGCAAGCAGATAACCCAAATGTAATGACTGCAACAGTGAAACACTAAGAACATCCAGTGATCCTGCAGAGTTGGAGATTTTTTTGGAGATTTTATGCAACTTTGAATAAAGCGGAGGAAATGTGGAAATCCAAGAGCACGGGTAAGAATATGGAAGACTTAAATTATGCCAAGGCTAGAGGTAGATCCGCCTCTTTAAGATAGGAGATAAAAAAATTGATGTATAATCAGTCTGCAAGAAAATCTGCAGGAACAGATGGTATTCGTGTGGAAGTTCGGAGGAAAGAAAGTGATAAAGATCTTGAAAGTTTTAACAGTAATTTAAAAGGAGGGGAAGCACCAGTATCTTGGAAGAAAGCTATAGTTGCTCTATTACCTATATACATCAGACCCAGCTTCATATAGACCCATTTCAGTTTTAAACCACAAGTGTTTGTACTAGCCAAGAGTAGCAAAGGTGTTGCCAAAATTGATATAGAGCCATGTGGTCTTGCGGAGGGGAGGCAAACATTTGACAATGTTAGAACAATGATCCAGAGGGAAACAATGTGAGAAAATACCTCTGTTGGTTGTGATGCAAAAGCATTTGGCAGAGTAAACTGAAAATTTTGAGTAAGCAATGGAAGTATTTGCATTCCCTGATTAAGGTAAGTTTGAGGATCTATGAAGGATAACAGGCAATAATTAAAGTGGGTGGGCTCCACTAAGTTGTTTGAACCTGTCCCCTTTGCTCACTTTAGAGATTCAAGGATATCTGTATGGTAATCAAAAAAAGCTGGCTTTGTTTGCAGATGACATCTCAGTTCCATGGAATATTTTGAGGCCATTTCAAGTCTTTTCAGGATATAAAATTAATGACGATAAAAGGCTTGTAGCTGTAAATTATGTGCCCACATAAATTGGTTTAGCAATATTCATATTTATGGGGACATAAGGAAGTATTTTTGCTTCTGTTATTGCAGTTAAGGCTATGTGGGAAGAAACTAATGTACAAAAAATTGAGAGCCTGGAAGCTCTTTATGGATAGGAAAATACAAGCAGTCCTCTAAGTTTTATGTATATGTCAGGCATATTTTATCAACTAGAGGACAGTATCTGAGAGGGGAAGAGGGCAAAATTAAGTGAAATAAATTGATCCTTCCAGTAGAACAAGGTGGTTTGGTATTATCTGACTCGAAGGGGTATTTTATAGCTACACAGTTAAGGCTTGTATACATAAGACAGTTATAATTCAGTGGAACAGGATGACTATAAAGCTGGGGGTGGAGTTCAAGAAGTTGGAGAGGGATTTTAGATGCAGATCCTTAAGAATAACCATACAGAATATTATATTCAGAAAGTAGCAGAAGATATTCTAAGAACTAAACCAATATGAGAAAGGAGATCTGAGGGTGACTGCAAGTAGGGGTGCAGAAAATAGGCAGGAGGGAGTTGGAATTTACTGGAGAAGACTATCAAGGAACTAAGGCAGTGGAAGCAATTAACTAGCGAGGGAAAGGTAAAGTGGGATGAGGCCAAGAAGATGTTAGTGGAGACTAGAGACTGCCTTTCCTATCAGTTACTGATCTTGGAGTATAAGCAAAGAGAATCTGTGAAAGACCAGCTCTGGTAGTTTTTAGTTCAGTTTAGAACAGAAGCTGCTGTTAAAGGGTTATTTTAGGGCATAAAAAATATTGCATGATATCAAAGTAGTAGTTTAATCTGGCTAGGGGCATTCCTGCAAAACTGTTGATTGGATAATTGGGCTGGTTTCTGTTCTCTGCCTTTAATAGCCAGAGTTTAAATCGGATATACCTGTTTGCTGAAGCGACTGACTTACTGCCTGCTGTGATATTGAGGAAAGATGTTTATTTTCCATCGTCTCTGCACTTCTCATTTAATACATATCTGTAATCTGTACAACTGTTTTTTCCACACCCACCCGCGCAGTTCTTGTGGTGGTCTTGAGTCTTAGTGGCTTTGAGTTGACTGCCTGTGGTATAAAGTTGATACTGGACCCCCCCCCCCAGTCACATTACATCACTTCATTCTACTGTTTATAGTGAGAACTTGGCAAAGGCCCACCCCTTTAGCTTCTGAATATTTAATTGTCTTCTGTCTCCACTTTCTACTAAAACAAAAAAAAAAAAAAAAAAAATGTTTCCTGCCTTGTCTGTAACTAGTCTAGTCCAGATACAGATTTGCTGTACCCTGGACTGTTTGTAAACTTTTGAGATCTGCTAGATTTGTCCTCTCCTGCCCCCTTTTTTAAATTTAAAACTTTAATTAGTTTAAAACCAAAATTTAAAAACCAGACCCCCCTTTTAGGGAACGTATGGATTGAGCAATTAGTGCAACTCGTCGAGCATGTCATCCCAGGCAGACAGGTGCTGGATCCCCTTTGAATGACAGAAAAAACTTAGCCAATTGTTGAAATTTATCATTTTTTTCCTTGTACTGGGGTATCGTTCTTGGTGAGGGTGAGATGCTACTCAGGGCTAGGGTCATACCAGCCTTGATTACATAATCCAGAGAGCTCCTGTCTCCATGTAGTCCAGGGAGGTACGTCTCAGGTCAGTCACACCAACATGGACAATGACAGTCATATTTGTATGTGGGTAATGTGACTGATTCTGGTGCCCGACAAGCATCTGACAGTTACCTTCTTGTCCAGCCTGGTGAGGGGGACATGGAGTCGCCTATTACAAGTGTGTTTGGTAAGGTGTTTAGCCTTAAGGGCTGTTGTGCGGCACACTGGTTTTGGTGGTTGTGATGATTGCGGTGTGTTGGTGGGTGTAGGTTGCTTGCGTTTCTGCTTTGGAGGCCCCTGTTTTTGCAGATTTTTATTTAGTGCCTCCAAATATGTCTATGTATCTGTGTGGGGTTTGCAGTTGCATGTGTGGTGGGTCTATGTGTAGTAGGTGGAGTGCTGCAGGATGGTACCTTCTCCTCTTGACTGTCAATTCCAGTCGTGACTGGAGAGAGCTTTGCCTCAATTCTAGCTATGCAAGTGCATCTCTCGCAGATTTTGGTGGTGTGTGGTAGGAGGAGAGGGTTGTCTTGAGGCAGGTGTGTCATTGCCTCAGGATGGCCGAATTCATCGGGTGTACAGGAGAACACTGGGAGCGGACTCTTGGACATGCCTGAATGGGTTGAGGAACTATTCTTATTTCCTGGTAGGGGAGAGTAGTTACTGTTCCCTACAAACAGTTGGGGTCAGAGTACAATAGTTTATAAGTACTTCTGTCTCTTATTGAGCCAAGTGCTAGTCAGAAAGCTCTGATTTCAGTGCTAAAACTGGCTGTTACCAAGGGAAAAACTGAAGAGCAGACTCTGTGGAGCCGGGGATACTTTAACCCTAGCTAACCGCTACTGCGCTATGCACAAAACCACGCAAATGCAGTTTTTATAGCAGAAAGATTAGAGAGAGAAATTGGCCCAAAATGACCAGTAAAACTACAGTTTCTGGACAAACCACTCCTCTAAGGACACGTAGGCTGTTCAGAGCTCCCCCATTCAAACTGAACAAAAACTTCCTTTTTGCCCAAGTAAGGTATAGCCAACCACAGAAGCTTTAAACAGTCCAGGTATCAGCAGGTATCCGAAACTGGACTTTTCTAACTTAGTAAGGCAGGAAAATAGCAAAACAAAATTTTTCTTCAAGAAACCAGTAGAAACAATTGCAAAAACACTTTTTATAGTGCAGTAATGGCTGTTGCACTTGAACAGTTAAATACAATTTACAACAAAAAAGCAATAAATGCCAGAAAATGAGCATTTAGGCGGAAATAGCAGTAAGCAACAAGAAAAAACAAATAAAAAATGGTACTTACACTACAAAGTCTCTTCTTTCATCTCTCTGGTGTTGTAGGCCTCTACAGGACACCTGGGCAGGATCTGCTAAGAAAACTGTAGGGTAGTGAAGTAAAAATGAGACTGGCAGTTTCCTGCCTGTGTTAAAAAGATTTGAAGTGGTGAAGGGGAGTTACAAATTTCTTCAGAAAGTGGTGGCTAGTGAGGGGGGGGGGACAACAAATAGTTTACAAATAGGGTAGAAATTGTTTAATACAGATTGGAGGGGGCTGACAAAGGTTATTGTGCTAAAGAGAAAATAAACGAGTATTTGGATAATATTTACATGTTTAAAAGGATTGTTTTTAAGCAGCTTTTTTAATGACTCCAGAGCACACATTTTTAGCATAACGACTTGGACAAAGTTAAAATGGTTGTTAGCAGATTTGGGAAACCTGTAACCATTAAAATAAAGTACAGTTGTATACACTTACCATAAATGTAGATGTTCGAGTGTATTCACTGTTGTAGTTGTTACATTTGGGTTATTTGCATGCAGGTAGCCCTCAGTCGGCCTGATTGTCAAAGTCTTGGGTCCTGTCGGTTGCTGTCTCGTCTTCCATGATGTCAGGTAGTTAGGGGTATAAAGCATGCAGCATATGCCATTACATCAGTTTTTCTTGCCCCAGATGTCAGGTGCCCTCATAATGGGAAGCAATTATATACAAGGTTACACCTCCAACAAAAAAAGCAAATACACCAGAAAGCTTTAAGCATAGTAAGCAAGAATAGAGGTATAGTCAAAAAGAGGGCTGGGGGGGGGGGGTAACCAGGACTGCAACAGTGAATACACTCTAACATTTATGGTAAGTGTACACAACTGTACTATGTTCTTAATGTTTCACTGTTGCAGTCATATTTGGGTAGATTCCCAAAGCTAAGGAAGGGAGGAGGCAATTTGATAACATTAAGACCAGCTATAAGGCCCTGCAAGACTGCAGTAGCAAAACCAACTCTGGGTTTAGAAAAATTTACAAGTGGTAATGCTTGGTGAAGGTATGTACGTAACTCCAGGTAGCAGCTTCTAGGGTGTAGGTAGGGACACCTCTGAGGCTGTAGAGGTAGATGCAGCCCTGGTTGAATGTGGTCTTATCCCCTGTGGGTTAGGTTTTCCATGGTGCTTATAGCAGAAATTAATGTAATGGCCTATCCACTTAGAAATGGTTTGCTTTGAAATGGCCTTCCCCTCTGCCCCTGCAGCAAATGCAACTAGCAGCTGTTCAGATTTCCTGAGAGGCTTAGTCCTGTCCAAGTAAAATCTAAGTTGTCTGTGCGCGTCCAAGGAGTGCAGTATTAGTTCCCCTTTGTTCTGTGGATTAGAAAAGAAGGTTGGCAAATGAATGGACTGATTAAGGGACACACTGGATACCACCTTGGGCATAAAGGAAGGATTGGTCCTGAGGGACACCCTGTCCGCATGAAAGATGATGAAAGGCTCCACTGCCATGAGGGCCTGTAATTCAGACACACTTCTTGCTGAAGTGATGGCTAGAAGTAAGGCTGTTTTCCAAGAAAGGAAATTCAACTCTACATTTGCAGCTGGCTCAAAGGGAGGTAGTGATCTTTTCCAATACAAAGTTAATGTCTCAGGCAGGTGTAGGGGCTTTCCTGGGTTGTCTTGAGTTTTTGGCCCCTCTGAGTAATTGCTTCAGCAGTGGATGAGAGAATAGGGGTGGCTCTGTACTATGAGCTGAAATGGCCGAGGCATGAATTTTGATGGGAGAAAAGAAAGAAAGGCCCTTGTAAAGCATTTCAGTTAAGTATTAAATGTGAGGTAAATTGGGCACAGTTGTGTCCATCCTCTGTGTTTGGCTCCTGGAACAGAATCTTTTTCCATTTTTCAGCATAGGATTTTCTAGTACTAGGCCTCCTTGCCTCCAGAATGACATCCATCACTTGCTTAATGAGGGATGGTAACGGACAGATCATGTAATTAGCAGGGTGCAAGGTTCAGGGTTTGAAGCTGTGGGTGCAGAATCTGGCCCTCCTGCTGGGACAGCAGGGCAGGGGTCTGAGGCAGATGCCATGGTTCCAGAAGTGACACAGTGCGCAAGGAGGGGGGGTACCAGTGTTGGTGTGGCCAGTGTGGTGCAATAAGTATTCTTGGTTTGTCCTGTTTGATCTTTAGTAGCACTTTGGAGAGGAAAGGCATAAACTGAGTTTTTTCCAGGTGAAGGACAGGGCATCTACTTTCCAAGCTTGTCTGTGGGGAGTCCTGGTGCAGAAGTTGTCTAATTGGTAGTTCTGAGGGGAGGCAAACAGGTCTCTCTGGGCTCCCCCATTTGTTTCTCAAAATGTTGAATATCTTTGGTTCCAGTTTCCACTCGTGTGGGTCCATGAGATGTCTGCTTGGGTCATCTGCCAGTGTATTTAGCTTGCCTGGCAGGAATTGAGCTTGTAGGTGCACTTGGTAGCTCAAGGCTGTGTTCCACAGAGCCATGGCTAGTCTGCAGAGAGGGTATGAGTGCCCCCCTGCTTATGTACCACATAACAGTGGTGGTGTCATGAGTGGGCCCCCCCTGCTTATGTACCACATAACAGTGGGTGGTGTCAGTCTTTACCAATAATTGTCCTGGAAGAATGTGGTTCTTGAAGGCTGCCAGAGCATTCTGTATAACATTTCTTGATTGATGTGCAGGTGCATTTGACTCTGGTTTCATTTGCCCTGAATGCACTGCCCTGCCAAATGAGCCCCCCATGCATAGTCTGATGCATCTGTTAGGGGTTTGGGTGGCAGGGGTAGAGTGAATGGCAGTCCCTTGTTTTGGTGGGAGGCCTTTGCCCACCAAAGGAACTCTGTCTTTAGACAAGGTATGATAGGAATCATTGATTCTATGTCCTGAGAATGACACCATAGGCTTTTTAGATACCGTTGTAGTTTCCTCATATGCAGTCTTGCATATGGAATTGGTAGAAAGCAATAGGCCATGAACCCCAGGGCTTGCACTATTTTCCTTGCAGATAGCTGGGTCTTTGTGGCCAGTAGTTTGAAATAGGCTGTCAAATGAACTTGTTTCTCTGGCGTGAGGTAGGCCATCTGGGAAGTTGTATTCAAGCTTGCTCCCAGGAATACAATTTATTGGCAGGGTACTAGATGTGATTTCATTTAGTTTATGGTGTACCCCAGAGAAGTTTGTAATTTCTTTACAAATGCCAGATGATTTAATAGTATGTCCTGGCTTTCTGCCTGAATTAGACAATCGTCCAGGTAAGGGTATATTTGAATATTTTTTTGCCTGTAAAATGCAATGACTGAAGCTAGGCACTTTGTGAATACCCTGGGTGCAGTACATAAGCCAAAGGGCAGTGCAGAGAACTGATGGTGCATATGTAGCCTGCTCTGAACCGTGGATATCTTCTACAAGATTCCCTTATTGGGATGTGCAGTAGGCTTCCTTTAAATCCAGTGTTGCCAACCAGGCATTTTTGCCTAGCATGGGAAGCAGCTGATGAAGTTTTTTGAATTTGGGATTACCAGAAAAGTGTGTAGGATAGACAGGTCCAGGATAGGATGCCAGGAATGGTCTTCTGGGTACCATGAAAAGTCTTGAGTAGAAACCTTAGCCCCATTTTTCTTCTGGGACAGGTTGAATAGCCCTGATGCTTAGAGAGAGAACTTGCTTTTGAGCCTCTGCCCACTGATTTGGGGGTAGGTCTGTCCAACTATTTGGGGTTGGTAAGGAGTGGAAGTGGAATCTGTATCCTTGGGAAACTATATTTAAAACCCATTTGTCTTGGGTAATGAGTTCAGGGTGATCTTTCCCCCTAAAGGAACAGTCAGTTGAGCAGGGCTTGGAAGGTTTAAAGTTGTCATTGTGACCCTTTACCATAGGGGGTGTCTTACTACTCCCAGCTTTGGAAGTGGGAACCCCCCCCCCCCACTGCTTAGGCCTGTGAGTACCTTGGGACTGAAGCCTGGTGTTCTGCTGGTTCTGGGTTTGCACTGAGAAGGCCTGGAAGAAGCAGGAAAGGACCAGTTCTTAGAAATCCAGTGCCTACTAAATCTGGGAGGTTGTACTTGAACATTTTTAACAGTTTGCATAGATTTAGCTTTTTCCTCCATCTTTTTAAGTACTTCTGCTTTGTTGCCAAACAGGTGGTCTTGGTTTAAGGGAGCATCCAGTAATTTAGCTTTAACATGGTCTGGCAAAGATTGCTCCTTAAGCCAAGCATGTGCCTTCTAAGTACATACCCAGTGACAGCAGCCCTGCAGTATGCCTCTAATGAATCAAAACCATATTGTAAAGTATGTTTTCCAACTTGTTCAGCAGAATGCATTGAATTGTGTAATTCTTTTCAGCACAGTCAGGAATCAACATTTTCTGTTTAAGCAATCCAGTAATATGCTGCTGATACTTTAACATATGAAACTGGCAGTTTAAGGTCCTAATGGCCAAAGTTGCAGAAGTGTATACCTTCTTACCCCTTCTGTCCAGGGCCTTGGAATCGCTATCGGAGGGGGCAGGGTTTTTGGCAGTAGTAGTAGCCTTAATGTCTTTGGGTCCCTGTGAAATGGTCTCTGGATCCACAGTAGGATTCTTAAATAGGAACTTGAGAGTCAGGTACTCTATAATACCGGTCAGGTTTTCTGGGAGCCGGAGGTAAAGTGTCAGGGGCCAGGCTAGATTCCAAGAAGGCATCATCTACAATGTCCAGTACAGGAGGGATAGCTAAAGGCATGTGTTGAGGTAGGAATAAGAATTCCCTAAGCCTCTTTTTGGAGTCGGAGTAATCCTGACTTTCCCAGCGGAAATGCTCCCTAAGAGTATGCAAAGTTTCACCAAAAGAGAAATCCTCTGGAGGAGAAGCAGAGGTAATGGAGTCCTCTGCATCAGAATCCTCACAGGTAGATAAGGGCAACTCCTGGTCATCAGAGAAAACATTTCAGAATCCTGATCAGAAGGAAAATCAGTTCTAGGTCTCTGAGGGAAAAAGGTGGCTTCCCCTGATTAGAGTAATAAGGTCTTCAGCCATTCTCATTTGTTTTTTAGGCATAGCGCCTGACCATGCAGTCTGGGCGTCTGCTTTCTAGGCATGGATCGAGTTTTAGGCCTTGAAGAAGATGGCATTGGTTTAATATGCAAGTCAGTAGGCCTGAATACACCCTCAGAATCCAGTGCTTGCACAGCGGCCGGACCCATCAAGGTAGACATCCGCAGGTTCCACAGTTGAAGAAGCATCTCACAGTATACCGCACTCCGAATGAGTCTCAGTAGAGGCCTGCGAATCTGAAGTAGCGGGTATCGGGGGCTGCGAAAGCACCTCACTGAGTACCAGCAAACTGGCGACTAGCTTAGGAAAAGTGTCGGCAGCTTTGGACCTATGCAGTCTTGTCTTTATCTCTTGCATTTTTTCGGAATGTCGGTAGTCAGGTAGCTTACTGAGGCCATTTCTGGATAATTGAACAGAGTACCAAAATATTTAGATGCAAAAATGAACCGACGATGAATAATTCGAGGTTTGAATAAGGCACAAAACCACCAGCGAGGTACGTAGTGGTCTGGGCCTAAGCAAGGAATGCAGTACAAATGAAAATCTTTGAGGTATTTGCTTTCCACAAGAAATACAATTAACTTTTACTGACATCGGTTTAGAGCAAGAAAAGGATCCCCAATGGGGTACTTAGCTTAGTTGAAGACTTCGGATCTGAAACTTGAAAATGAAAATTTCAGGAGTCAGCTGACTGGCACTTGCAAACTGCACCGCATGGCAAGAAGGACTGATGTAATGGCGTCGGCTGCATGCTTTATACCCCCGACTACCTGACGTCATGGAAGATGAGACCGCAACCGACGCAGGACCCAAAACTTTGATAATCAGGCCTACTGAGAGCTACTGCAAGCAGATAACCCAAATGTAATGACTGCAACAGTGAAACACGAAGAACATCCAGTGATCCTGCAGAGTTGGAGATTTTTTGGAGATTTTATGCAACTTTGAATAAAGCGGAGGAAATGTGGAAATCCAAGAGCACGGGTAAGAATATGGAAGACTTAAATTATGCCAAGGCTAGAGGTAGATCCGCCTCTTTAAGATAGGAGATAAAAAAATTGATGTATAATCAGTCTGCAAGAAAATCTGCAGGAACAGATGGTATTCGTGTGGAAGTTCAGAGGAAAGAAAGTGATAAAGATCTTGAAAGTTTTAACAGTAATTTAAAAGGAGGGGAAGCTCCAGTATCTTGGAAGAAAGCTATAGTTGCTCTATTACCTATATACATCAGACCCAGCTTCATATAGACCCATTTCAGTTTTAAACCACAAGTGTTTGTACTAGCCAAGAGTAGCAAAGGTGTTGCCAAAATTGATATAGAGCCATGTGGTATTGCGGAGGGGAGGCAGACATTTGACAATGTTAGAACAATGATCCAGAGGGAAACAATGTGAGAAAATACCTCTGCTGGTTGTGATGCAAAAGCATTTGGCAGAGTAAACTGAAAATTTTGAGTAAGCAATGGAAGTATTTGCATTCCCTGATTAAGGTAAGTTTGAGGATCTATGAAGGATAACAGGCAATAATTAAAGTGGGTGGGCTCCACTAAGTTGTTTGAACCTGTCCCCTTTGCTCACTTTAGAGATTCAAGGATATCTGTATGGTAATCAAAAAAAGCTGGCTTTGTTTGCAGATGACATCTCAGTTCCATGGAATATTTTGAGGCCATTTCAAGTCTTTTCAGGATATAAAATTAATGACGATAAAAGGCTTGTAGCTGTAAATTGTGCCCACACAAATTGGTTTAGCAATATTCATATTTATGGGGACATAAGGAAGTATTTTTGCTTCTGTTATTGCAGTTAAGGCTATGTGGGAAGAGACTAATGTACAAAAAATTGAGAGCCTGGAAGCTCTTTATGGATAGGAAAATACAAGCAGTCCTTTAAGTTTTATGTATATGTCAGGCATATTTTATCAACTAGAGGACAGTATCTGAGAGGGGAAGAGGGCAAAATTAAGTGAAATAAATTGATCCTTCCAGTAGAACAAGGTGGTTTGGTATTATCTGACTCGAAGGGGTATTTTATAGCTACACAGTTAAGGCTTTTATACATAAGACAGTTATAATTCAGTGGAACAGGATGACTATAAAGCTGGGGGTGGAGTTCAAGAAGTTGGAGAGGGATTTTAGGTGCAGATCCTTAAGAATAACCATACAGAATATTATATTCAGAAAATAGCAGAAGATATTCTAAGAACTAAACCAATATGAGAAAGGAGATCTGAGGGTGACTGCAAGTAGGGGTGCAGAAAATAGGCAGGAGGGAGTTGGAATTTACTGGAGAAGACTAACAAGGAACTAAGGCAGTGGAAGCAATTAACTAGCGAGGGAAAGGTAAAGTGGGATGAGGCCAAGAAGATGTTAGTGGAGACTAGAGACTGCCTTTCCTATCAGTTACTGATCTTGGAGTATAAGCAAAGAGAATCTGTGAAAGACCAGC
Source organism: Protopterus annectens (assembly GCF_019279795.1). Taxonomy (NCBI): domain Eukaryota; kingdom Metazoa; phylum Chordata; order Ceratodontiformes; family Protopteridae; genus Protopterus; species Protopterus annectens. Next base: position 90,259,773 of record NC_056744.1, read on the forward strand.
TCTGGTAGTTTTTAGTTCAGTTTAGAACAGAAGCTGCTGTTAAAGGGTTATTTTAGGGCATAAAAAATATTGCATGATATCCAAGTAGTAGTTTAATCTGGCTAGGGGCATTCCTGCAAAACTGTTGATTGGATAATTGGGCTGGTTTCTGTTCTCTGCCTTTAATAGCCAGAGTTTTAAATCGGATATACCTGTTTGCTGAAGCTGTTCTAAGCTGCAGAGACTGACTTACTGCCTGCTGTGATATTGAGGAAAGATGTTTATTTTCCATCGTCTCTGCACTTCTCATTTAATACATATCTGTAATCTGTACAACTGTTTTTTCCACACCCACCCGCGCAGTTCTTGTGGTGGTCTTGAGTCTTAGTGGCTTTGAGTTGACTGCCTGTGGTATAAAGTTGATACTGGACCCCCCCCCCCCCAGTCACATTACATCACTTCATTCTACTGTTTATAGTGAGAACATGGCAAAGGCCCACCCCTTTAGCTTCTGAATATTTAATTGTCTTCTGTCTCCACTTCCTACTAAAAAAAAAAAAAATGTTTCCTGCCTTGTCTGTAACTAGTCTAGTCCAGATACAGATTTGCTGTACCCTGGACTGTTTGTAAACTTTTGAGATCTGCTAGATTTGTCCTCTCCTGCACTTTTACTAGCTTATTAGTTTAGCACTTTACCAGACTTGTAGCAGTTATTGTAGCACACAAGTGCTACCAGCACTAGACATTCTGCAAGGAAACTCCAGTACTTAATGCCCACCCCTCCAGGCATGTCTCAATGTCAGTTCCCTCTGCTTTCTCCTATTAACCTGGTGAACTTGGGCATCCTGAGGCAATGTAGTAGCAACTGCCTCATGTACACTGATAACCCTCTCCTCTTACCTCCCAATACTCAGATTTGCGAGAGATGCACTTATATATCCAAACTGGAAGGCACGCATTCTCCAGCCAAGACCAGAATAGCTGGTCAAGAGGAGAAGGTCATCACTTTGCACCACACCACATAGAACACATAGCCCTCCAGAACACACACCAGCACTGCCTTCACATAAAAACACAAACCACACACCCACCTTCGCGGAGGCTGTCAATAAAAATCTACCCAAACAGCAGAGACCTCCAAGGCAGGAACCACCGGAACACTAATCACAAGACACACAAACCTAAACAAGTGTGCCACTCAACCAAAGCCCCTAAGGCAAAACAGCATGTCCAACACACACTCGTCATAGGTGATTCGATAGTGAGGTACACTGATGTCCCACTCAGGATGAATAAGGGGAAAGTAACAGCTGCCAGTCTGGTGCCAGGATCCGGCACATAACCCACGCACTCGGGTCCCTCAACAACAGGTACAAATATGACTGTCATTGTACATGTGGGTGTGAATGACCTGAGATGTACCTTCCTGGACTACATGAAAAGAGACATGGAGGAGCTCTCTGATTATGTAGCCCAGGCGGGTATGACCCTAGCCCTGAGCAGCCTTCTCCCATCACCCAGAATGATACCACAGTACAAGCAGAAAATGATTGATTTCAACAATTGGCTAAGTTTCTGGTGTCATTCTAAGGGGATCCAGTGTCTGTCTGCCTGGGATGACATGATTGACAGACCTCGATGCTTTGCCAGAGATGGCCTGCATCTGTCACCCCTGGGCTTCCAGGTACTGGCCAAGGCTCTTGCCACCCCTATTATAGTGCCTTTTTTAGGCGGTGTTCCAAAGACCAAATTACCACCATAAAACATCCATGTTCAAAGATAATATGGAAAGTTTTGCCATTGTGGTAAGTTATTATTCACACCTGTTATGTATAACAACTTTTTAAATGTTTAGTTTCTGTGTTACATGCATATACTAATGTTTGGCAGATTGATCTTTTATACGGTTGTTTCTTGTTATATCCATTTGAACCTGTCACATCTTGCAAGATTTTTTTGTTTTAATGAAAACCCTCAAACAATCCGCGGTGGTGTAGCGGTAGCATTGTTGCCTCTCAGCAAGAGGTTCTCCCGTTCAATTCTCAGCTAGTGTGCGGGGAGTGCCTCCTGTGTGGGGAGTCTGCATGTCCTCCCCGCGGGTCGAGTGGCGTTCCGAAAGACATGCGTGAATGGGCCTGCCTTCGTTGAAGGTTGGGCGTAGAGCTGGCAACTCGGCACCATGAAAATCTACTGCCAATCATTAGCGGACCGGAGTTCCGCTGTGGTGACCCCTAACCGGGAAAAGCTGAAAGACGACAACAACTACAAACAAATGCAATCTGAGGGTCATGCTACTCAACGATAGAAGTCTAAATCTCAGAATGCACTTCCGCTCTAAGCACTCCTTAAAATGAAGAACATCAACATTTGTGCTGTAACAGAGACCCGGTTCAAGTCAGCAGAAAGCACCCCTGCACTACCAGGCTATAACTCATTCCACACCTTTTGGCCCCAGAACTTGAACCGAAGCTCCAAATGCAGTGGTGTTTCCATATTCATAAAGGATGCGCACACCTCCAGACTGGTAGCCCAACGTAACGCATCAGAGATACTTCAGGGTCAGCTAACATTGGGTAAGACAGCGATTCAGGTCGTAGCCTGCTGTAGGTCCCCAACCATGTCCCAAGACTCACACTGCACGTTCCTAAGCACCCTGGAGAATCGGGGTCCAACCCAACACTCACTGGGCAACTTCAACTACCCCTCCATTAACTGGGAAAACTACTAGTTTACCAATTCACTTGCCCAACGTTTCCTGAAATTCATTAATTCCAATGCCCTGGACCAGCTTGTTCTTACCCTCACTAGAGGTAGCAACATCCTTGACCTGGTCATTACTAACATGGACGACCGTTGCTCAATACCAATAGTCAGCTCCTCCCTGGGTAGATCTGACCACAAAATAATCACCTTGGAAATCCACATCCCCCCACCCCCGCAAAGGTAACCACCATGAAAAACTTCTCCAAAGCTAACTTTGGGCTTCTAAAAACAGAGGTGGCTAACTTCATGGCACCCATGCAATTGGAGAACCAGCTGCATGACTGCCGAATCATACACTAATGCCCTGTACGAACATGTACACAAATGCATGGATTTCGCCATACCCGTTAGAATCAAGATGCTTTCCTCCAAAAAAAAAAAAAAAGGAAGCCAATCTGGTGGTCTCCTGCCATAAACAAATTCTACAACAGGAGGAGGAAACTGATGTGGAATAAGGTGAAGTCCCAAGATGGGAAAGTTGAGATCCCATCAAATTCTCTAAAGCTAGCTATGAAAACAGAATTGCAGCAGATAGTAAAGACAACCACAAGGCCTTCCATAGTTATGTAAAGAATCTCCACGGCAATACACAGATTTGCTCGGAGTTATTGCATAATGGCACCTCATATACCGAGCCAACAGATATTGTCAATATACTTGCCGACAAGATTCAGTGCCAAGTGACAATATCCCTGGCTGTGTTCTACATGAACTACAGAGTGAATTAGCACCTCACCTATGTGCCTTGTTCAATTTCAGGTTCATCTCAGGCTTTCCCTACTGAATGGCGCACTGCTACACTCATCCCTCTCCACAAAGGAGGGGTGACTACAGACAGCCTCCAGAGTCTGATATGTAAAGCTATGGAACACAATCATGGGACCTGATTAACAATGATATAGCAAATCTCCAAACTCTAGATGCTATGCAGTTTGGCTTTGTGAAAGGGAGATCATGCCTGCGCAACGTGATTCTTTTTTGAGTCAGTCACCAGGGCTGTGGATGAAGGCAAGGCAGTGCAATACAGCCTACCTCGATCTGGCAAAGGCCTTTGATACCATTCCTCACTCAGGAATTATTGATAAACTCACCAAACTAGGCATTAACCCTTGTATCACTAGGTGGCTTGCAAATTGGCTTGTAGAACACAGTGTGAAAGTAGCGGACTCCAAGTCAGACTGCCAACCAGTCACGAGTGGAGTCCCACAGGGATCGGTCCTCTCCTGCTCGGTATCTACTTCTCAGAAGTCCAGGCCAATACAAAGGGACTCTGGCTGACCAAGTTTGCAGACAACTGCAAGCTGGGAGCCATTATTAACTCCCCAGGTGATGCAGACATCCTACAGAAAGGCCTCACTGAGACCAATGACTGATTTCAAAACCATGGTCTTAAGCTTAACGCCCAAAAATGTGTCATCCCCTTTGGTAAAAATTCACTTCCTACTAATTACCACATTGATGGGAGCCCACTGAACACTGAAGGCGTTCATAGGTAGATACTAGGCTATTGGCCCTAGGGCCTATATAAGCTTAGCCAAAAAGGTACCCTGGCTTTCGCCACCCAAGAAAATTATTTTCCTGTGCCCCTGTCGAGCAGAGCCACAGAGGTGATCCCCAGGGCGAATTTCCTATTTCCCATCCAATCAAGATTTTTCTTGGAGTGCTGAGGAGGAGTTTTGTTTTGATATGGATAGGTAGTTTGTTCCAGAGTATGAGAAGTCTCTGGGACAGGAATCTATCCCACCAGCATGTTCTGTTTGTTGTGGTGACAAGGTTTAGGTCCCTAGAGCGTGTAGCTTGGAGGATTGGGATTTCTTTAAGTGGAACATGTCCAGCAGCTCTGCGTTTGACATAGCTTTGTATATTAGGCAGAGATCACCTCTGAGTAGGCGGTATGTGACTGAGTAAAGCTGGAGTTTTTTGAGACAGTCTGCGTAGGTCATCTGTTTGAGGCCGGTAATCCTCTTTGTGATGTATTTCTGTGGTCTTTCTGGTTGTAGATGTCTTGTAAGGTACATACCAAAAGGGGTGTTGTACTCTATAATGGGAGTAATGAGTGATGAGTAGAGGGGAACAATGACCTGTTTTTTCCTGGATGAGAAATCTTTTGTGATGGTGTGCCACATGGAAGTTTTTCCTGACTACTGTGGCAATGTGATTATCAAAGGAGACTACTGTCCACCTGTGTCCCAAGGTCTCATCACACTTTCTGTGTTGAGCTACCACATAAGTGGTAGTCTACTTATGGGTACAGAGTTTTTTACAAAAGGGGATGACCATGCACTTTTTGGCATTGAGTTGAGGCCATGGCTTTAACAACAGGCATCTGTCTCGGTGAGGCCCTTTTATAAGATGTCCACACATTAGGAGTTTGGATTATGGCTCCTAGTTTGCAGTCGTCTGCAAACTTAGTTAGCCAAAGACCTTCTGTGTTAGTTTGCACTTCAGAAAAGTAGATGCCAAACAGGAGAGGACCCAGGACTGAACCCTGTGATACTCCACTTGTCACTGGTCTGAAGTCGGATTTGGAGTCCGCTACTTCCACAGTGTGGGCTGTGTCAGTGAGCCAGTTGGCAGCCCATCTTGTGACATAGGGATTCATACCTAGCGTAGTGAGTTTATAATTCAGAGTGGGGGATGGTGCAAAAGCCTTGGCGAGATCTAGATAGGCTGTGTGAACCACCTTACCCTCGTCTATGGCTTTGGTGACTGCTTCAAAGAAGTCTGTATCAGGTTTAGGAGACATGATCTGCCTTTTACAAACCTGAACTGGGTGGGGTCCAGAGTTTGGAGGTAACCAATGTCTTTATAAGTTTCATGATGCATTCCATGGCTGTGCAGACCAGGCACGTTGGGCTAATGGGGCAGTAGTTCCTGGGGTCCGTGGTGGCTCCCCCTTTGTGGAGTAGGATAACCGTCACTGTGCACCTTTCAGTGGGCACAAAGCCTGAGGTGAGGCTATCATTGAACATGGTGCTTAGGTGGGGTGCCAGTTCATTCTGTAGTTTGTGTAGAATGCAGCCTGGGATGTTGCCAGGTCCCATGGATGCTGTGTTCTTGGCTTTGGGGAGTGTGGTTTACCTGTGCAGCCATGATTACAGAAACTTTGCATTCTTCCAGTTTAGAGATGGGCCCTTTAGCGGGTGAGAGGGGGGTAAAGCTAGCATTGAACCTATCTGCCAGGATGTCGGCAATATCAGTTGGTTCTGTATATTTAGTGCCATTGTGCTGTAACTCTGAGCAGGTCTGGGTGTTGCCATTGAGATTCTTGACATAGCTGTAGAATGCTTTGTGGTTGTCTTTAGAATCAGTGGTGATTTCTTTTTTTCATAACTAGCTTTGGAGGATTTTATGAGGGATCTCAGTTTCTTAGTGAGGCTGACCAGGGAGTTCTTCCAATCATGGGATTTCACTCTTTTTTGCAATAGTTTTTCTTCTGTTGTAGAGTCTGTTTATGGCAGGGGACCACCAGATTGGCTTCCTTTTTTTTGGAGGATAGCATCTTGGTTCTGTTAGGGGTAGCACAATCCATGCACTCATGTAAGTGCTTATAAAGTGCATTTGTGTAGGATTCAGCAGTCGTACCTCTTGTCCATCTGCATGGGTGTCGTGAAGTTTGCCACTTCTGTCTTAAGCGTGAAGTGGGCTTTGGAGAAATGTTTTATGGTGGTTTCCCTAATGGGGTGGGGGGTGAGGACAGGATGTGGATGTCTGGGGTGATTAGCTTGTGGTCAGATATGACAAACAAGGAAATGATCTCTGGTGTGGAACACTGGTCGCCCTATGTTGGTAATGACCAGGTCTAGGATATTGCTGCCCCTGGTGGGGGTGTGGATAAGTTGATCCAATGCGTTGGAATTTATGAATTCCAGAAAGCGAGCAAAAGAGTTGGTACATGAGTAGTTTTACCAGTTAATGGTGGGATAGTTGAAATCACCCATTATTAGGGTGTTGGGTTGTACCCTAATATTTTCCAGTGCATCAAGAAATGAGTGGAAATCCTGGGGCATGGTGGGGGATCTGTAGCATGTTACAATTTGGATTGTGGTCTTGCCCAGAGTTAGTTGCACTTGGATAATCTCTGATGCATTATTCTGAGCAATTAGCTTGGAGGTGTGGATATCTTTAATGAATATGGACATGCCTTCACCTTTAGTGTTTCCGTCCAGGTTAGTTGGCCGAAAGGTGTGGTATGAATTATAGCCTGGTAATGCAGGGGTGCTTTCTGGAGCCTTGAACCAGGTCTGTGTCACTCCACAGATGTCGATGTTCTCCATTTTAAGGAGTTCCTCGAGTGAATGCATTTTTGAGGTTTAGATTTCTAGCATTGAGTAGAATTACCCGCAGATTTTGCTTGCTTGTACCGGTTACGGTGGTGAATTTGTCATTTGAACCTTGCCTAAAAAAGGCACTGTATGGGGTGGCAAGAGCCTTAGCCAGTATCCGGAATCCCAAGGGCGACAGGTGAAGGCCATCTCTGGCAAAGCATTGTGGTCTGTCGATCATGTCATCCCAGGCAGACAGATACTGGATTCCCTTAAAGTGACACCAGAAGCTTAACCAATTGTTTAAGTCAGTCATTTTGTCCTTTGTACTGTGGTATCATTCTGGGTGATGGCATGATGCTACTCAGGGCTAGGGTCATACCTGCCTGGGCTACAAGATCGGAGAGCTCCTCATGTCTCTTCATGTAGTCCAGGGAGGTACGTCTCAGGTCATTCACACCAATATGGACAATGAGGGAGTCATATTTGTACTTGTGGAGTGACGAGTGCGTGCATTGTGGCAGATCCCGGCACCAAACAGGCAGCTGACAGTAGCTTTCTCCTTGTATAGCCTGGTGAGTGGAACATCAGTGTGCCTGACTATAGAGTCACCTATGACTAGAGTGTTGGGTACATTGTTATGCCTTGTGAGCTGTGGTTGAGTGGCACACTGAGTTTATGGGCTGTGTCATTTGGGTTATGTTGGGGGGTGGAAGTTGCTTGTGTTTCTGATTTGGAGGTCTCTGTTGCTTGAGCAGATTTTTATTGAGAGCCTCTGCGAATGTAGGTGTGTGTTTTGTGTTTGTGTGTGTTTTGGTGGTGTAGGTTTTGAGGGACTGTGATATGTGGTGTGGTGCAAGTGATTACCTTCTCCTCTTGACTGTCTAGTCCAGTCTTGGGTGAAGAGAGCTTTGCTTCCAGTTTGGCTATATAAGTGCATCTCTCACTGGTTGTAGTGTTGGATGGTAGGAGGAGAGGGGTTGTCTGTGTACATGAGGCAGTTGCTGCATTGCCCCAAGATGCCCAGATTCATCAGGTAGACAGGAGAAAACACCGGGAGCTGACCCTTGAACATTCCTGGATAGGTGCTTATTTAAGTACTAAAAACTGTTTTCTCTAGAGAAGTGAGGAAAGTTAAGTGCTGTAGTAATTTGTAGCTTATTTGGTGCTTACGAGTTCTGAACAAGTGCTGAGCTCAAAGAAACAGATTTTAGTGCTAAAACTAAAAAACTGGCTAGTTCCAAGGGAAAATTTAAAGAGCAGACTTTATGGCGCCGGGAAGCTAAGCGATGATGCATAGTGTATTTTTTTAATATGACAGTATAAAAATGAGTACACTGATTTAAATAAATTAACCAATAAAAAGCTACAAACTGAGCCCTGTTCCAGCAGTCTTCGATCAGACAAGTTCTAACTGCACACTCCTGTCACTAGGGTGCAGGGGAACAGTCTCCAAAAAAATATGGTCTGGATTAGTGCTCAGGTTATACAAACAAAGCTAGATTCAGCAGGTCTGAATTTAGTCTATGCTACAGCAAACAAGGCGTACCAATTTCAGAAAGAAACAGTTCAAATAAGCAGGCACAATAAGCTTTTAACCTTTTTATAAGAGATCTGTGGTTGCAGGCTGAAAGCAACCTATCCTTAGACCACCACATTGTCACTGTGGTCAGAAAGTTCTATGTGGCACATCTCATTACCAAAGGTTTTGCGTCCACTAAGAAAGAGGTCATTGTCTCCTTCTACTCTTCCATCATTAGACCAATCATCGATTATAATGCCCCATTTGGCATGTACCTCACTACACACCTGTAACAGCTGGAGGGGCCACAGAAGTACCTCATGAAGAGGATCCTAGGCATCAAACACATATCCGACACAGACTCAAAAGACTCCAGCTATTCTCTGTCTCATACTGCCTACTTGGAGACTATCTCTGCTTGACTTACAAAGCCATGTCTGACCCATCTCTGTTAGAAATGCTACATCTAAAGAAATCCCAATCCCTCTACACCACACACTCCAGAGACCTCAGCCTCATTACCACAATCAACAGAACATGCTTGAGGGGCAGGTTCCTCACTCGGAGACTGCCCATGCTCTGGAATAGACTTGCCATACATGTCAAGCAGAGCACCTTGCTGTCCCTCTTCAAGAGAAATCTTGAGTAGATGGGTAATATAAAGTCCCCCCCCCCCCGGGGGGATCACTCCAGTGGCTCTGCTTGATAGAGGCACTGGGAACTAACGTCGGGCAGCATGATGCCAGGGCACTTCTATAGGCTAGGCTTGTAAAGGCTGCAGGGTCCTTAGCCTAGTACACATCTATGAACTGTCTTGCAGTACCTCTCATACTATGGTATATGTACTACTTGTCTCTGGACTGTTTTAGTACAGTTTATAAAAACTTTACATGTCATCCACTGAGCTTTATGACCATTTGGTATCCATCATTTCCTTAAGTTCCACAAAGTCATGTTCTGACTTGACTTTGCCAGGCTTGAGAAATTCCCTCCACCTCTAACATTGCCTTGGCTCGTGGCAGAGCACTTCCCATACCATTATTGCTTGTATATTATTATTGTCCCTATTTCTCCTTGATTGGTCCCTTTTTCCGTTGCAGTTGCCACTAGCTGTGGGGAAAAAAAGATTCTGCTAATATGAAAGCCTCAAAAGTTGCACTGAAGCTGTTACACAATAACCACATTTTTTTCTCTCTTGCTCGTTAACTTTTCCCAAATACTCTTTAAGCTAGCAGAAATGTGTAAAAAAAACTGCCTTTGTAGTTGTAGCCCTTTTGCTGTTAATACTTGTATGTAAAGTCTTTTGTCTCTTAAAGCGTAAAATTTTGTCCTTTAGTAACCTCACCATTTGTTTTTAAGAAAGCATGTAATCCATTTATTCATGACACTTGGGCTTTCTAACGAGTCTTCCCCACATTAGGTGTTTGCCACATCAGGATTTTCTGTTGTATATAGTTAAATGATCAGGTATTCTGCTTTAGAGTTTCAAAGACCTTGTAATTTTAGTAATATTTTGGTGTATATGATGAATTATTAAATTGTTTTAATCGGTTTTAAATGTATAAGTTACCTTGTCAAAGCCTCATTACCCAATGTGGGGGGGGGGGGTTCCTTTAAGGTCTTATACGTAACGTAGTTATAATTGCAGTGGGCTTCTAAAACCTCTGCCTCTTGTGTATTTGTCTCACATATAACTTATTAGCAGTTCAGCTGTAAGTTGAACCACCTTGACTTTGCATATGCTGTAAATTGACTGTCCCTTGGTAAAGGAAAGATGTAAGCCCACATGACAGGGTTCTTCATGGATGTCTTATATTGTTTAAAGTGATGCAGAAGGGCTAGTCTCTCCAGCTCATTCATCCCTTCCATGTGTCCAAACCATGAGCACAAACTGAGCTGACTAAAAAGACAGGTCTGCACACCAAGCCCTTCAGAGTTTTCATGTCACCGAAGAGTGAAGAACTGTATTTTCCAGAATGTACCCCAATTCCTATTGTTTCAATGTTGGAAGATGCTTTTGCTACAGCTTGTAATTTGCCTGACAGCTAGCCTGCTGCCCCCCAAGAAAGCAGTAGTCTTGTAAGTTTTTTATGCACTCATCCTAGATCAGACCCAGCAGCAATTGCTTTGGTGATCCCAGCTGCTGCTGAATATTCTGTTAATATCAGTCCTTTTCCTTCTGACAGGAAAGCTTTTGATATATTTGGGAAAGTGTGTTCTTCTGCAACACTTGTTTTTAGAGTATTCATCTGTTAGGCTTGTATGGTAAAGTTTGTTTGCCTTTTTTGAGCATGAGGAATATTTTAACATTTGTTTCCTCTTTGGAGAAGTCTGCCTTTTGTAGTCTGGTCTTTTCAATGTCAGGTAACTACTCACTGAAATATACTTAATGATTTTGCTGCTGCCACTAGAACTGTTAGGTATTTTCTGTATTTGGGTTCAGCCACCTGGCTGTTGCATCAAATTACTTAATTTTAAGAATAAAATAATTACCCAGAGCATGCATATTTAAATATTTTTTACAATTAATTTAAAACCAATTGTACTATTTGTATGTATAATCAGTCTTTTCCATATTTCCTGCAGTCATCTTTCTGTGAATTTTATTTAGCCATTTTGTGTTCTGATGAGCTGTTGCAAGTTAAGTTTTGCATAATTCATCCATAAATCCTTTCAATATAGATCATGTAAATAGAGCTCAGTATGTTAATGCTTCTTTCCCTGTTTCTTAGACCACTCAGATGACCCTGTTTTGGAGGAATGTTCTTATCTTCAGGCTTGATTTACCCCTGCACAGGATGTCCCTGTTTTCAGGCTTGATTTACCTGTTCACGCTTTTCTGAATCCCCTTCATCACATGTAATTATTGAAGCCATGTACTACACAGAACACAATACTAGTGGTAAAAATTTAAAGAGGATACACATCTTGCATCTCCATTTGTCTTGAGCAGAAATAAATGGCAGAATTTTGCAATATAGTTCATTAAAGTCTACACATTTTACACACTTTAAAGTGTGCTTATAGTTTTCCATAAATTTTGCCACTGTTTTTTAACGTATTTCTGAGCAGTATCCTGTATTCCTACTGGAAGCAGGAAGAGTTATGTGGTATTCAGATTTTATGCTAATTAGACATCCATATTTTTATTGCTGGATGTTCCTTCTTTTGAAGGGCCGCTGTCCCTATTATGGAAATGTATTAAAATTACAGTACATTAAGCGCTTTTGTCAGTGTATCAGGGACTTCGTCAGAATAAAATTCACATCAAATGGACCATATTTAAATATCCCTCCACCATAAACTAATGACTAAAGAACAACCTAGTGACGAAGGTAAAGTGTTGGACCATATAGGTAAGAGAATGGTTTCTTCCACCTTAGACATATAGTTTTACAGATGTTTGAGAAAGCGGTGATAGAAGACATTTACAACTTATGGGCAAATGACAAGAGAATATTGTGTAACCTTACCATAGAGGAAAAAATCACACTCAACAGTTCGAGTAATAATGAAGAGAGAAGAATAATGAAACTTGACAAGGGGGGGAGGGGGGTTGTATATAGAGTTGAGGACTATAAGAACAGGATGACTGAGGTATTGCAAAGTTGTGACATCCATCCGGTAGCATCTAAGAACAAAATCACATCGGAGTTGACTCTTATTTGGAAGCAATCTTATTAAAAGGGCGACTAGATGATGTAAAAAAAATTGATTTTTTTTAAGCAGAAAACCCATTGATACCCAATATATTTGGAATGCCTAGGAATACCTAAAACACAAAAATGCATTTCGAAAACCCATCCCTTGGCAGTTTTGATAGACAACTGGACGAAAGAGGTAGTAAACAAGATCCCACACTTGTTGAGAGATTCATGGGACTTTTTGGGGAAACTCTAAGGGAATTTACAGAAGAGTGATCTAAAATTATTAACCATAGATGTGGATTTGTTTTTCACTATACCAAAAGATGAGGGAATACAAATTTTCAGAGAAATGCTTCATTTATATTCCACCCTGACTAGTGACAATATTTTTCTGGTGGTAGAATTAATGGAATTAGTGTTAGAAAACAATTGTGTGCACTTCGAGGGAGGATTTTACCACCAGAAGATGGGGTAGCTATGGGTGCAGCGTGTGCCCGTTTACACCAACATAGTGATGTTAGGGTGGGAAATGGAGTATATATTTTCATGCACATACAAGAATATTGAGTTTTACGGTAGATTTCTGGACTACATTTTTATCCTTTGGGAAGGGTCAGAAAAGGAGATCCATGGGTTTATAGAGCATTTGAATAACATCAGTAATTACTTTAAATTCACCTACACATGGAGTGAAGATAGTATTAACTATTTGGATATCAAAATAACACACACAGACAATGGATTCAAATCTAACATATACAGAAAAAGACACCTTTTGTAACATCTATTTACACTATATGAGCAACCACCCCAAGCATCAAAATAGTGTTTGGTAAGAAGGCAAGCCATTAGAATTGCTAGGATGACCTCAGAGTATGTAGATTTATGGGATGAGTTGCTGAAACTTAAATGTTTTTGGACAGTGGGTATCCAGAGAAATTAATTGACAGTATCAAAGAAGTCTTTGAAGGATGGGGACTAAGTTTCACCCACTTTTAGGAAGGGAAAATGAGAGACAGGTGACTATCAAGGAAGTAAAAAATTATGAAAAGGCTGTGGTATTAGAGTATAACAGTGTGGGGAAGATCAGAGAAATAGTAGAATCTAATTGGAATATTTTTAAAGGCAATAAGGAATTATGAGACAATGGTAAAGGAGCCTATATTCACTTATAAAATGGGGAAAATTTTCAAACAAATATTTGAGAATAGTGGATTGAACAAAAATAGTAGGAAGGGGATGACATCATGTGGATGTTGTGCACAATATAGATTTATTACGAAAAAAGTGTTACAGAATTACAAGCATTGTAAGGTGTATTTTCTAGAAGGGAATTGTTCTACGAGTAAGATAGTATACTTATCAAGATGTGATAGCTGCACTGCTTTTTATATAGGGAAGACAGAAAGAGCACCAAGAACAAGAATTTACGAGCATCTATACGATGTAAGGAAAAAGAAACAAATGCCCTATATAGACATGCAAGAGTGTCTGTAGAGAATTTAAGGGTTATAAGCTTGGTATCCTTGATAAGATTCAGATAAACCCGAGGGGGGGGGGGGTTGGCAGAGGGATTTACTTAAAAAGGAGTTGTTTTGGCAACTTAGGTGTAATGCTCCTTCTCCCCCAGGTTTGAATGACCATGTATCCATTGGACCCATACTAAAGGAGAGGTCAGAAATGATATAAGACATAGTTCCATCCGAACTTTAAGTTGTGACAACCCTGGAAGGGTGCCTTTGTGGAGGCTGACAGGTAGTGTATTTAGGGGTGGGGGTACGGAAGGTTGACAGTTCACATTTTGACATAGTTGGTTATATACCTGCAACACACTGCAGGTGTGTAATTTCAAATTGTACATAAGTTGTGGGGTATGGTAGTTATTAGGAACCCTTTTATAAGGTGGTGGTCACTTGGTGACACACTTGGTATACATTCTACATTTTCATGCTTCCCCAAAAAACCGCCAATTTTACTTTTTATTTCTTTTTGTGAACCCACGCAAACAATGGAGTTTTTAAGAAAGGAGTTCTGATTGTACTTGAGGGAAACCATTTTTTATGTAAAAATAGAAAAAAAGATTGTAATTGGAAATGAATGTATATCAACAGTTGGTTAGGTTGTTAGAAGAGAGTGACTGATGGTTTTCCCACCATATTAATTAATGAGTGTTGATTGGTATTAACAAGAGGGGTTTGAAATGTATTTAAACTTTAATGGACAGAGTTTGTATTGTATCTGAAGAAGTGCCCACAGGAGACGAAAACGCTTGTACTGATTTTATTTTACTAAAACTATTTTGACAATCCTATTCCTGCAAGGACATTCCTGCTGTTTTTATTTTTGAGTTTACCATTGTTGCCACATACTGCAGTTTTTAGGGAACATATAGATGTTCTTCCTGTTTCACTGTTGCAGTCATCACACTTGGGTTATCTGCTTGCACATAGCCCTCAGTCGGCCTGAATACCAGAGACTTAGTATTTCTGCGTTAGATGCTGTCACTTCTTCCATGATGTCAGGGGTATAAAAACAGGCAGCTGACGCCATTACATCAGTCTTTCTTGCTGAGGAGGAGCCCGAGGCAGAAGCAGTTTGCAAGTGCCGGTCGAACGCTACCTGAATTTTTTGTTTTCAAGTTGAATAATCCCTCATGCCTCCCAGACCCTAACCACAGACACATCAGATTATGCGAGGGGGACTAACTTGGCGGGCAAATGTATTCATGGCCACTGGAGCCCAAGGCAAATTCTCCTGCACATCAAAAAGAGATGCTAGCTGTACAGAATGCCCTGACAGCCTTCAGATACCTACTCTTTCCAGGACAACTGCTGATAAAAGCAGACAACACCACAGTTGTGGTACATCAACAAGCAGAGGGAACCCATTCTTACCCACTCCAGGTTAGCCATGGCCCTGTGGAACACAGCATTGGACAGCCAAGTTCATCTACGAGCTCAATTCCTGCCAGGCAAACAAAATTCACTGGCAGATGACTTAAGCAGAAATATCTTAGACCCACACGAGTGGAAATTGGAGCCGAGCACCTTCAACCTTCTGATCCAGAAAGAGGTAGATTTCTTTGCCTCTCCCGACAACCACCAGTTAAGCAAAATCTGCACCAGGAACCCTCACAGCAGGGGCTGGAAGGTGGATGCCGTAGCCTTTCAATGGGAAAACCTCTCAGTCTCTGCCTTCCCCCTATGCCCCTTATCTCAAGGGTATTACTCAAGATAAAACAAGACAGGCCAAGGACAATTCTGATTGTCCCAGTCTGGCCACGCCAGCACTGGTACCCATTCCTGTACAGATTGACAACGGTGCCACCCTGGCACCTACATCAGACCCCAACCCTGCTTTCTCAGCAGGAGGCACATATTTTGCATGCACAATTGCAAACCCTAAATCTTGCAGCCTGGCTTATTCCTTAAATACCCCATTGGCAACCCTAAGCAAGCAGCTGCTGGATGTCATCCTTGGAGCTAGAAGGCCCAGTACTAGGAAATCCTATGCTGAAAAGTGGAAAAGGTATTGTTCTTGGATTCAGTCTAAAGGAAAGGACACAGCAACTGCCCTCCTTGCCTCTAATCCTGGATTACCTAGCAGAACTACTACACAGATGCCTATCTTCCTCCATTAAGATCCATGCCTCTGCCATTTCGTCTCATTACAATACTGGGCCACCTCTGTTCTCTCACCCTCTCAAACGGTTCCTGAGAGGGGCAAACAACTTAAGGCCACTAAGGAAGGAGAGCACCCACCCCCGCTTGGGACCTTAACTTTGTTCTGGAAAAGCTCACGCTTCCCCCTTTTGAACCTGCTGCAACAGCAGAGTTAAAAGTCCTTTCTTGGAAAACAGCCTTGCTTCTAGCCATCACTTCAGCTAGAAGAGTGAGTTACAAGCACTGATGGCTGGGGAATCCTTCATTTTCCATGCTGACAGGGTTTCCCTCAGAGCTATTCCTTTCTTTTATACCCTTCCTTTATGCTTAAAGTGGTGTCCAGTGTGGCTCTCAACCAATCCATCCATTCGCCAACCTTCTTCCCCAATCCTCAAAATAAAGGGGAAAGAATCCTGCACTCTTTGGAGGTGCACAGACAGCTCAGGTTCTACCTTGATAGAACTTAGCTTTTCAGAAAATCTGACCAGCTGCTAGTCATCTTTGCAACAAGGGCAGAGGGCAAGGCCATTTCAAAACAAACCATTTCCAAATGGATAGCACACTGCATCCATTTTTGCTACAAGCACCATGGAAAACCAACCCCTCGGGGTCAGAACGCATTCCACTAGAGCTACATCTACCTCTGCAGCATTTCTCAGGGGAGTCCCTACAAGGGACATATACTGGAAGCTGCTACCTGGAGTTCTGTACACACCTTCACCAAGCATTACCACCTGCCTATATTTTCCAAATCCAGGGCAGGATTTGCTACAGCAGTCATGCAAGGCCTACTAGCCAGCCCTAACTCTTCTTGTCTGCCTCCACCCTTCCTCAGCTTTGGGAATCAACCTAAGTGTGAGGACTGCAACAGTGAAACATGAAGAACATAGTACTGTTGTGTACACTTGCCATAAATGTAGATGTTTGAGTGTATTCACTGTTGCAGTCCTGGTTTCCCTCCCTCCAGCCCCCTGGATGTTCATTGTGCTATGCTGCTGCAGTCATCACACTTTGGTTATCCTGCCGTCAGGCGGTCCCACAGTCGGCCCGAATTCCAAAGCCTTGGTCCGGCGTCAGTTGTCGCTTCTTTCCTGATGTCAGTGAGGCAGGGGTATAAAAGAGGCAGCCAACGCCATTTTCTTCAGTCTTTCTTGCCGCGCGGTGCCCGAAGCAGAAGCAGTTCGCAAGTGCCAGTCGGCCAGCTCCTGAGATTTTCGAACAGAATTTCAGCCAAAGTCTTCTATAAAGCTAAGTACCCCGTTGGGGAAACTTTTCTAGCCTCAGACCGATGTCAGACAAAGTTAATAATTGTATTTCTTGTGGGAAGCAAATACCTCATAAGGATTTTCATTCTTACTGTATTCCTTGCCTAGGCCCAGACCACAACGTTTCTGGTTGTCGGTTTTGCGCTAGGTTCAATAAACGTACTATTAAGCGTCGGGCTGATACCGCCTAACATTATTTTGGCAAAAAATTCAACTACATCATGTCGTCGGAACCTCTGACAACTGCTATTTTTAAAAAATGCAAGGATAAGGACAGGCAGCCTAGGCCTAGACCAGATTCCGAGGTCTCGGTTAGGCCTGCCGCCGGATCTCCGGTATGCAGTGAGGCGCCTACGCAGCCCCTGACTACCGCAGATTTAGAAAACACGACTACCTCTCAGGACCTACTGGGCCTCTGGTGTCGGTTACTCCTCAAATCGCGGACGCCAGCACTGGCGACGTTCCGGAGCCTATGGACAGGCCTTCAGTTTCAGAAGGCGTCTTTAAACCGACGACACTCTCTAAGTCATACGCTAAGCTACCAAAGGTTAAGAAACCGGGCCCACAGACTCCCACTCAGGCCCCTATGCCTAAAAAACAGATTCTCAAAATGGCGGAGGACCTAATTACCCTTATCAGAGGTTCTCAGCCCCCTCCTGACAAAAGGCCTAGACTGGAGGAGGATTTACCTCCCTCTGACCAGGAATCCGTTTCCTCTGCAGATTCTGAGGAACAGGATTACCCCTTTCCTCTCTATGAAGACTCTGATGCTGAGGAGTCTATTCCCTCTGTTTCCCCACATGAAGACTTCTCTTTTGGGGAAACCCTGCACACCATGAGAGAGCATTTCCATTGGGAAGGACAAGATTACTCTGACTTCAAGAAAAGACTCCGTGGGTTTCTTCTTCTACCTCAGCATAGACCCCTAGCTATCCCTCCTGTTTTAGATATTCTGGATGATGTCTACACTGAATCTAGTCTAAATCCTGATTCCTTACCTCCTGCTCCACCTAAACCAGACAGATACTATCGAGTCCCTGACACTCTCAAGTTTTTATATAAAAGCCCTGCTGCAGACCCAGAAACAATTTCCCAGGGTCCCAAAGGGAGTGAAGGCCTCTACTGCTAAGAATCCACTACCTGCGGAAAGAGATTCCAGAGCATTAGAAAGATGGGGGGGAAAAAGTGTATACCTCTGCCATTTTGGCCATGAGGGCATTAAACTGCCAATTCCACATGATTAAATACCAGCAGTACTTGCTTACTCAGTTAAAACAGAAAATGATTCCCCAAACAGATCAACTAGATTTCAAAGGGATGCAAGATTTATTGCATGCAGTAGAACAAGTGGGAAAACATTCCTTACAGTGTGGCTTTGATTCTTTGGAGGCCTCATGTAGAGCAGCGGTCACAGGGTCTGTAATACACAGACATGCTTGGCTAAAAGAGCAAACCTTACCAGAACATGTCAAGGCAAAGTTACTGGATGCTCCATTGCAAAAGGATGCATTATTTGGTGTCAAAGCAGAGGAAGTTTTAAAGAAAATGGAAGAAAAGGCAAAATCAATGCAAACAGATTCTTTACAGGTACAACCTCCTCGCTTCAGCAGGAACTGGCCATCAAAAAACTGGTCCTTTCCTGCTTCAGACAGACGCCCTAGGGGCAGAGGCCAGCCACAAGGTACCTACAGGCCTAGACAATGGCAAACAACAACTCAGAGGGGGAGACAACGGATCTCAACCACCTCAGAAAACAAACTCAATGACTTTCCTCTTCGCATGCCAAGCAAAATTGCACAGGCAGCACCTCTAGGAGGAAAACTGGCTCTTTTCCCACAAAATTGGCACATCATCACAAAGGACAAATGGGTCCTGGATATTATTACCCGAGGCTACAGATTTCATTTTTGCACCTTACCACGGATGAGAGGCATGTCAAATCTGCCAACAAATCAATGGGCAGAGGCACAAAAGCAAATTTCAGCTCTCATGAACATGAAAGCAATTCAAAAGGTACTTGCAAAAGAGCAAGGTCAAGGATTTTACTCAAGACTGTTTCTCGTACCAAGAAAGGACAAAGCCTGGAGACCCATCTTAGACCTTTAAATTCTAAACACATACCTGGACATTCCCAAATTCAAAATGCTCACACTACAGCAGCTTCTTCCCATGCTGGGCAAGGAGTCTTGGCTGGTAACATTGGACCTCCAAGAGGCATACCTGCATGTCCCTATCAGACAAGATTGCAGAAGATGCCTCAGATTTTTGGCAGGCACAACGCATTATCAATTCTCTGCATTGCCCTTTGGCTTATGTACTGCGCCCAGAGTATTCACGAAATGCCTGGCATCAGTAATTGCATACTGCAGACGAGGAATACAAATTTACCCATATCTGGATGACTGCCTGAACCAAGCGGACAGCAAAAACATCCTACTACAGCATCTGGCATTTGTAACAAAGTTGCTAAGTTGCCTAGGGTACACAGTAAACAAAAAAGTCAAAACTAATACCCTCACAAGAAATAATTTTCCTGGGTGCCAGCTTGAATACAACGGCCCAGATGGCTTACCTCACGCCAGACAAGCAAAAACAACTGGCTCAGTACTTCAAAAAGATGGCAACTTATACCCAGCTCACTGCAAGGAAATTCCTGCAGGCATTGGGGTACATGGCATCCTGCAGTCAACTAATAGCATATGCAAGGCTACATATGAGAACTACAATGGTACCTAAAAAGTGTATGGTCCCAGCACAGACACAGCCTCGAAGCAAGTATAACTCTCATTTCCTGCCTTCAGAAAGAGTTTCTATGGTGGGCTCAAGCATGCCAAGCAAACAAGGGTCTTCCTTTTGTTTTATATCCAGCAAGCCAAACTTTGACAACAGATTCATCAGACTACGCCTGGGGTGCACACATGGCAGGACAATGCGTACAGGGCAAATGGACTACAAACTAAAGACAACTACACATCAATCAAAAGGAGATGCTAGCTGTAGAAAATGCACTAACAGCCTTCAAAGATCTCTTGCATCCAGGACAACTTCTAATAAGGACGGACAACACCACAGTTATGTGGTACATAAACAAGCAAGGAGGAACGCACTCCCACCCACTATGCAGACAGGCAATGGCCTTGTGGAACACAGCATTAACGTGCCAAGTACAACTGCAAGCACAATTTCTGCCAGGAAAGGAAAACATTCTGGCAGACGAATTAAGCAGAAATTTGACAGACCCTCACGAGTGGAGACTACACCCACAAGTATTCTCAATGATAATTCAAAGATGGGGAACACCAGACATAGATCTGTTTGCCTAAACCAACAATTGCCAGCTGCAAAAATTTTGCACAAGGACTTATCTCCAGGCCTGGAAAGTGGATGCCCTATCATTCAATTGGGCAACATTGTCAGTCTACGCCTTTCCACCTCTGCCTCTACTGACCAAGGTATTACTGAAAGTCAGATCAGAGAGACCACATATGATCCTCATTGCTCCGGACTGGCCACGTCAGCACTGGTACCCACTATTACGAAACCTGACTCGCAGCCCTCCTTGGATCTTGCCTCAATTCCCTCTGCTGTTAACCCAAAAATACTCTCAGATCCTTCACAGTCAACTAAGGACCGTAAATCTAGCTGCATGGAAAATACCTTAAGTTATCAAACACTTCTCTCAAAGGACGTCCAGAATGTCATTTTGGAGGCCAGGAGGCCCAGCACCAGAAAAACTTACTCAGACAAATGGAAAAGATTTTGTGTATGGAGCCAGGCCAGAAGCCTAAATCCTGCCGTCCCAAATATTTCTAACATTCTCTAATATTTGACTGAGCTGCTACACAAAGGCCTTTCTTTCTCATCTGTAAAGATCCATGCTTCAGCCATTTCATCTCAATATGATGCGGTTCCTCCCATCTTCTCTCATCCTTTATTAAGGCAGTTTCTCAGAGGGGCAAAAAATATAAGACCCCCCAGAAAACCACCAACCCCAACTTGGGACCTAAATTTTGTGCTGGAAAAGTTAACACTTCCTCCTTTCGAACCAGCCTTCTCAGCAGAGCTTCAATACTTGTCATGGAAAACAGCCCTGCTGCTGGCTATCACCTCAGCACGCAGGGTCTCAGAACTGCAGGCACTCATGGCAGTGGAACCTTTCCTCATTTTCCATCAGGACCGAGTATCTTTACGCACCAACCCTTCCTTCATGCCAAAGGTAGTATCCAGTGTGGCTCTCAAGCAGACCATACACTTGCCCACCTTCTATCCAAACCCGCAGAATAAAGGAGAAAGACTCCTTCACTCTTTGGACATTCACAGACAGTTACGTTACTATTTGGGCAAGACAAAGGCCTTCAGAAAATCTGATCAACTCCTTGTATCCTATGCACCAGGTTCAGAAGGAAAGGCTATTTCAAAACAGACCATCTCCAAATGGATAGCGCATTGTATCCGCTTTTGCTACTCACACCATGGGAAAGCAGTGCCTGCTAATATTGGGTCTCACTCTACCAGGGCTACAGCAACCTCAGCAGCCTTCCTCCGAGGAGTCCCAACAAAGGACATTCTGGAGGCAGCTACCTGGAGTTCAGTGCACACCTTCACCAAGCATTATCACCTTCCTCTATACTCAAAAACCAGAGCTGGGTTTGCCACTGCAGTTCTGCAGGGCATCTTAGCTGCACCTAACCCAGTTTAGTTCCTACCACCCAGCCATAGCTTTGGGACTCTACCCAAGTGTGATGACTGCAGCAGCATAGCACGATGAACATAGTACAGTTTTGTACCTACCATAAATGTAGATGTTCGAGTGGTTATGCTGCTGCAGTCCAGGTTACCCTCCCTCCATCCCCTCTACCTAACGAGGCTTTTCTTATACCTCCATGTACATCAGCCTTTGGGATGCATGTCTATATGGTGTATTTGCTTACAACTAGTACTATTGTTTTTCACTAAGGTATGTTTTGCAAGCTTCTTATTTTGCCTTCTTAGTTTGGGGCACCTGACATCTGGGGCAAGAAAAAGTGAAGAAAATGGCGTCGGCAGCCTCTTTTATACCCCTGCCGCACTGACATCAGGGAAGAAGCAACGACAACAGATGCCGGACCAAGGCTTTGGAATTCGGGATGACTGCGGGACCGCCTGATGGCAGGATAACCCAAGTGTGATGACTGCAGCAGCATAACCACTCGAACATCTACATTTATGGTAGGTACAAAACTGTACTTTTTCCCTTTCTCTCTCTCTCCTCTCTATGGCTATTCCTACTGGTACTGGTATTTACTTTTTACTGGTGGTGTTCTCCCCACCATATACTAGCTCCATGTTTGGGGGCTCCTGACATTTGGGGCAAGAAAAACTGATGTAATGGTGTCAGCTGCCTGTTTTTTAATACCCCTGATGACCTGACGTCATGGAAGAAGCGACAGCATCTGACGCAGTAATACTAAGTTTCTGGTATTCGGGCCGACTAAGGGCTACCTGCAGGCAGATAACCCAAGTGTGATGACTGCAACAGTGAATACACTCATCTACATTTATGGTAGGTGTACACAACTGTACTATCTTCTCCATGAATTGTGGAGACATTGTATTACAAACTGATATTCCTCTCCCATCCCACGTATGCTGCCAGACCTGGAGGTTTTGCTGAATGTTGCCTGTAGATGTTGATACCCAGCTGCCAGTCTGTAAGAAAAAACTGATAAACTGTACGATACCTCAGGCTAATAAATTATCTGACTTAATTGCCATTTCAACTGCCTCATTCTGGCAACAATCTGGTCCTTTATACCTATCACCTAGTGACGAAGGTAAAGTGTTGGACCATATAGGTAAGAGTGTTTTTTTTCCTCCTTAACCATCATAATTGTGAATTATCATGCTCATATGTGGAAATTTATGCTTCATCATGGACAGTCTTAAGAATTGGCTTCCACTCTTCGTACAGAAGAAAGTTCTTTTTTGAACGACACTGTTATTGACCCTATCTTCGGCATCTAAACATGCTTTGAAGACTGTACTGTTGTGCAGATACTGTGCCATGGGCCATTGCTGCAGAGTTAAGAAGATATGTTTAGATATGTAAAAGTTTGCTGATTAGTCTGAAATCTGACTGTTTTTGATAAGGAGGTATCATTTTTCTCTTCTGCTACCCAGGTCCTCAAATATGATGGAGGGAAATTGATTCAATGAGTTTTTAAGAACTTTCATATACCCCAATGTAAAGTGTGTCTTCCCCTCTTACCAAAAAAAGTCAAACAAACAAAAACAGTCTTTTTCTGGCAAATAGAGTGCAGAAAAGAGATGGGCTGGAGGATAATAAACAGGTCTTGTCAGAAAAAGGGACAGGCCAACAGTACCGAATGGCAATGTCCGCATTCTTTACCCTTTCCCCTGGCCAATATCTCTGGAAATCTGGCCCTCAGTGTTCCCGTTTGGCAAAATATTTTCAGACTCTTGGGAGTTAAAAGTGATACAGGAAAATTACAGATGGCACTGGATACAAAAATCTCCTTTCAGGGGAATGCTTCACACCCTTTAAACCAAACAGTTTTTTCCCCCTCAGGTTCTTCCACTTTACACACCCAAGGAATTGTAGAACCAGTGACAGTAAGTCAAAGGGGCAAAGACCTCTATTCCAGAATGTTTTGGTTACCAAAGAAAGAAGCCTATTGAAGACCAGTACTAGAAACTTCATTTCTAAGTCATTATGGGAAAGTTCAAAATGTTGATCTTACAGAACCTGATGTTCTTCGTGTTTCACGGTTGCAGTCATTACATTTGGGTAATCTGCTTGCAGGTTGCCCTCAGTCAGCCTGATTAACAATGTCTTGGGTCCTGTGTTGGTTGCCATCCCTTCTTCCATGATGTTAGGTCTTCAGGGGTATAAAACATGAAGCCGACGCCATTACACTAGTCTTTCTTGCCGTGCGGTGCCCGAAGCAGAAGCATTTCGCTAGTGCTGGTCGGCCGACTCCTGAAATTTTTGTTTTCGAATTTCAGAACCGAAGTCTTCAACTTAAAGCTAAGTACCCCGTTGGGGAAACTTTTTCTTGCTCCTTACCAGTGTCAGTAAAAGTTAATAATTTCATTACTTGTGTTAAGCAAATACCTCAAAGATTTTCATTCGTACTATATTCCTTGCCTAGGCCCTGCCACTACGTACCTTGCTGTCGGTTTTGTGCTTTATTTAATCAGCTCACACTATCTGTCGTCGGTATATTTTTGCCTCTAAATATTTCAGTTCTCGGTTTAATTATCCAGAAATGTCAGTTAGCCATCCGACTACCGGGATTCCAAAACTGCCAACGACGCTTCTCCTAAGCCAGCCGCCAGTTCGCCGGTACTCAGTGAGGCGCTTTTGCAGCCCCTGATACCCGCTACTTCTGATTCGCAGGCCTCTACTGAGACCCATTCGGAGTCCGGTATGCTGCAAGATACTTCAGCTGTGGAACCTGCAGATTTCTCTACCTTGGATGGGTCTGGAGCTGCTGTGCAGGCACCGGCTTCTGAGGGTGTATTTGGGCCTACTGACTTGCATATTAAATCGATACCTTCTTCACTACTAAGGCCTAAATCTCGATCCATGTCTAAAAAAACAATGCCTAGGCCACATGCTCAGGCCCCTATGCCTAAAAAACAAATGATGATAATGGCTGAAGATCTAATGACTCTAATCTGGGGTAATCAACCCCCGCCCCCTGTAAGTGGCCTAGGGCTGAGCTTGATTATGAATCTTCTGATCAGGATTCTGTTTCTTCTGACTCTTCTGATGACCTGGATTTGTCTTTATCTACTTATGAGAATTCTGATGCAGAGGATTCTATTCCCTCTGCTTCCCCTTCTGAGGTTTTTTCTTTTGGGGAAACCTTACATACTTTAAGGGAGCATTTTCACTGGGAAAGCCAGGAATTTTCTGATTCAGAAAAGAGGCTTAGGGATTTCCTCCTTCTACCTCAGCATAGGCCTTTGGCTATACCTCTTGTACTAGACATTGTTGATGTTTTCTTGGAATCCAGTGTGGCCCCTGATTCCCTGGCTCCTGCTCCTAGTAAATCTGACGGGTACTACAGGGTTCCTGAGTCCCACAAGTTATTTTTCAAAAATCCTGTTGCAGATCCAGAGACTATTTTTCAGGGGCCCAAGGGCATTAACGCTTCTACTGCTAAAAATCCTACCCCTTGTGATAGAGACTCCAGGACGCTGGATAGATGGGGTAAAAAGATTTATACTTCAGTAACCTTAGCAATCAGAGATTTAAAATGTCAATTTCATATGTTAAAATATCAGCAACATGTCACTGGACTGCTTAAACAGAAAATGATGTTGATTCCTGACTGTGTGGAAAATAAAGATTTACAGGACTTAATGCATTCTGATGAACAAGTAGGAAAACATACTTTGCAATGTGGTTTTGGTTCTTTGCAGGGCTGCTGTTACTGGGTCTGTGCTTAGAAGGCATGCTTAGCTTAAGGAGCAATCTTTGCCTGATTGTGTTAAAGCTAAATTGTTGGATGTTCCTTTAAATCAGGACCGCCTGTTTGGCAACCAGGCTGAAGTTCTTAAAAATATGGAAGATAAAGCTAAATCTATGCAAACTGTTAAAGTTTTTTTACAAGTGCAACCTCCTCAATTTAGTAGGCACTGGCCTACTAAGAATTGGTCCTTTCCATCCCTTCCAGGTCTTCTCAAGCCAAACCCAGACAGCAAAAACCCCAGGTTTCAGTCCCAGGGGACTCTCAGAACTAAGCAGTGTGGGGCCTCCACTTCCAAATCTGAGAATAACAAGACACCCCCTATGGTAAACAGTCTCAATGACTTTCTTTTAAAATTTCCAAGCACTTATCTTCTGACCGCCCCTTTGAGCGGAAAGATTGCTCTTCATGCAAAGAACCGGGAACTCATAACCCAGGACAAATGGGTTTTAAATAGTGTCCCAGGGATACAGATTTCATTTCCACACGTTGCCAACACCAAATGGGTGGCCGGACCTGCCCCCAAAGCAGTGGGCAGAGGCTCAAATACAAGTACTTTTCCTCTTGAGCATGGAGGGCTATTCAACTGGTACCAGAAGAGGAAAAGGGACAAGGTTTCTACTCCAGACTTTTTCTGGTACCCAGAAAAGACAAGTCATGGCGTCCAATCCTGGACCTGTCTACTCTAAACACCTTTCTGGAGATTCCAAAATTCAAGATGCTGACTCTTCACCAATTACTTCCTATGCTAGGCAAAGACGCCTAGTTGGCAACACTAGATTTAAAAGAAGCATACCTGCACATCCCAATCAGGGAATCTTGCAGATGATACCTATGCTTCAAAGTAGGTTTACACGCATTCAGTTCTCTGCACTGCCCTTTGGCTTGTCTACTGCACCCAGGGTATTCACAAAGTGCCTGGCTCCAGTTATTGCATTTTGCAGGCAAAGAAGTATCCAGATATACCCATACCTGGATGATTGCCTAATTCAGGCAGAAAGCCAGGGTATACTTTTGAATCATCTGGCGTTTGTAAAAAGGGTTCTAACTTGTCTGGGGTACACCATAAATGAAAATAAATCACAACTGGTACTCTCTCAACAGATTACATTCCTGGGAGCAAGCTTGACTACAACTTCCCAGATGGTTTACCTCACGCCAGAAAAGCAAATTCATTTGATAACCTATTTCAAACAAGTAGCCACAAAAATCCTGCTATCTGCAAGACAAATACTGCAAGCCTTGGGGTTCATGGCCTCCTGCATTCTTCTAATTCCATATGCAAGACTGCATATGAGGAAACTACAGTGGTATCTAAAAAGCCTTTGGAGTCAACATTCTCACAGCCTAGAAACAATGATTCCTGTCATACCTTGCCTATGCCTAGAGTTTCTCTGGTGGGCAGAGGCCTGCCACCAAAACAAGGGACTACTATTCACACTACCCCCTGCCACCCAAACACAAACAGATGCATCAGACTATGCATGGGGGGCTCACCTGGCAGGGAAGTGCATTCAGGGCAAATGGAACTCAAGTCAAATGCACCTACATATCAATCAAAAAGAAATGTTAGCTGTACAGAATGCTCTGACAGCCTTCAAGGACAACTAATGGTAAAGACGGACAATACCACGGTTATGTGGTACATAAACAAGCAGGGGGGTACACATTCCTACCCACTCTGCAGACTAGCCATGGCATTGTGGAACACAGCCTTGAGCCACCAAGTGCACCTACAAGCTAAATTCCTGCCAGGAAAATTAAATACACTGGCAGACGGACTAAACAGAAACCTCAAGGACCCACACAGGTGGAAACTGGAACCAAGGATTTTCAACATGTTGACAAGCAAATGGGGGAGCCCAGACATAGACCTGTTTGCCTCCCCCCAGAATTACCAGTTGGACAAGTTTTGCACAAGGACTCCCCACAAACAAGCCTGGAAAGTGGATGCTCTGTCCAGGTGGAAAAAGCTATCAGTATACGCCTTTCCCCCGCTGCCTCTGCTCTCCAAAGTTCTACTAAAGGTCAAACAGGACAAACCAAGGATGATCTTGATTACTCCAGACTGGCCACGCCAGCATTGGTACTTCCTCCTGTGCAGTGTGTCGCAGTTATCTCCATGGCACCTGCCTCAGATCCCTTCCCTGCTGTCTCAACAGGAGAACCAGATTCTGCACCCTCAGCTTCCAACATTTAACCTTGCAGCCTGGCTAATTACTTAAATTCACCCTTATCCATCCCTCAGCAAACCTGTGATGGATGTCATCTTAGAAACAAGAAGGCCTAGTACTAGAAAATCTTATGCTGAAAAATGGAAAAGATTCTGTGCCTGGAACCAATCTCAAGGGATGAGAACAGCAGCAACCAATTTACCTCAGATTTTGCAATACTTGACTGAGATGCTTCACAAGGGTCTGTCTTTTTCCTCCATTAAAATCCACACCTCAGCCGTTCCAGCTCATTATAACACAGAACCTCACCTCTTCTCTCATCCTCTGCTCAAGCAGTACCTCAGAGGGGCCAAAAACCTGAGACCACCCAGGAGAGCTCCAACCCCTGTCTGGGACCTTAACTTTGTATTGGAGAAACTCACTCTACCTCCTTTCGAGCCATCTGCTACTGCAGACTTAACATTTCTTTCTTGGAAAACAGCGTTCCTTTTAGCAATCACATCAGCTAAAAGGATATCTGAATTACAGGCCCTTATGGCAGTGGAGCCTTTCATCATCTTGCATGCGGACAGGGTGTCACTCAGGACCAATCCATCCTTCATGCCCAAGGTGGTATCCAGTGTGGCTCTTAATCAGTCCATTCATTTGCCAGCCTTCTTTCCCAATCCGCAGAACAAAGGGGAAGGGATTCTGCATTCCTTGGATGTGCACAGACAACTTAGATTCTACTTGGACAGGACTAAACCTCGAAGAAAATCTGAACTGCTGGTAGCATTTGCTGCAGGGGCAGAGGGGAAGGCTATTTCAAAACAAACCATCTCTAAATGGATAAGCTATTGCATTAATTTCTGCTATAAGCACCATGGAAAACCTATCCCCCAGGGGATCAGATCTCACTCCACCAGAGCTGCATCTACTTCTGCAGCCTTTCTCAGAGGTGTTCCTACCAGGGACATCCTAGAAGCTGCTACCTGGAGTTCTGTACATACTTTCACCAAGCATTATCATTTGCCTTTTTTCTCTAAATCCAGAGCTGGCTTTGCCACTGCTGTCTTGCAGGGCCTTATAGCTGGCCCCAATGCTATATAAACTCCTCCTCCCAACCATAGCTTTGGGGATCTACCCAAATGTAATTAATGCAACATTGAAACACAAAGAACATAGTACAGTTGTGTACACTTACCATAAATGTAGATGTTTGAGTGTATTCACTGTTGCAGTCCTGGATGTTCTTCATGTTTCACTGTTGCAGTCATTACACTTGGGTTATCCTGCTGGCAGGTTACCCGCGGTCAGCCTGAATTCCAAAGTCCAGGTCTGGCGTCGGTTGCTGTCGCCTCTTCCCTGACGTCAGTGTGCCAGGGGTATAAAAGATGTAGCTGACGCCATTTTATTCAGTCTTTCTTGCTGCGAGGTGCCCAAAGCATAAGCAGTTCGCAAGTGCCGGTCGGCCGACTCCTGAAAGTTTCGTGTTCGAATTTCAGATCCAAAGTCTTCATTAAAAGCTAAGTACCCCGTTGGGGAAACTTTTTTTCTTGCTCCAGACCGATGTCAGAAAAAGTTAATAATTGTATTTCTTGTGGGAAGCAAATACCTCATAAGCACTTTCATTCTTAATGTATTCCTTGCCTAGGCCCTGACCACGACTTTGCTAGTTGTCAGTTTTGTGCTAGATTTAACCAACGCACTATTAAGCGTCGGTACGATTTTGCATTACACTATTTTGACAGAAGATTTAATTATACCATGTCGTCGGATAGCCATCCGACTACCGGAATTCACAAGAAACGCAAAGAAAAAGAAAAGGACAGGCATCCGAGGTCCAAAACCGATGACAAGGCTTCTTCTAAGCCAGTCGCCGGTTCTCAGTGAGGTGCCTTCGCAGCCCCTGACGCCTGCTATTTTACACCTGCAGGCTGCTACCGACTCCCACGTGGAGTCGCCTAGGCTGCTGGAAGCTCAAGGTATTGGACCTTCGGAGACTATTCCCTCAGATGGGTCCGGAGCCGCTGAGCAGGCATCGGCTTCTGAGGGTGTTTTCAGACCAACTCAATTATACATTAAAACGACTTCAGCTTCAAAGGCAAAGACTAAAGCACCCTTAAAGACAAAGAAACAAGTACAACAGCCTCATGGACAGGCCTCCATGCCCAAAAAACAGATGCTCAAAATGGCCGAAGACTTAATTACTTTGATCAGGGGTTCCCATCCCCCACCTGATAAAAGGCCTAGGCAAGAGACAGAATATGAATCTTCAGATCAGGTTTCCATTTCATCTGCTTCCTCTTCTGATCAGGAATACTCTCTTCCTCCCTATGAGGATTCTGATGCTGAAGAATCTATCCCTTCATCCTCTCCTCCTGAGGATTACTCTTTTGGGGAAACCTTGCATACCACGAAGGGAGCATTTCCACTGGGAGAGCCAAGATGTTTCAGAATCTAAGAAAAGGCTCAGAGACTTCTTTTTACTACCACAACACAGGCCCCTAGCTATTCCACCTGTGTTAGACATTGTTGATGTATTTTCAGAGTCCAGTCTGACCCCTGACTCCTTACCTCCAGCTCCTGTTAAGCCGGACAGGTACTACAGGGTTCCTGACTCATAAATTCCTTTTCAAAAACCCTGCTGACCCAGAAACGATCTCAGGGTCCCAAAGGGGTCAAGGCTTCCGCTGCAAAAAACCCTACCCCCTCTGACAGGGATTCTAGGGCATTGGACAGATGGGGAAAAAAGATTTACACTTCAGCTACCTTGGCTATAAGGGCTTTAAATTATCAGTTTCATATGCTCAAATATCAGCAATATATTATGTCACTGCTTAAACAGAAAATGTTGACAAATTCTGAATGTGCAGAAAACAAAGAAATTCAGGATTTATTGCATGCAGCTGAACAAGTTGGAAAGCATACTTTGCAATGTGGTTTTGATTCTTTGTTGGCCTCCTGCAGAGCCGCTGTTACGGGTTCTGTCATCAAGAGGCATGCTTGGTTAAAGGAACAAAGTCTGCCTGATCATGTCAAAGCAAAATTATTAGATGCCCCATTACAGCATGATACTTTGTTTGGTGTTAAAGCAGAAGAGGTGTTAAAGAAAATGGAGGACGAAGCTGAATCTATGCAAATGGTTAAGGATTTCTTACAGGTTCAGCCTCCAAGATTTAGCAGACACTGGCCTACAAAGAATTGGTCCTTTCCAGTGTCAGACAGACCACAAAGGGGCAGATACAGATGCCCAAGAGGCAGATCCCAGCCCCATGGTTCGTACAGGTCTAAACAATGGGGTGCTTCTACCTCCAAAAGTGGAGAAGACAAATCACAACCATACAGGAAACAGTCCCAATGACGTCCCCCTGCCTGCACCAAGCACTTTTCTTCTGGCAGCACCTTTAGGAAGAAAACTAGCACTTTTTTCTCAAAACTGGCACATAATAACCCAGGACAAATGGGTCCTAGACATAGTGTCACAAGGCTACAAGTTTCAATTCCATACCCTGCCAAGGACAAACGGTTGGCCAGACCTGCCAATACATCAATGGGCAGAGGCTCAAAAGCAAGTCTCATCCCTCATGGACATGAGGGCCATTCAACAAGTACCAGAGCAAGAGCAGGGACAAGGATTTTATTCAAGACTGTTCTTGGTACCAAGAAAGGACAAGACCTGGAGACCAATACTGGACCTAGCTATTCTAAACACATTTCTGGATATACCAAAATTCAAAATGTTGACTCTACAGCAACTTCTGCCCATGCTGGGCAAGAAGGCTTGGCTTGTGACTTTAGACCTAAATGAGGCATACCTGCATGTCCCAATCAGACAAACATGCTGAAGATACCTCATATTCAAAGCTGGCTCAATGCACTACCAATTCTCTGCACTGCCCTTTGGCTTATCTACTGCGCCCAAGATTTTCACAAAGTGCCTGGCACCAGTAATTGCATTCTGCATTCAGAGGAATACAAATATATCCTTACTTGGACAACTGCCTCATTCAAGCAGAGAACAAGGATATTCTACTACAGCATCTGGCATTTGTAAAGAGATTTCTAACATGCCTAGGGTACACAGTCAACTAAAAGAAATCAAAACTAGTACCCCCTGAAGAGATAACATTCCTGGGTGCAAGCTTAAATACAACTGCCCAGATGGCTTATCTCACGCCAAACAAACAAAGGCAACTAACTACCTATTTCAACCTGTCGGCAACAAAGGCCCAGTTATCTGCAAGAAAAATTCTGCAGGCTTTGGGCTTCATGGCATCTTGCATTCTATTAATTCCATATGCGAGACTGCATATGAAAACGTCAATGGTACCTAAAAAGTGTTTGGACTCAACATTGCTACAGCCTGGAAACAGTAATTAACCTAATTCCCTGCCTGCAACAGGAGTTTCGTTGGTGGGCAAAGGTTTGTCACCAGAACAAGGGGCAGCCATTCACTTTAACCCCAGCCAGGCAGACATTAACAATGGATGCATCAGATTATTCCTGGGGGGGCCCACATGGCAGGAAGATGTATTCAAGGCACATGGTCCACAAACCAAATGCATCTACATATCAATCAAAAATAGACACTAGCTGTTCAGAATGTCCCGACAGCCTTCAAGGACCTACTTCATCCGGGACAACTACTGATGAAGACAGACCACGGTCATGTGGTATATAAACAAGCAGGGAGGCACTCATTCTTACCCCCTTTGCAGACTAGCCATGACTTTGTGGGACACAGCATTGACTTACCAAGTACATCTGCAGGCACAATTCCTGCCAGGAAAGATAAATACTCTGGCAGACGAACTAAGCAGAAACCTCAAAGATCCCCACAAGTGGAAATTGGATCCACAAGTCTTCAGCATAACAAGGAAATGGGGGATGCCCGGATATAGATCTATTTGCCTCTCCTCACAACTACCAACTAAAATGATTCTGCACAAGGACTTGTCACAGACAAGCATGGAAAGTGGGCACCCTATCTTTCAGCTGGAAAAGCTTAGCAGTATATGCCTTTCCTCCACTGCCTCTCCTCCCCAAGGTACTCCTAAAGGTCAGACAAGAGAAGCCAAAGATTTATTTATTTTACATTTGTTAACTGGGAAATTCCGACTGGACCAGGTCCATTTTCAGAGGAGGCCCGGGGAGAAAAGCTCCCAACATCAAGTTATACAAATACAGTACATCCAGCATAATACACAAAACAGGTTACATCAAGTATGCTGAGCATAGTAATATAACAAGAATTAATAAAAACACTCCAGGTAAAAGATATAGAACATGGGTAAAAAGACAATGTCAGTCATACTTTGGTAAGAAAAGATGATACTGAATGCCCCAGACTGGCCCCCTATCCTAAGGAACTTGTCTCAATGCCTGGCTTGGATCTTGCCTCAAATACCTCATCTACTATCCTAACAAAACAATCAGATCCTGCACAGCCAATTAAAGACCTTAAATCTGGCAGCGTGGTGGATAAATGTAGTGATACAAAACGTGCCCCTCACTAAAGCTGTAATGGATGTAATTTTGGAGGCCAGAAGGTCTAGTACCAGAAAATCTTACGCTGGAAAATGGAAGAGATTCTGTGCTTGGAATCAGGCACAAGGAATTGACACAGCTGTACCAAATATTCCTCAGATTTTGCAATACTTAACTGAGATGCTGGACAAAGGCCTATCCTTTTCATCAATTAAAATTCATGCCTCTGCTGTTTCGGCTCATTACAATACAGAGCCACCAGTCTTTTCTCATCCCTTGTTAAGGCAGTACCTCAGAGGAGCCAAAAACTTAAGGCTTCCAAGGAGATCAGCAATACCTGCATGGGACCTCAATTATGTTTTGGAAAAACTCACCCTGACTCCTTTTGAGCCAACCACTACAGCTGATATAAAGTTTTTATCTTGGAAAACAGCTCTGCTCCTAGCAATAACCTCTGCAAGACGAGTCCCAGAGCTACAGGCACTCATGGCTGTGGAACCTTTTATCATTTTTTTATCCAGACAGGGTTTCTCTGAGGACAAACCCGACATTTATGCCTAAGGTAGTGTCCAGTGTGGCCCTTAACCAAACTATTCATCTGCCTACTTTTTATCCAAACCCACAGAATAAGGGGGAGATAATTCTCCATTCTTTGGACATAGACTGCTACGCTTCTACTTGAACAGAACCAAAGCTTTCAGAAAGACAGAGCAACTACTAGTGGCATATGCTGCAGGATCACAAGGAAAGGCTATCTCAAAGCAGACTGTTTCAAAGTGGATAGGCCATTGCTTTCATTTCTGCTATTCACAACATGGCAAGCCAGTGCCTAAGGGCATTAGGCCACATTCAACCAGAGCAGCAGCCACTTCAGCAGCCTTCCTCAGGGGAGTACCAACCAAAGACATTTTAGAGGCTGCTACCTGGAATTCAGTGCACACCTTTACAAAGCACTATCATTTACCACTCTACTATAAATCCAGGGCAGGCTTTTCCACTGCAGTTCTGCAGGGCCTCATAGCCGCTCCTAATGCTATTTAGCTCCAGCCTCCCAACCTTAGCTTTGGGATTCAACCCAAGTGTAATGACTGCAACAGTGAAACACGAAGAACATAGTACAGTTATGTACACTTACCATAAATGTAGATGTTCGAGTGTATTCAC
Organism: Protopterus annectens; assembly: GCF_019279795.1. NCBI lineage: Eukaryota > Metazoa > Chordata > Ceratodontiformes > Protopteridae > Protopterus > Protopterus annectens. The sequence goes on from NC_056744.1 coordinate 90,294,160, forward strand.
TGTTGCAGTCCAGGTTATCCACCCACCACCCCCCTTATCTTTGCTGCAATGTATCTGCTCTTCTCTAACCTATACAACCTATGTGGTGTATTTACTTATAGATGAAGGTATTATATATATTTTGGTGCATGCATGTTTTATTAGCATAATTTTAGCCTACCCTTTTGGGGGCACCTGACACCTGGGGCAAGAAAAACTGAAGAAAATGGTGGCTGCATCTTTTATACCCCTGGCGCACTGATGTCAGGGAAGAGGCGACAGCAACCAACGCCGGACATAGACTATGGAATTCAGGCCGACTGCGGGTAGCCTGCCAGCAGGATAACCCAAGTGTAATGACTGCAACAGTGAATACACTCGAACATTTATGGTAAGTGTACACAACTGTACTTTACCCTCCCTCCAGCCCCCTAACTTCTGGCTATACCCCTACTTTCCTTTACTATGCTTAAAAGCCTTTTTGGTGTATTTGCTTTTGGTTGGAGGTATATTTTTGTGTTTTTATGTTTATTTGCTCCCCATTAGGGGAGCACCTGACATCTGGGGCAAGAAAACCTGATGTAATGGCATCGGCTGCATGTTTTATACCCCTGACAACCTGACGTCATGGAAGAAGGGACAGCAACCGACGCAGGTCCCAAGACTGTTAATCAGGCCGACTGAGGGCAGCCTGCAAGCAGATTACCCAAATGTAATGACTGCAACAGTGAATACACTCTAACATCTACATTTATGGTAAGTGTACACAACTGTACTTTACTACTCATTCTTCCCAGAGTTACTTGGTGACTCTAGATCTAAAAGATGCCTATTACCATATTCCCATGTCCATAAGCTTCAACAATTTTTAAGATTCTCTGTTTCTTGGTCGCATTAGTTCTCTGCATTACTCTTTGCTTTATCTACACTCCAGAGGTATTCAGAAATTGCCTAGCTCCGGTCATAGCTTATTGCAGTCTGAATGGTATTTGCATCTTTCCTTATTTAGATGACTTGCTTATCTTTGCAGAGTCTTTATCCAGTTGTCAAGTGTCATTAAGTCAGGTTATGTCTCTTAACCAGTCTGGGCTTCCAGATAAATATTGCAAAATTCCATGACACTGGGCAGCCAAGTGCTCCGGATTATGTGGAATGCTCTGCATTTGTGTTCGATTAAGCCCACTGTTCCGAATTGTGCAGCGGTTGCTCCGCTTAAGCACTTTCGTATACAACTACAGGTAAAACAAGTTTACTGGTTAAGTGCTTTTGTCTGTGTAATTATACAGACGAAAGTGCTTAACCAGTAAACCTGTTTTGTTACTTCATCCAGCAGATTAGCTGCACTTGAAACTTTCATTAGTCTTATCAAAAAAATACAAAGATAGTAAGAATGCTGTTACAGCAGGTAGGCAGTAGATTCAAGAATAGTGAGACAACTCAAGAATACTTATGACAGCGAGATAGTTTAAGTCCAATCGAGCAGCATATAACCTGATTAGGACTGTGAGACAGTGCAGGAAAGTGAATGGCTAGCTAACTTGCCATCAAACTTTATGCTTATGCATGGGGTAGTCACAACGATATTATGATTGCTGGTAGTGTCAATTTGTCAAAAGTTTTTGCAATAAATGTTTCACTTCCATTCATTAGGGAATCTGTTCAAGATACATTGGGGGTAAAGGGCTGCTGACCTACAAGGGTTTTGCAGTTAGGTTTTAGTACATGCACTACATTCTCTGCATACAGAATTACAAATGCCGATTACTTTATCCCAGCATTAGTATACAGACGCCAAAAGACACTGTCAGTCATTTCTTCCCTTACTTTTAAACATTTCTGCTAATCCTTCCTGTTTAACGTGTATAGTTTTACTCTGTGCAACAAAGTATGTATGAGCATTTAGTTTTGCCGTTTTATTCACAGGTGTATAATTTGTTCTGCTAACCACTAGAATTTGCTAGCCATATTGATCTTTTAAGACTGTGATCTAGCAACGGGTTCCATCCACCAGAAAAAAAACTCAAGGTCATCAGTTAATTTCCTGCTACAGGTCATCTGACCAGTGGGGCTATATGGAGAAATGAATCACTTCAAATGTATTATCAAAAACTTTTTCCTTCTTCTGTAGGGTTGCCACCTTTTCAAATGCCCAAAGTGGGACATGTTCTGTAGAAATGTCAGATTTTCCAGGACAAAACATACCTGCAGCCATGCATAGTACAGAACTTTACTTTTTTTTGCACAAGAAAAAGCTTATTCTAGTAGCACTTGAATTGCTTATGCTACTTCACATAACATATAGAAGTTTCATATATAAAATTACTGTTTTATGCAACTATTAAAGAAAACTTAGGAAATATTTTTGTCCTGAAATCTCAGGACATTTGATATTTGTTGAGTTTTTTCGCAGGACACAACTGCCTAAAGAGGGACTGTCCCTCTTAAAGTGGGACAGGTGGTAAACCTATTCCTCTGACATTTTTTCCACAAATGCAAAGCAGACACACCATTATTAAGCTGGAGCATTAGCTAACAACCTGTTATATAAGTGGTCTGTTTTTATTTATTTATTTATATTTGTTGACCGGGAGTGTCCAATTGGACATAGGTCCATTTTCAGTGGAGGCCCAGGGAGAAAAGCTCCACAGTTAAAATAGACAGTAGTTACACTGGATTACATAGCGATTAACAATTTACATAGCAATTACAACATATTTACAGATGAAGAACATAGTACATCAGTAGACAACTAGAATCTTTATCTGTGAAGTACATAACAGACATTAACAAATGTTACAAGAAGTTGTTCCCGCTGTATAATAAGTACTGGCTTATGAGCATCTGAGCTTGCTATAATCAAGGTAGTTAGTGGAGTGGAGTGGAAAGAAAGGTAGTGGTTGGATGGGGTGGGTGATATTAGAGTGGGAGGTGCAAGGGCATAGCCAGCATGTTTTTAGGTGCGCTTTTAGTAAAGTTTTGAAGTGGGTGCATGATGGTATGGAGGTAATTGTGGGTGGGAGGGAGTTCCATAATTTGGCTATGGTGCAAGAGAATAGTGCTTCACCAGCAGAGTTATTGGCTTTAGTGATCTGCAAGTGATTTTTGTTGCTGGATCTTAGTGGTCTGGTGGTGCGAATTTTTAAAAATTTTAAAAATGTTTTAAAAATGCTAAGTCAGTATTTTGTCACAGCTATGTTACTTTCCACAGAATTTCAAATTACAGTAAAAAGGATTCATATAGTACTCTAGCATATCTTTTAACAGCCCTTATTCACAATGATTCATGTGCTTTTGTGTCTGTGATCTGTCCAGTTAACAATTTTACTGTTTTCCAGACGTATTTAGGAGAAGATGACTGCCTATTTTCTTTTATGTAGATGAGCTTAGCAGAATTAATTGTAGTTCTATTTTATTCCTGAGACCGAGGAACATTAGGTGCAAGGTTTCATTCCATTTTTCCATGGTCTCCCTGACCTGTCTTTGTTCCATAAATGTTAGCCTCATTTGTGGATTGCTCTGCTGAGTCTGTCTGCTGTCACATTGGATTTCCCCGGGATTTGCATTGCTATCAGAAAGCATTGGGAAGAGGTCGCCCACTGCCATTCTCTAGGGGCCTCCTGACAAAAGAGATAAGACCTGGTTCCTCGTTTGTTTATGTACCACATACACAAAGTGTACATGACTTTGACTTGCATGGAATTCTGGAAAGTACATTGGGCTGTCAGCACAAAATAGTAGAAAGAGGACAGTATTTTAAAGGTGGCATTCACATATATTTTAGTTGAAAGGCCATGGCTATGGTAATGGTATGCTTTTCGCACAGTCTGAAAATAGGGTGTTCCACATTTTGACTGTTTGTCACACATTGCAATGGTTTGTGTTTCACATTGGCCTCTTAGCAGGTTGAGACCTATTCCTTGACACTGTCTCACTGAATTGTGTTTCGTGATTGCCTTATAGGTACTTCTTTTCAAAAGGACTTTTTGGCAGAAGAGAAGGTAGATGTTTTTATCTGTAATTTTTCCTGAGCTCAAATGTCTTCTGCAAGAGAATTTTTAAGGATTCTATTGTTCATGGCTTTTATGATTCATCCAGCATATTACATATGAGAAAGGTGCAGTGGTTTCTAAAAAAAAAAAAACACACACCTAGCGTTTCCATTATCTGGGATATCAAATTTTAGTCTTGGGCTTTACAAAAAGGGAACTGCATTGGTGGAAACACATTCAACTGAACCCACGTCTCTCCTTTTGTGCTCAAACCTCAAACCAATCTCTCACAACAGACTTGTCAGATTTTGCTTAGTAAGCAGTTTCCGTGGGGATAAAAGTGCAAAGCCGGTAGAGTCCTTCCGACAGACCAAAGCACATCAACTTAATAGATGTTTGGTGTGATCTGTGCCTTCTAATTTCTTCTTCACCTTTTCCACAGAACATCAAGTGATAACGGACAATGCCACAGTGATGTAGTACATAAACAAATGAGATATGAGATTATACCTCCTTATGCAGGATAGTAATGATGGCCTGGGAGTTAGCTCTTCAGCATTCTTTAACTTCAAGCATCGTAGAACAAATCATAGTGGCAAATAAGCAGAGCAGGATCAGGACAGACCCTTGCAAATGGAAAATTGAATGAGGGGGGCCTTCCAGGAATTGATCAGGTTGTAAGGGACATTTCAGATAGATGTACTTATCTCCTTTCAAAAGACAACTAAGCAACATTTATTCTAGGACTCTGCAACCAGACGTAGAAAGCAGATTTATCTTCATTTCCTTACAATAGAGTATTTCTTTATGTGTTTCCACTGATCTCCAGGGTAATTCTGAAGATTCAAAACAATACCCCAGAAATCATTGTGGTGACTCCCTTTTGGTCCAGGCATTGTTGATTCTCCCTTCTGATGGAGTTGACAAATGGAATTACCATAAGCTTTCTCAGACTGGTTCTACTTGCAGTAGATTGAGGATATGATGCACCTCAGTATCAGTCAACTTCATCTGACTGCCTAGACAATTCAGTTCTAATACCCTTTAGGCACTTACTTCATGAGGACATGCATCAGGTACTACAGGAGGCAAGATCATCTGCTACTAAAAATCCTATGTTGGTAAATGGAACCAGTTTTCTAGGTGGTGAGTAAACGGGCCCATAAGGAATTTTGTACCACCGGTACTCAAGATTTGTGAGTTACTTTCCTCTGGCCTTTTATTCCTTTATAAAGGTTAATTTTGCAGAAATTTCATCATGCCTGCCCATGGATCCTCCTCTGTCTTCTCTACTTGTGAAAGTTTATGAAAGGAGTTTTACACCTGAGACCTGCTTATAAACAGGTTGCTTCTATTTGTGATCTCAGCTATTTGCTGGAGAAGTTGATGGTCAGCTTTTGAACCTGGTAATCAAGGTGATTTAAGATTCCTGACTTAGAAACTATACTCATCACTGCTGTGACATCTGCAAGGAGATTATCTGAGTTGCATGCTGTCATACGACCTGATTTTCCATCGTGATGGGGTTTCTTTAACAGCAAGCTCCACATTAATTTCCAAGGTGGTTTCAGAGTTTACCTTGAATCAAGCTATCAATCTCCCAGTTTTCCAACCAGAATCTAAAAGAAAACAGGGAGAGAGGATTTTGCATGTTTGAGATGTGCATTGGCAGTTTAATGGTTTCTTGACTGAACTAATTCCTTTAGAAAGCGGACAAGGTGTTTATTTCTTGTCAGCAGGCAAAAAAGGGATATTCTGTGTCTAAATGGACAATTTCCAGATGGTTGTCCTCAGCTATTTTTTTTTTTATTCCCAGCATGGCAAATCCATTCTGTGCAGTATCAAGGCACATTCTACTTGAGCCTAGTCTTCAATGGAATGCTGGAAAAGGGTGGACTCTAGAAGCATTTTAGAGGTTAGCGACATGATCCTCTGTATATACTTTTACAAGTCTTTACAAACTGGATTCCTTTTCTACATTCAGATAGTGTTTCTAAGACCATTTTTCAGGGGCTCCTGAATCCTTATTCCTCCTCTGAGGTTGGATAAATCTTGGTAATCAACCTATATAAACGAACGAAACAAAAGCTCACCGCTGAGTAAATCAGCCTTGGATAAGAACAGTGTATACCAAGATAAGCGAATAACCAAGGGTGCACCAACAGCTGTAAGGAACTCCAAAAATTATTATCTGCGGGAAACTCCAAAAAAGCAGCAACCAACAATGTATTTCACCATTTATTGACAGAAACAAATAAAGATAGTGAGCGCTTTCACGTCCTACGACGCTTCTTCAGACTTCAATAACATACTGTGGAAAGCCACTCTTTAAATATAAATTAATCATACAGCTTCATCTTGTAACGAGCAGTTAATCAATCATAGTTAAAGTGCCCGTGCCGAAAGAATTCTTAGTTAATGCTTACAGAAGCTGATCGCTCAGTATAAAAATATGTGCATAACATAGTGCAGTTAAAACAACTATATAATGCCCTATATGTTAAAATGTCACATTATAGCAATGTTATTGAAATAACATGCATTCAAAACTAAGCATTGATACACATAACATCTTCTACTTGCAGCAGTTAAATATCTTCATTTAAAAAGATCAACGTTCACGTCAACATTAATGTTTAATACAACATCCTAATGCCATAAGAAGCTTTCAAAAACCATGTTTATACATTATATATTTTTATGTGGATTTCTATAGTGGGATATTTTATTAAATATATATTCCTACTATCACTAATTTTATTATTATTTTTGTTTTATTATTGTATATGTAGAAGTTCAGGCCATTTTCTGAACATCCTGATAATGCACACTAACTTCAGCATACGTGCTGTAGCTACCTGTGATACTACTCGTATAGTTTATTTGGCAGTGTGCCAAATATGTGATGCATTTTATGTTGGCAAAACCAATCGTCGATTTAAAGACAGGATAAGAGAACATCTTTACCACATTAGGAAGGCTTCACCTCACAATGCCTTAGCTAAGCACGTAGCCCAAGCAGGTCCTGAACATTATTTTTTATTTAGAGCTCTTGAGAACATTAAACCCAGTATACGAGGAGGTGACATCAGGAACCATACTGAGAGCAAGGAGAGTATGTGGATAGTTAGATTGAGAGCAGATAGGGGTTTAGGTCTCAATGAGAGAGCCTCTATTAAACCTATGTTAAACAAACGGAGGAATGTTTGTAGATTTTATAATAAATTATGAAATATATATGTTTTTATCCCTTGAAATATATTTCTTTTGACATATATATTTATATATACATATTTATTAGAGCATCTTGAGTGTTCATGGAGAGTTTTTATATGTATTTTTTATATCTACTTTGTCATTTTATACATTTCAGCATGTTTATATGTGCATATATTTTTAAGCTTAGATTGACTCATGAATACGTAAACAAGAAGCAGCTTTTGATAGGCCAATAGGAGATGTTTTAACTGTATAAATGTAGCCTATGTACTTGAAGGTCTTTGTTACATGATCTGATGAAGCCCAAATGAATGAGTGAAAGCGCTTATCTGACCTGCAGTGGAATTAAAGTTGGATTTTAACCTGAGGATTTTGCCTTTTCATTCACACTTGTGACTCTTCATTTAAAGTTGGATTTTAACCTGAGGATTTTGCCTTTTCATCTACACTTGTGACTCTGCATCAGCCTAGTTGCTCCTTTTGGTTTTATTAACATTATTCAAGTTTATCTGGAGCACTGGGCATTTATCCTGTTTGTCAGCGAGTGGTTTGTTCCTGTATTATTTATTGTTTATTTACATTTGTTGACCGGGAGAGTCCGACTGGACACAGGTCTGTTTTCAGCGGAGGCCCAGAGAGAAAAGCTCCACATTAAGTATTACTTGCATTATACATAGTACAGTTGTAAGTTGTACTTGCCCATAACAATAGATGCTCAAATTCCTCACTGCTGCAGTAGTCTCACCCACTCTCCATCTCCCTACTTTTGTATGTAGTTGTATTTGGGATGTAAAGTAGGGTTGTGCTTATGTGCTTGTTATTGGTTGGTTGATTCAGGAATAGTAAGCTGTTCTCTTACTGTATGGACAAGGCCATGAAGAAAGCTTCACTCTGACTGCTAATTACTCTCCTTGGGAGTTAGCCAATCAGCGGTCAGAGTAAAGGGAGGGGACAGAGCTTTTTGAAGCTGGCAGAGTTTTGTATCCTAAGCAGGGAAATAACCCATGTAGTCTAAAGGCTACTACAGCAGTGATAAATTTGAACTTCTACTGTTATGGATAAGTGCAACTGATACAACTGTACTTTTTCCTCACTTTCACATATTTCTCAATTAAATGATAGACTACATCTATAAACAAATGATTGTTTACTTGTATATGTAAATTGATACTCAAGATATATTAATACGTTATATTTTAGTTTATTCATTTCTATAATAGTACAAATTTTAAGTGAAGAATTTAGAAACATTGTTTGGATTTTGTACTTCACTTTTGCAAAACGGAACTATTATACTCTCCTGCAAGATTCTGGATGGTCCCATTTCTCTGTATAATTACTAAGTACCTTATCTGATTTTATGGTCCAAATATCTTGCGTCTTTTTGTACTTTTCATTTAAAACTCCACCTGGGCCAGGGGCTTTATTACTCTTTCATTGTCATGTCATTTCTTTAATATTTTCCCTGTATGTTTTAAATCACATCCTACCATTTTTGAGACCTCTGTTCCTCCTCCCTTCTTTCATTTTAGATTTGAATTTATTACACAGCAGTAACACTCCATTTATAGACCAATATACTGTAAATTTCTTTTTTCTTTTGATTTCAATTTTGGTCATTACTCCTAATGCAGTTTAAGAGATCCGTGGTGGTGGTGCTGTGGTAGCGTTATCGCCTCATAGTAAGATGCTGACCGGTTCGACTCTCAGCTAGAGCGTCTTCCGCGTGGAGACATGCGTGAATGGGCGTACCTTCGTTGAAGGTTGTGCGTTAGGGCTGGCAACTCAGCATGTAAAAATCAACTGCCAATCATTAGCGGACCGGAGTTCCGCCGTGGCGACCCTTAACCGGGAAAAGCTGAAAAACACAACAACAACTCCTAATGCAGTTTAAAATCTGTTCCCAACTGTTAAATCCTTTTTTTCCTTATCTATACTTTAATTTTAGAACATATCCAATAGTTTTATATTTCCAGATGCTACATAATTTCTCTTCCTTAAATACGTTTTAATTTTTTTAACATTTCATATCAGTTCACCCTTGCCACCTATCTGTACCTGTATTTGCACTTGTGCTTTTTCTGTCTTTCCCCACATTTATTTATAATTTCTGAATTCTCAAATTTCCATCCACCAATCTCAGTATACATAGACACATAGATTACTTTCTGTTTTAAATTCAACCCAGAGTTCCCTTAGCCCATTCCAAAGCAAAATCTGTTGCTGGTTTACCATGATTACACATAAATTTATAAACTCCATTTTGCTTGCTTTTTCCATTTAGAAGTCTTAATTGAAATTTCTGTAAGCGTTTTAAAAGAAATTTCCTGTGTTGGTATTTATCCTACAGTTGCCTTTTTTAAATAGTTGGCATGCACAGCGTATTGTCAGATAACATACATTGAAATCACTGCAAGTAATAACCTCATTCTTTTGATAGTCTGAGTATGTTATCTAATATTCCCCAAAACTCTCTTCCTTCTTAATTGCTTCCTATTTACCTAGCAGACTATCAAGTTAAATTTCTTATCATAGCCAGTTTAATTCTTTAGACATCTGATGCATATAAAGTTTTTGTTGTCCCCGTTATTGTAATTAGTCATTAGACTTATGACTGTTCTGCCATATACTTTCTCCTTTTAAGCTATAATTTCATATCCATTAAGGATTGCATTATTCTGTGATATATTCCAGGATCCCTGAAAATTCATTTCAATTTTTTTGAAAAATTCGTTGAAGTTCGTATTTTATAAATTCATCTCAATTCCTACAGTGTTCCTTAATGGTTTTCAGACCACTTTATCTGTCAAGATTCCTTTCCTTCCTTAGTTTACCAAATAAATTGCACCCTCCTAAGGAAAAAATATTTTTGAGAAGTTGCTGACTCAGAGGTGGTAGTGGCAGCAACCAAAAGAGCCTTTTGGAGAGCCTGGCTGTCCACATCCACCTGATAAGGATTCTAGGTCCAATGATGGGATGGCGAAGTGTGCTTCGTGTTGAGTACTTTTTCCATGTGTGCCTTAAAGTAACTGAAGCACAGCTTGTTACTAGCATAAGTTAGCAGAACAAACCTTAGATGCACTCCGAAGACCAGTGAGGCAAGGTACTGTCAGGGAACTAGAAGGTATTCCCCATGCTTAAAATATCTACCTTCTCCATGGACCTATTGCATAATACAGGTGATGAAGTGGCAGGGACAGATATTTTAATGAGGCGCTCTGTCTGGCTCAGGCTTTGTGACTTTGCAGAGAGGGTCAAGCATCCTTCACTTTTGCCCTTTTGGGTCCTTGGTTTTCAAACCTTCTAGCAAAGGAGAAACTGGCAAAGAGCAGTTGAGGGTCAAGTTCACAGCCCTCCACAGATCCTTGTGGAACAAAAACATCCTAACAGCCCTTGATCAATTTCAAGATGCATGCCTATAGAGATCACAGCAGCTCCTTCAATAGATGCTGCCTCAGGGAAGAGGTACTCTAAAGTCAGGTTTTCCATGGCCCTTTCCAAGAAGCAGCAGCAGAATTCCTTGGACTTGCCTAGCTGTTCCACTCTGCAGGCAGTCAGAGGTTCTCTCTACCTGCACTGAGATGTGTGAACCACACAAGACAACTGTCAGGAACATAGTAGCAAGAAACTTTATATAATTACCTTTACCTGGTTAGCTAAGCAGTCCTCTCCACCACTTCCAGACATCCCACCCAGTCAGAAGCAGGAGGCAAAGGTGGATGTTTTGAGCCTTCTGTCCACAATAGCTGTTCGAGGTCTCACCAGACCCAAAAGGGTTTATGGTTTATTCAAGATTTTTGGTTCACAAGGAAGCCAAGGACCTAAGGCCCATCCTAGAGCTCAGCATCCTAAACCTGTTTGCTAAGAAACAAATTCTGGATGGTCCTGATGTTGGCTGTCCGTCCATCCTTACAAGAAGGAGGTTGTGTTTGTTGGTCCTCCAGGATGCTTATCTACACATCAAACTTGATGAAGCTTCCAGGAGGTTCACAATACACTTACTGGTGTGAGGCTGTTACTACCACTTCCAAGCTCTCATATTTGGTTTCATCACAACCCCTAGGGTGTTCACAAAGTGCATGACAGTCTTCACCTATCACATAAGACTCTGGGCAATTAGAATCTTCCCTTATGTAGATGACCGATTCCTATTCTCTACCAGCAGAGTGTCCCCCTCAGAAGAAAGGGATTGCTCGCTCCAGTTTTGCCTGTCCTAAGAATTTAAATAAGGATAAATCACAGTTGGAATTTGATTAGAACCTGATATTCATCCGATTCCATCTAGACACCATACATAGGATAGCTGAGCTCTCTCAGGAACATATACTTCCAGTTCAAGCTATGTGTTGCCACCTGCCGAACCCCTCTGCCCTGACAGCATACTTAGCTCTCAAGACACTGAGTCTGATTTCAACCACATAGTACAATGTGTCATATTCATGAAGGTATTAACAGTGGGCACTTGGTATAGTGGTCTCAACTAGGAAACATAATGAACAAACCCATTTGCATCTCCGCTGCATGCAAGAAATATGGGTGCCTCGACAGCTGGACAATGATCTTAGGAACTCCCTTTTATCACTTCATGTGGCCACAATTACCAAGAACGCCTCTATCCTGGAGAGAGAGGGGCATTGTTCCGTATAACCAGTGCAAGTAACATGGACTGTTCAGAAGGCCAATATGCACGTTAACACACTGGAGATTATAGTGGTCCTAGAATTCCAGGCCTTCCAGGACATTCTTCCTGGGATGTTGTATGCAGCTCCATGGACAACATGGTAATGGTGTAGTATATCCACAAGCAAGATTTATTTATTTATTTTGCATTTGTTGACTGGGGTAGTCCATCTGGATGTGAGCCCATTTTCAGCAGAGGCCTGGGGAGAAAAGCTCCATAAAAACAGTGCTTACATAGATAATAAAATAAAAGGAACAAATACAGTAATATTTTGAAGTATAACTATACATTAACTGTAACATCAAATTTATAGGATAAAAGATGATATACATTGATGCAAAAAAGATGGCACCAGATCTTAGGATCTGTGAGTGTAGGAAATATGTGATCTCCTTGCAGTGCTTTCTTGTAAGGCAGATACCGGGCTGGTTCAGTTGCCTAGCAGCAGTGCATCAAGATGCCTCATAAGTACTCCTCAGTCAACAAATGTTATGGGAATTGCTCATTTGCTGCAGCCTGTTTGCATCTGCAACCAGTGCCATGTGTAGCAATTTTACAGACTCTCCTGGATGCTTTGATCCATCAGTAGCTGCCCGGATCGTCTTTATGCTCAATCAGGGCAGTAGCCACTGCTTCTGCCATTTTTTTGAACTGAAAGTAAGCAAACAGCAACTAGGAGAAAATCAGTCCCAATGTAGAAAAAATGGGTCTATATTAGAACATCGAAGTTTCAAAACTTCAAATGTTCTAATATCGACCCCCTATTCAGCAAACGCTGAAAAAAATCGAACATACAAAACAGCGATCCCCAGGGAAAAAATTTGCTGTTCCAAAACAAACACACGCACGCACACACACACACACACACACACACAAAACACAAGCACACCAAACCAGCAGCAATCCACACACATGCACCTAAAATCTTACACCTAACCCTACACTAAACTATACATACACCACTAACTATCCACTTACCTTAGCCCTAACCCTAAGGTCTGTCACTATTGCGCACTCGTCCGTGCCCTAACTCACCTAACCTGCCCTAACCCTCATGTCCACACAATCGCACACATACCTAACCCGCACCCTAACACTAACTAACTTAACCTGCACTCAATCACACACTTACCTGAACTTCTTTCCGTAGGAAAAATGACTAAAAATGTGATTTATATAGCATTTATATGTTGGTAAAAGCAATAGAATGTTAAAGAAACTTATTTTACAGCATATAGGTGATATACAGAGAAATGTGCAAAGAAGTGCAGTAGCTCAACACATTAATGAATTTCCACAGCATGATTTTAAATTTATGGTTTTGGATATTTATACTCCTGCACTTAGCGGTGGTGATGTAAAGAATGCCACAGAAGTTAGAGACTCACTGGATAGCTGGTTTGAGAGCTGATCCACCAGGCTTAAATGGTTTTATACCTTTAAAACCTATTTTAAAGGCTAGAAAAGGTCAGTTGGTGAAAGGTTTTAATTTATGTAATTGTTTTTTCAAGTGTATTTATATGCAGAATGATTTTATATTTTTATATTGATCTGATGGCGGCATCTCCAAAAGCGCTCATCTGTTTATTAAATTATATGTGCTTTGCCATGGTTGTCTCATTGTTGTTTCTCAAGTATTTTTTTTAAACTCATGTATTGGTGGTTGTGCAGCTGCTGCATGTATTTTTATGCACACCATTAAGCAGGCACTAGAAATTAGGTATGATGTTTTAGTGAAAAGTTGGGGCCACCATACTCCTTGGTATTGTTATAATGCCACCCAGTATCTTAGCTAGGGGACTCCATCCCAATAGTTAAGTGGACAGACTTGGATAGTCCAAGATAAGATAGTAATGTACTTAGCATAATGGATGATGTTATGTGATCCTATCTCGCCTACATTCTGTACTGATGGGTTCGGAGCCGATCCTCGGCTCCGACTCTGCACGCTATACTATAGAGCGAAGTCTCTAATTGGCTGAGCTATTCTATATCCCAGGATGCACCACCAATTCCCCAGATCTCGTTTGCCGCTTACAAAGCAAAGACGTGGTCTCGAGCTTGGCTGAGCTAAGTGCTTTCTTTATAAGATTTTTCTGTCAGGAATTTTCTTGAATTTAACCAAAAGCTGTTTTAACGGCTATCATTGTGTATGAGTGAGCTTTTCTGAATATTTTTTGTGGTAAAAATTGTTTTTTTTCAGGGTAAGGTTTCCGTTTAAGTTAGAGGGGCCTTCCCCTCGTGCGTGAGTGAGCCTTTTTGTGTGCCTTTAGTGAAGGTCAAGTACCCGTTTTTAGTTGAGGGTTCTTGGCCCTCCTGTTGTGTGACCCTTTTGTTAATCTCTTTTACTGTAAAGTGAAATTGTTCTGGGTTAGATACTTTTCTCCCTGTATTTTTTCTAACTGTTAGCATTATGTCAAAAGAACACAGACCCTCAGGGTTTAAAAAATGCACAAGATGCAGCTACAAGATGTCCATAAGGGACGATCACTCCCTATGCGTGTACTGTTTAGGACCCAAACACCTTCAGGAGTCTTGTAGTGTGTGTCACGCTTTTTCCTCTCGAGTCCTCCAAGAGAGGAAAAATAAATTGATTCTAAAAGGACTTATCAAACCTACTTTTGAAGACGCCTTATCTTCCTCTTCTTCTCCCTCTAAGAAAAAGAAATCGTCGGCTCCGACCAGTCCGACGGAACCGACCACCAAGAAATCTCGGCAGGCTTCTCCATCGGCTCCACGGACTTCGGAGCCGAGGGCGGAACGGTCTGCCTCGATGCCTCCAGCCTCGACTCCTCTGGCTTCGGAGCTGATGGCTGGAGCTTCGAGGGGCGGGTCACCTTCATCGGCTCCGCTGATTTCGGAGTCTATGAGGGTTGTTCGCTCAGACTCTTCCCCTTCGGCACCGAGGGAAATTACAATGGAGTCTCCTTCGGCACCGATTTTGATCGAGACAATTCGGAGCCGGTCCCCCAGTCCTTCGGAGCCGGTGGAGAAGTTTAGTCGGACCCGTTCGATCTCCTCCTGGTCTTCCAAGATGTCGGATTCGGACATTGACAGGGTGCTCCAAAGGCTGTTTCAGTCTCCAGTCTTCCAAAAGCTAGTTTCGGCTCCAGCCCAGTCGGCTTCGGAGCCGATGGTCCACCCTTTAGCCTTGGTTCCTCCTCCAACAGCCTCGGCACCGTTGGAGTCGGTGCTGGTGGAGCCGATGGAGGTGTCTGGGTTGGCTCCGACCCTTACTCCTACTCCAGCCTTCGGGTCGGAGTTCGGTACACGGACCTCCTCGGTCGGCCCCGGGGGTGACGCTTTGGGACCGATGTTTTCGGTGCCGAGCCACTCTCTCGGTGCGTCGGCTGCGAGAGTGCCATCTGCTGTTATGGCTTTGGGGGTCCGGCCTTTAGAGCCATGAGGAGTGCTTTGGCCAAATCTTCTTTGGTTACCTCCACCGTCTCCCCGGCACCTTCCCTAGGCACGGAGACTGGGTCCTTTGTAGTCCCCCTGTCTCAAGACAGCGGAGCCCTGGGGCCTGAGGTCACCCCCATTGGGGGTCCCCCTCTTCCTGGAGGTCCCTCTGAAGAGTCTTCGGAGGAACCCCCAAGAAAAAAACAGTGAAAGAGGAAGCACGTCGACTCTCCTGACGAGTCTATCACCTCCGACACCGATCTTGATGATGCGGAAGGGTCCCCCAAGTCGTCCTCGGATGATGTCTCCTTTGTGGACATCCTGGAAGTCCTCAAACAACGAGGCGGCTGGCAGACCAAACCCCCTTCCTCTGACGAGACGGTGTTCCTCAAGGCCTTCGGGGCTCAGCCCTCCGCCTCCTGGGTGTCTCCGCCTTGATGAGCTCCTGGATTTGATCTCTCGGCGTGGGAACATCCAGATTCTGTGGAACGGTGCCTGCTCACCCTAACAAATTTTGTCAGCCCCCGAAAGGAATTTCTCACCAAGGGTGTGGCTGTAGATGCTATGGTGGTGGCATCTGCTACCCAGCAAGATGTGGCAGAGGCTGGCGTCGTCCATCCTCCTAATAAGGAGTCTAGGAGCATGGACCATGCGGGAAGCGCACCCTTACTTCAGCAGCCTTTACATTAAGGTCTCTGAATTACCTCACGCACTTCACTAGACTTCAGAGGGACCTGATCAAGGAACTCTCAGATACCCTCTCTGGTAACCTACCTGAGCAGTTGGCCCAGACGGTTAGCTCTCAGTTGGCTACCCTATCGTCGATATCGAACTTCGTCCATGAGGCTCATTTCGTATGCAGCCGAGGGCAGTAGAGCGGCGATGCAGGTGTTGCTCTCGGAGACAAGCCTGGCTCCGCCTGTGTCATTTGCGGAGGCCTTCAAGTCTTCCTTTGCCAACGCTCCTTTGATGGGTCCTCTTTGTTTGGACCCAAGGTAAAGGACACCTTGACCGCTGTGAACAAGAGGGTAAAACTTTGACTGCCGTTGGGGCACGGTTTTCCTCTCCCTTTCGGCCTTATCCCAAGGCTAAAAGAGGGAAAATGTGGTTCCGTAAATCTCAGAAGAATTACCCCTCACAGCAGGACGATCCCCCTTCTAGAGGCAGAGGAGGGGGAAATTTTTCAGGAAGATGCCGTCCCAGAGGCGGCAGAGGCCCCCGCAACACTGGAGACAGAGTCCTTTCGTGGCTCTTCAACCTCTCAGCATCCCTGAAGGATTGCCCGACTGCGCAGCTTCGGAGCCAGTCGGGGGTCGTTTTTCGAGGCACCTAAAGGCCTGGGAGAGTATCACTCAGGACCGATGGGTGCTCCGAATCATCGCCGGAGGTTACGTCATCCCCTTTTCACACACACACCCTCCATCCAGGAAAATCCCGGACCCGCCACCCAGTCAACGGGATATTGCAGCCTTCGAAATTACAAAGCTGCTTCAAAAAGGAGTCATCCAACCGGTCCTCGTAGACCAGACCGGATTAGGGACTTACTCAAAATTCTTTTTGGTGCCAAAAAAGACCGGGGACTTGAGGCCCATTTTGGATCTCAGCAACCTGAATCGATCAGTCAAGAAGTCCAAGTTCCGGATGGTCACCTTACAATCCATTCTCCCGCTACTGGAGAAAGGTGTTTGGATGTGCTCCATAGATCTCAAGGACGCCTACTATCACATTCAGGTAAATCAGGCGTCCAGGAGACATCTGCGCTTCAGCCTGGGAGACAGTCATTTCCAGTTCTGCGCACTGCCCTTTGGTCTCACCACAGCCCCCAGGGTGTTCACCAAATGTTTGGCGGTGGTGACTGCTCACCTGAGAAGTCTAGGATTCCAGGTGTTTCCGTATCTAGACGACTGGCTCCTAACTGCCACCTCCAGGCATCTACTATTACAGAACCTAGCAGCCACTATATCTCTAGGAACCTCCCTAGGAATCACCTTCAATTGGGCAAAGTCTGTGTTGCTGCCATCTCAGCATATACGGTTTATCGGGGTAGAGATAGACTCAAGACAAATGCGGGTCTATCTTCCTACAGAGAGAATAGAAACATTACAATCTCAAGTCCGAGCATTGCTCCTCAAACGCCGAGCCCCAGCAAGGATGATCCTACAACTGTTGGGTTCCATGTCGGCTACCGTTCTCCTGGTCCCCTTAGCAAGATTACACATGAGGATTCTCCAGTGGCTCCTGTCGGTCCAGTGGTCGTATCAGGAGCTTCCTCTCAGTCACCAAATTATAATCACGGAGACATGCAAACAGGACCTCCGTTGGTGGCTTACCTCCTCCAACCTGGATCAGGGGCGACCCTTCGTTCCTCCTCCTCCAGTGGCCACTTTGACTACGGACGCCCCCAGACGGGGTGGGGGGGACATTACCTGGGCAGGTCAGTTCAAGGCAAGTGGCACCCCGACGAGAGTTTCCTACACATCAACATACTGGAAATGAGGGCAGTGCTTCTGTCGCTTCAAGCACTACACAACTACCTCCCCCAAGGTATGATTGCCATTCAGTCCGACGACATGTCAGTAGTCTGGTATCTGAACAAGCAGGGAGGGACCAGGTCCTACCCTCTTTGCAGAGAGGCCATGAAAGTATGGAATTGGGCTGTTGCAACCAACCGTTTCTTGGTAGCAACACACATTCTGGGGAGATCCAATGTGATAGCCGACAGACTGAGCAGAACCATTCTCTCCCCGCACGAGTGGTCTCTGAACGACAAAGTAGCATCTCAGATCTTTAGAAGATGGGGAACTCCTTGTTGCGACCTCTTTGCAACTCCCCTCAACACGAAATGTCTACAGTTCTTTTCTCTTACCCCGGTTCCGGGGGGAGTTTCCCAAGGACGCCCTAGTCCAAGCTTGGCCCACCGGCTTACTATACGCCTTTCCACCGGTTCCCCTTCTCCCCAGGGTGATCCAGAAGGCGATTCACTTGCAGTGCAAGATGATTTTAGTTGCCCCATACTGGCCTCGTCAAGTCTGGCTGCCATTTCTTCGGAAATACGCACTGGATGGTCCATGGTTCCTGGACCAGGTTCCAGATCTCTTGATCCACCAGTCGGGACGGCTTCACCAGCCCCTTCACTCTCTGAAGTTAACAGCTTGGCTCCTCCACTTCCGACTATAGTCAGGAACCAGGTTTTGGACTCAGAAGTTATACATATCTTGTCCTCGGCCCACAAAAATTCGACTAAGAAGATGTATAATAGTAAATGGAAGAGATTCGCCATTTGGGCCCAACTCCAGGGATTAGATCCCATTACTGCCCCGGTGGCGGACGTTTTGAAATTCTTAGCTTCCCTATTCAATCAAGGTTCTTCGGTCTCTACCATTAAGGTTAAATTAGCAGCTATTTCGAATTTTCATGAAAGTATAGACCCACCTTTGATGAGCAATAAGTTGTGTAAAGCCTTCATGAAAGGTGCTGGGCTGATACGTCCTCCAGTTTCTCATCCTGCTCCGCCATGGGATCTCAATTTCATATTAGGTGCCTTGACCTCTTCCCCCTTCGAACCGGCAGCAACTTCTGACTTGAAATTTCTTTCCTGGAAGACTGCTTTTTTGGTGGCAATTACATCAGCCAGAAGAGTTTTGGAACTTCAAGCCCTATGTGTCAAACTGCCGTACCTGGTTTTTCACAAGGATAGAGTATCCCTTAGGCCTAATCCATCTTTTGTTCCCAAAGTTTGTTCTAGTTTCTGTCTTCAACAGTCTTTGGAACTTCCAGTTTTCTTCCCCAATTACTCAGACAGAGCAGAATATATCTTCCATTCATTGGATGTCCACAGACAATTGCGTTTCTACTTAGATAGGACGCACCAAACACGGAAAACAGATCAGTTATTTGTGTCCTTTTCAGACAATAAATTGGGCAAAGCCGTCACGAAAGTCACTATTGCCAAGTGGATCAGAGACTGTATCAGTCATATTTATTTTCTTTCTAATAGAGAGCTTACAGCCACTGTGAAAGCTCATTCTACTAGGGCTATGGCTACTTCAACAGCATTTCATTCTAAGCTTGCCATTAGTGACATTTGTGCTGCGGCTACCTGGTCCTCTCCTCACACCTTTATTTCTCATTACAAATTGGATGTGGCATCTCGGGGGCGAGCTTCCTTCGGTTCCACAGTTCTCAGGACTGTTTTCCAGTGAGCCACCCGGGAATCAGGTGCTAGGGACGCTGTCCCATCAGTACAGAATGTAGGCGAGATAGGATCACATAACATCTTTTAGTTATGTACTTACCATAACTTTAGATGTTTGGGATCCATCTCGCCTACATTCCTAATACCCATACTCCTTCCCCCTGCCTTAGAGACCAGAAGAGACCGGACGGTTCAAGTTCGACCGTTTCATCTTGAAACATCTGGCAATGTTATATCAGCAGTGCATGTGTGGGTGCATGTGTGCGGACAAACAAGATCTGGGGAATTGGTGGTGGTGCATCCTGGGATATAGAATAGCTCAGCCAATTAGAGACTTCGCTCTATAGTATAGCGTGCCGAGTCGGAGCCGAGGATTGGCTCCAAACCCATCAGTACAGAATGTAGGTGAGATGGATCCCAAACATCTAAAGTTATAGTAAGTACATAACTAAAAGTTCATCAGTGTCCCTGCTACAGTAGCTTAATGTATTTGGGTTAAATCCTGCCCAGGTTATAACCGATGGCATTCTTCAAAAATCTCTGGCTCCCCTCCACACATGCAACCCAGGCTGCTGTGACATGAGCACTAAAAGAAGAAAGCAGCAGTTTGGATGCCACTTTCTTTACTTTCATGCCACCCTTGACAGAGCACCTCTTTGCTTCACAGGATTGACTGTAAATTCTGATCTTCCATTCTGGCAGAGAAATCCCCATGTGTAACCATTCTACGTTGACATTTTCTTTCTTTTTTTTTTAACTGAAAATCTGAAGTAGTTGACTTCATTCATTCTGCACATATGGGTATACGGATCCGATTCGGCAAAACTTTTCAAGCATCAGCTCCAAGCTCCTCCCTTACCTATATTACATCACTTCCTCCTATCTAGTCCCAGATCTCGTTTGCAGCTCTGAGTCAGCATCATGGTCTCTGAGCTCTTAGCTAGGTGGTAAGGTTTTTGGTACTTTTTGCTATTTGTCGAGTGTGAATTCCTTCCCTTTTTTCTCCCTTACATTGCGTTTGGTCGTCGTGTTATAAAAAAAAAAAAAGTTTAGTTTGTATTCTCTAGTGGTAGTTTTGTGTTCTGGTTCCCACCTAGGCCCATCCCGGTTTAGTGTGTGTGGGCGTGTGGTCCGTTTAGGGCTTTTTTTGTTATGGCTGAACAGACTAAGGTTCTCTTCAAAAAGTGCACAGAGTGTGGTCATAAGCTTTCTCCAGCCGATGGCCACACTCTGTGTGATGTTCTTCATCTCACATTGCTGCAGTCCTAACACTTGGGTAGTCCGCTGTCCCTCGGTCGGCCCGAATATCAGAGTATAAGGCTGACGTCGGTCAAGGCGCATTTGACTGACATCAGAACGTCAGGGTACAAATGCGCATGACCGACGTCATATCCTCAGTCTTTTTTGCCGCATGGTCCGATGCATTAGCAGTGTTGCAAGTGCCGTTCGTTCTGAAATTTTCGACCGGAGTTTGACCGAAGTCAGAGTTGGTTAAGTACCCGTTGGGGAATATTTTGGTTTTTCTTGCCTCAGTGGTTTACGGATGTCAGAAAAAGTGAATAACTGTATTTCCTGTGGGAAACAGATACCGCATAGGGATTACCATAATTTGTGTATACCTTGTTTGGGACCTGAGCACGACGTTGTTGGGTGTCGCTTTGTTAGGTTCAATAAACGCACTATAAAGCGAAGGTTGGATTGTGCCAGGTTGGTCTTTGGGAAGCGGTGCAATTACAATATGCCGTCGGATGCTCCGACGCCAGCTTCCTCAAAGAAGCGCAAAGACAAGGCAGTTAAATCTAGGTTAGAGGAGTCGTCCGAACTGGACGCCGGTTCTTTAGAGGCGTCAGTGGAACCGGTGGTTCCGACGGAGGCCTCTCTGGAGTCCCAGGGAGAAACTTTGCTTTTACAGGATGTGGCCTCCCAGGAGGCAGGTCAGGCTGTAGGGGCTTCTCAGATAACTGTACTCCCCTCCCTTCCTAAGGTGTCTAGGCCCTCTTTTTCTGCTTCCAAGGCTTCTCCCAGAGGCAGGTCTAGTTTAGCTTCTGTGGGTGTCACTCCTAGTTCTTCAGGTTCTGTGCCCAAGAAGCACATGCTTAAAATGGCAGAAGATTTAATTACTTTAATTAGAGGCTCTATGCCCCCTCCTGATAAGAGGCCTAGGATGGAACCAGTGTTGGGGGAGTATGAGCAGGCTTCGGATGTGTCTGAGTCTTCGGCTGAAGACTTGCAGGAGTATTCTCATTATTCTGATTCTGATGTGGATGATTCGACTCCTTCTTCTTCTCCTCCTGATGATTTTTCCTTTTCAGAGACCCTTCACTCCATGAGAGAGCATTTTAAATGGGAAGGTCAGGACTTCTCTGATTCAGGAAAAGGCTTAGGAATTTTTGTTTTACCCCAGCATAGGCCTTTGGCTATACCTCCTGTTCTGAATGTGGTGGAAGATGTGTTTGCAGAGGCTTCTCTTAATCCTGGTTCTTTGCCTCCTGCTCGGTTAAACCAGATAGGTATTACAGGGGCCTGAAGCTCATAAGTATCTTTTAAGGGTCCTAGGGCAGACCCAGAACCTGTTAGCCAGGGGCCTAAGGGTGTTAAGGCTTCTGTTGTCAAGAATCCGGTTCCTGCAGATAAAGAGGCCAGGGCCTTGGATAGATGGGGAAAGAAAGTTTATACTTCTTCCACTCTAGCCATGAGCTTTGAATTGCCAGTTTCACATGCTGAAATATCAAAATTATCTCCTTTCACAGTTGAAATCTAAGGTTGATGCTCTGGCGGAAGGTATTGATTGTAAAGAGTTACAAGATTTAGTGCATGTTTCTGAACAGGTGGGTAAACATTCTTTGCAATGTGGTTTTGATGCTGTACAGGCCTCGTCTAGGGTGGCTGCCACTGGGTCAGTTCTTCGCAGGCATGCCTGGCTGAGGGATCAAAATTTATCTGACCATGTTAAAACTAGGATTTTGGATGCCCCTTTGCAATCTGATGTCTTGTTTGGTTCTCCTGTTGAGGCAGTTTTAAAGAAAATGGAAGACAAGGCTAAGTCTATGCAGACTGTTAAAGATTTTGCAGGTTCAGCCTCCAAAGTTTAGTAGAAATTGGCCTACTAAGGGTGGGCGTATCCTTCTTACGATTCCCAGTCTAGGGGTAGATCTAGACGTGGCAGGGGCAGAGGTCAGGGCTCTTTCAGGCCTAGAACAGGGAGTTCTCCTGCACAGTCTTCGGGTGAGGGCAGTGGTCAGTCCTTTCGTAAACAGACCCAATGACCTACCTTTTCAGCTGCCAGAACCTTCTCGCCTGGCAGCACCATTGGGAGGAAGGTTGGCACTTTTCAAAGAAAATTGGAGTTTGATTACCCAAGACAGATGGGTATTGGATATCATACATCAAGGTTACAGGTTTTATTTCCATACCTTGCCTCCTTTCAAAGGCATGCCAGACATTCCTCCTCAACAAAGAATAGAGGCTCACAAGCAAATTTCTCTGTTACTCCAAATAGGGGCCATACAGCCGGTTCCTATGCCAGAAGGCCTAGGATTTTATTCTCGCCTGTTCCTTGTACCAAAAAAGGGGAACACGTGGAGACCAATTTTGGATTTATCTATCCTCAACACTTATCTGGACATTCCCAAGTTCAAAATGTTGACGTTACAACAGCTTTTACCTCTGCTGGGCAAGGATCACTGGATGGTAACTTTGGATCTCAAGGAGGCTTACCTTCATGTTCCTATCAGGCTAAGTTGCAGGAAGTGTCTGCGTTTTCGGACTGGGACTTCTCACTATCAGTTCTCTGCATTGCCCTTTGGCTTATCTACTGCGCCCAGAGTATTTGCGAAAGTTCTGGCTCCAGTGATAGCTTTCTTCAGGCTGAAAGGAATACAAATCTATCCTTATTTGGATGATTGCCTGATTCTGGCTCAAGAAAGGGACGAGCTTCTTCGTCATTTGGAATATGTGATAGCAGTGCTAAGATGCCTGGGGTATTCTGTGAACGAAATAAAGTCCAGTCTAGTACCCTCTCAAGACATGTGCTTTCTGGGTGTAAGACTGAATACAGCATCCCAGATGGCCTTTCTAACCCCGGACAAACAAAAGAATCTTTCCCTTTACTTCCATCATCTATCTCTTCAGTCCGGGCTGACTGCAAGGACAGTCCTTCAAGCCTTAGGGTTCATGGCATCTTGTATTCTGGTGCTTCCCAATGCCAAACTGCATATGAGGAAGTTGCAATGGTATCTCAAAAATGTATGGACACAGCACTGCCAGGATCTGGACACTGTCATTCAATTAATACCTTGCATTCAAAAGGAATTTTTGTGGTGGGCTCAGGAATGTCACCTAAACAAGGGACTCTCTGTGACCCGGCCAGAGGCGAGTCAAATTTTAACGACAGATGCCTCGGACAAAGCTTGGGGAGCTCATCTAAACGGAAAGTGGATACAAGACAAGTGGCCTGTCAGACTACAGCATCTACATATCAACTTGAAGGAGATGTTAGCAGTCCAGTTTGCATTAATAGCTTTCAAGGATTTACTTCTTCCAGGGCAGGTGTTGATTCTAACAGACAACACAACTGTCATGTGGTACATCAACAAGCAAGTCCGGCCACATGCTTCTCCTCTACGCAGGCAAGCAATGATTTTGTGGGAGACTGCTCTCAGTTTACAACTAAGTCTTCAGGCAAGGTTTCTGCGGAGCACAGAACTCCTTAGCAGATGTGTTAAGCAGACAAATCATGGATCCCCACGAGTGGAAACTGGATCTTCATGTATTTCAGAAATTGACAGTGTCCTGGGGAACTCCAGACATAGATCTGTTCGCTTCTCCACTAAACCACCAGCTGCCAAAGTTTTGCACAAAGAGGTTTCATCCCACAGCTTGGAAAGTGGATGCTCTTTCTTTCAGTTGGAAAAATCTTCATGTGTATGCCTTTCCACCTCTGCCTCTCCTCCCAAAGGTACTTCTGAAGGTCAGACAGGACAAGCCAAGGATGATTTTGATAGCTCCAGATTGGCCTCGACAGCACTGGTACCCATTACTGAGAAGTCTAGTGCGGAAGCCTCCATGGCCTTTGCCTTTGATTCCACATCTGTTGTCCCAGGAGGACAGTCATTTGCTCAATGTCAAACTTCACTCTCTTCACCTAACAGCCTGGCATATTCTGTTTTAAACCATAGAGGGTCTCAACTTCCACAACAAGTTTTGAATGTGATTTTGGAAGCTAGAAGGCCTAGTACGAGGAAAGTGTACGCAGATAAATGGAAGAGATTTTTGTTTTGGAGTGCAGCTAAGGATTTGATGTTTCTGAGTCTGATTTAAGTGTGGCTCTTCAATATCTTACTGAGTTGTTAGACAAAGGTTTGTCCTTCTCTTCTATTAAGATTCATGCTGCAGCAATTTCAGCTCACTCGACTGTGACCCACCATTGTTTTCTCATCCTTTGTTCAAGCAATTTCTTAGAGGGGCAAAGAATATAAGACCCCACGAAGGGCTCCTATTCCTGCTTGGGATCTCAATTTTTGTGTTGGAGAAACTCACTCTACAACCTTTTGAGCCTGCAGCTACTGCTGAGTTGAAATATTTGTCATGGAAGACTGCTTTTTTGTTGGCCATTACCTCTGCAAGAAGGGTTTCTGAATTGCAG
Source organism: Protopterus annectens (assembly GCF_019279795.1). Lineage (NCBI taxonomy): Eukaryota > Metazoa > Chordata > Ceratodontiformes > Protopteridae > Protopterus > Protopterus annectens. The sequence continues at coordinate 90,319,266 of NC_056744.1, forward strand.
GCCCTTATGGCAGTTGAGCCTTTCTTAATTTTCCATAAGGATAGGGTATCTTTACGTACTAATCCTTCCTTTATGCCTAAAGTGGTTTCTAGTGTGGCTTTAAACCAAACTATTCATTTGCCTACTTTTTTATGCAAATCCCCAAAATAAAGGGAAAAGATTTTGCACACTTTAGATGTACACAGGGCCTTTCGATATTATTTGGACAGAACTAAAGGGTTCAGACAATCTCAGCAGTTATTAGTTTCTTTTGCTTTGTGCTCTCAGGGCAAGCCAGTGTCAAAACAAACTATTTCTAAGTGGATTGGATTTTGCATTGCTTTCTGTTATTCCCATCATGGCAAAGAGATTCCAGCTGGGATTAGGCCTCATTCCACTAGGGCTACTGCCACTTCAACAGCTTTTTTGAGGGGTGTGGCAACTAAGGATATTCTGGAGGCAGCCACTTGGAGTTCAGTGCATACCTTCTCTAGGCATTACCACCTTCCACTGTACTCTAAATCCAGGGCTGGTTTTGCCACTGCTGTGTTGCAGGGCATTTTGGCAGCTCCTGCTTCATTATAGTTTAGCCATCCTCCCTTACCTCTGCTTTGGGATTCTACCCAAGTGTTAGGACTGCAGCAATGTGAGATGAAGAACATAGTACAGTTTTGTACCTACCATAAATGTAGATGTTCGAAGATCCACATTGCTGCAGTCCAATTTTCCCTCCCTCCTTCCCTCTGTAGTTTGAGGTGGTTGTGTGGGTTGGGTTATCCATCTGAGGTATATTGTGTATATTGTATATATTGTATATATTGTACATATTTTTGGTGTTAGGCTGGTTGGTTGTTTAGTTGTTGTCTATGGGTTTTGACCTTTCTTTTAGGGTCTTCTGACATCTGGGGCAAGAAAAGACTGAGGATATGACGTCGGTCATGCGCATTTGTACCCTGACGTTCTGATGTCAGTCAAATGCGCCTTGACCGACGTCAGCCTTATACTCTGATATTCGGGCCGACCGAGGGACAGCGGACTACCCAAGTGTTAGGACTGCAGCAATGTGGATCTTCGAACATCTACATTTATGGTAGGTACAAAACTGTACTTTCTATGTTTAGGAATCGCCCATCTGTCAGTATCCTGTGACATTTGTTCGGGGTTTAACCCTAGGGCGTTAAAGGATCGTCGGGCTAAGCTTGTGGCCAAAGGCTTGCTACCTGCTTCTGCCCTGGAGTCTGCCTCGGTTTCCTCTCCAGCCAGTGACTCGGTGCAGGCAGGGACTCAACCTCCCGCCAGGCCTGCTTCTTCGGAGTCGTCCCAGAGAGGTAGGGACAAAAGGGAGAAAGAGAGGTGCCATAAAGAGAGAGACAGGCCCAGGAAAAGGTCTCTGGACAGGGAGTCTTTTTCCAGTCCCTCTGCTAAGATATCTAGGTCTCTTTCTCCTCGGCTCCGCTCTCCCCATTTCTTGCCGGAGCCGAGGCTCTCCTCTCTGATCCGTCCCAGACCCGAGTCGGTCGTTTCCTCCAGATAGACTCAGAGTGTATCCAAACTTGATATGGACAGGCTGATGAGGTTCATCCAGAACCAGATTCAGATGGGGGTCTTACCAGGACCCTCTCCCATTGGTGAAGGTTCTTCTTCTGCTACTATGTTCCACCCTATTGCTCTTTCCCCGATCCAACCCGATGCTTCGGGGTTTTGGTCAGAGACCTTCGGAGCCGTGGGGTCGGGCGCCGATGGTTCGTTTCCTCAACGCTGGCCGTCATCTTGAGTTCCTCGGATCCGATCTGTGATCCAGGAACTCTCGGAGTCGTCGGTGGGGAGTCGGACCATAGAGTCGGGATCTCGTCTTCGGATCCCACCCTCAGCGCCCAGATTACCCTGCAGTCGGCTCCGGTTCTGGCCCCAGTGCCGGGAGAAGCCTCTTCCTTACTTTCTATGGAGGAGTGCTCTCCATCGGCATTGGGACAGTGGAAAGGGTCTTCTCCCAGGGGTTGAGACCACAGCTCACATCTTCGGATCTGGCCCAGACCCCCAATTTTGGATTCTGCTCTCATTGCCTGTCTCAGGGACCCCCGGGCCCCCCCGGTGGGGGAAACCCCCAAAAGGCCCGGTCCCAACAAAAAGGAATTGGGGAGGCTTTAAAACCCCCAAATTCCCCCTTTTTTCCAAAAAAGAGTCCCAAACCCCCCTGGGATTTAGGGGGGGAACCCCCCCCCCAGGGGTTTGGGGGGAAAAGAACCACCTTTGGAAAACCCCCCCTAAAGGGGTTCCAAATTTTTTAAAAAAAACCACCCCGGTTTGGCGGACTTGGATGGGAGGGTTTTTTTTTCCCCACCATATATCTCTAGGAACCTCCCTAGGAATCACCTTCAATTGGGCAAAGTCTGTGTTGCTGCCATCTCAGCATATACGGTTTATCGGGGTAGAGATAGACTCAAGGCAAATGCGGGTCTATCTTCCTACAGAGAGAATAGAAACATTACAATCTCAAGTCCGAGCATTGCTCCTCAAACGCCGAGCCCCAGCAAGGATGATCCTACAACTGTTGGGTTCCATGTCGGCTACCGTTCTCCTGGTCCCCTTAGCAAGATTACACATGAGGATTCTCCAGTGGCTCCTGTCGGTCCAGTGGTCGTATCAGGAGCTTCCTCTCAGTCACCAAATTATAATCACGGAGACATGCAAACAGGACCTCCGTTGGTGGCTTACCTCCTCCAACCTGGATCAGGGGCGACCTTCCCTCCTCCTCCAGTGGCCACTTTGACTACGGACGCCCCCAGACGGGGTGGGGGGGACATTACCTGGGCAGGTCAGTTCAAGGCAAGTGGCACCCCGACGAGAGTTCCCTACACATCAACATACTGGAAATGAGGGCAGTGCTTCTATCGCTTCAAGCATTACACAACTACCTCCCCCAAGGTATGATTGCCGTTCAGTCCGACAACATGTCAGTAGTCTGGTATCTGAACAAGCAGGGAGGACCAGGTCCTACCCTCTTTGCAGAGAGGGCATGAAAGTATGGAATTGGGCTGTTGCAACCAACCGTTTCTTGGTAGCAACACACATTCTGGGGAGATCCAATGTGATAGCCGACAGACTGAGCAGAACCATTCTCTCCCCAAGACGAGTGGTCTCTGAACGACAAAGTAGCATCTCAGATCTTTAGAAGATGGGGAACTCCTTGTTGCGACCTCTTTGCAACTCCCCTCAACACGAAATGTCTACAGTTCTTTTCTCTTACCCCGGTTCCGGGGGGGTTTCCCAAGGACGCCCTAGTCCAAGCTTGGCCCACCGGCTTACTATACGCCTTTCCACCGGTTCCCCTTCTCCCCAGGGTGATCCAGAAGGCGATTCACTTGCAGTGCAAGATGATTTTAGTTGCCCCATACTGGCCTCGTCAAGTCTGGCTGCCATTTCTTCGGAAATACGCACTGGATGGTCCATGGTTCCTGGACCAGGTTCCAGATCTCTTGATCCACCAGTCGGGACGGCTTCACCAGTCCCTTCACTCTCTGAAGTTAACAGCTTGGCTCCTCCACTTCCGACTATAGTCAGGAACCAGGTTTTGGACTCAGAAGTTATACATATCTTGTCCTCGGCCCACAAAAATTCGACTAAGAAGATGTATAATAGTAAATGGAAGAGATTTGCCATTTGGGCCCAACTCCGGGGATTAGATCCCATTACTGCCCCGGTGGCGGATGTTTTGAAATTCTTAGCTTCCCTATTCAATCAAGGTTCTTTGGTCTCTACCATTAAGGTTAAATTAGCAGCTATTTCGAATTTTCATGAAAGTATAGACCCACCTTTGATGAGCAATAAGTTGTGTAAAGCCTTCATGAAAGGTGCTGGGTTGATACGTCCTCCAGTTTCTCATCCTGCTCCGCCATGGGATCTCAATTTCATATTAGGTGCCTTGACCTCTTCCCCCTTCGAACCGGCAGCAACTTCTGACTTGAAATTTCTTTCCTGGAAGACTGCTTTTTTGGTGGCAATTATATCAGCCAGAAGAGTTTTGGAACTTCAAGCCCTATGTGTCAAACTGCTGTACCTGGTTTTTCACAAGGATAGAGTATCACTTAGGCCTAATCCATCTTTTGTTCCCAAAGTTTGTTCTAGTTTCTGTCTTCAACAGTCTTTGGAACTTCCAGTTTTCTTCCCCAATTACTCAGACTGAGCAGAATATATCTTCCATTCATTGGATGTCCACAGACAATTGCGTTTCTACTTAGGACGCACCAAACATGGAAAACAGATCAGTTATTTGTGTCCTTTTCAGACAATAAATTGGGCAAAGCCGTCACGAAAGTCACTATTGCCAAGTGGATCAGAGACTGTATCAGTCATATTTATTTTCTTTCTAATAGAGAGCTTACAACCACTGTGAAAGCTCATTCTACTAGGGCTATGGCTACTTCAACAGCATTTCATTCTAAGCTTGCCATTAGTGACATTTGTGCTGCGGCTACCTGGTCCTCTCCTCACACCTTTATTTCTCATTACAAATTGGATGTGGCATCTCGGGGGCGAGCTTCCTTCGGTTCCACAGTTCTCAGGACTGTTTTCCAGTGAGCCACCCGGGAATCAGGTGCTAGAGACGCTGTCCCATCAGTACAGAATGTAGGCGAGATAGGATCACATAACATCTTTTAGTTATGTACTTACCATAACTTTAGATGTTTGGGATCCATCTCGCCTACATTCCTAATACCCACCCTCCTTCCCCCTGCCTTGGAGACCAGAAGAGACCGGACGGTTCAAGTTTGACCGTTTCATCTTGAAACATCTGGCAATGTTATATCAGCAGTGCATGTGTGGGTGCATGTGTGCGGACAAAGAAGATCTGGGGAATTGGTGGTGGTGCATCCTGGGATATAGAATAGCTCAGCCAATTAGAGACTTCGCTCTATAGTATAGCGTGCCGAGTCGGAGCCGAGGATTGGCTCCAAACCCATCAGTACAGAATGTAGGCGAGATGGATCCCAAACATTTAAAGTTATGGTAAGTACATAACTAAAAGTTCATCAGTGTCCCTGCTACAGTAGCTTAATGTATTTGGGTTAAATCCTGCCCAGGTTATAACCGATGGCATTCTTCAAAAATCTCTGGCTCCCCTCCACACATGCAACCCAGGCTGCTGTGACATGAGCACTAAAAGAAGAAAGCAGCAGTTTGGATGCCACTTTCTTTACTTTCATGCCACCCTTGAGAGAGCACCTCTTTGCTTCACAGGATTGACTGTAAACTCTGATCTTCCATTTCTGGCAGAGAAATCCCCATGTGTAACCATTCTACGTTGACATTTTCTTTCTTTTTTTTTTAACTGAAAATCTGAAGTAGTTGACTTCATTCATTCTGCACATATGGGTATACGGATCCGATTTGGATCCGAGCCGGCAAGACTTTTCAAGCATCAGCTCCAAGCTCCTCCCTTACCTATATTACATCACTTCCTCCTATCTAGTCCCAGATCTCGTTTGCCGCTCTGAGTCAGCATCATGGTCTCTGAGCTCTTAGCTAGGTGGTAAGGTTTTTGGTACTTTTTGCTATTTGTCAAGTGTGAATTCCTTCCCTTTTTTCTCCCTTACATTGCTTTTGGTCGTCGTGTTATAAAAAAAAAAAAAAAAGTTTAGTTTGTATTCTCTAGTGGTAGTTTTGTGTTCTGGTTCCCACCTAGGCCCATCCCGGTTTAGTGTGTGTGGGCGTGTGGTCCGTTTAGGGCTTTTTTTGTTATGGCTGAACAGACTAAGGTTCTCTTCAAAAAGTGCACAGAGTGTGGTCATAAGCTTTCTCCAGCCGATGGCCACACTCTGTGTGTTCTATGTTTAGGATTCGCCCATCTGTCAGTATCCTGTGACATTTGTTCGGGGTTTAACCCTAGGGCGTTAAAGGATCGTCGGGCTAAGCTTGTGGCCAAAGGCTTGCTACCTGCTTCTGCCCTGGAGTCTGCCTCGGTTTCCTCTCCAGCCAGTGACTCGGTGCATTCAGGGACTCAACCTCCCGCCAGGCCTGCTTCTTCGGAGTCGTCCCAGAGAGGTAGGGACAAAAGGGAGAAAGAGAGGTGCCATAAAGAGAGAGACAGGCCCAGGAAAAGGTCTCTGGACAGGGAGTCTTTTTCCAGTCCCTCTGCTAAGATATCTAGGTCTCTTTCTCCTCGGCTCCGCTCTCCCCATTTCTCGCCGGAGCCGAGGCACTCCTCTCTGATCCGTCCCAGACCCGAGTCGGTCGCTTCCTCTAGATAGACTCAGAGTGTATCCAAACTTGATATGGACAGGCTGATGAGGTTCATCCAGAACCAGATTCAGATGGGGGTCTTACCAGGACCCTCTCCCATTGGTGAAGGTTCTTCTTCTGCTACTATGTTCCACCCTATTGCTCTTTCCCCGATCCAACCCGATGCTTCGGGGTTTTCGGGTCAGAGACCTTTCGGAGCCGTGGGGTCGGCGCCGATGGTTTTCGTTTCCTCAACGCTGGCCGTCATCTTGAGTTCCTCGGATCCGATCTGTGATCCAGGGAACTCTCGGAGTCGTGGTCGGGGAGTCGGACCATAGAGTCGGGATCTCGTTCTTTCGGATCCCACCCTCAGCGCCCAGATTACCCTGCAGTCGGCTCCGGTTCTGGCTTCGGTGCCGGGGAGAAGCCTCTTCCTTACTTTCTATGGAGGAGTGCTCTCCATCGGCATTCGGGACAGTGGAAAGGGTCTTCTCCCAGGGGTTGAGACCACAGCTCACATCTTCGGATCTGGCCCAGACCCCCCCCCCAATTTTGGATTCTGCTCTCATTGCCCTGTCTCAGGGACAGCCCATGCCAAGGCAGCCCCAGGCCGTTCCCCACAGAGAACCCCTGGAGGCTTACGAATCCTCTCCAGAGAGTCACACTGGATAGGAACCTCGTAAGTGCAAGAGGAGGCACTTGGACTCCCCTAGGTCCATTACCACTGGTACGGACTTGGATGAAGGAGAGGGTTCCACCAGATCAACTCCCGAGGACATCTCATTTGGAGACATTATGGAGATACTCCGCCAAAGAGGAGGATGTTCAGCTCCCAAACCCTCTACAGATGAGTCCGTATTCCTGGATGCCTTTGGCGTGGGCCCATCTACTTCCTGGGTCTCTCCACCAGCTGACCCTTTGGTGGACCTCATCACCACTAGGGCATGGAAGGATCCTGACACCGCAGAGCCTATCCCCAAAAGGCCAGACAAAATTCTTTCTCCACCATCGGACAGGCAGGCATGGTCCACGGGAGCCCCGGTAGACGCTTTGGTGGTTGCAGCTGCCACAAAGAAGGAACTAGCGTAGGAGAGTTCCTCGGTTCATCCACCGGACAAGGAGTCCAGGTCGATGGATCATTTTGGGAAGCGCATGTACTCGTCAGCGACATTTTCTATTTGTGCGCTGAATTACTTGGCACATGTCATTCGACTGCAGCGAGACCTTATATCGGAGCTGAGTCACCCCTGGAATATCTGTCTCAGCAGGACAAGCAGTCCTTTACTGCCAAGATGACTACGCTGAAATCAGTGACTAATATCTCTGAGTCTCCTCTCTCATGCCACGGAGGGTGACGCTAGAGCTGCAGGTACAGGCATTGCTTTGAGGCGACAGGCCTGGATCAGGCTGTGTCAGTTTGCGGACCCCTTTAAGGCGTCTTTCATCAATGCCCCATTCGATGGATCATCCCTCTTTGGGAAGACTGTACGTGACACACTAACCCAGAGTGAGAAGGACGGAAAGACTTTGTCGGCCGTCGGAATCCTCTTCTCTAACCCCCAGAGGTCCTATTCCAGGAACCAAAAAGGGCAAAAGAAGATGTGGTTCTGGAAAATCACAGTCCTTTCGTGACATTCAGGAATATACATCCCCCAGAGGCAGAGGGGGACAAGACCGACGCCGTCCCAGAGGCAGAGGGGGTCCCAGAAACATCGGGTCTAGGGAACCCTTTTCTGACAGACCCGCACAGCAACCCAGAGGGGTTGCCCGGCTGCTCTACTCTGGAGGCGTCGGGGGAAGATTTTCCTTACATCCAGCGGCATGGGAGTCCATTACTGCAGACTGCTGGGTGTTAAACATCATATCCAGGGGATATTCTATCCCCTTCATTTCATGTCCCATAACTCCAGCACTCCTTCCAGATGTTCCACTCACTCACAAGGAGGCTGCAGCTTTAGAGGTTTCGAAGCTGTTACAAAAAGAAGCCATTAAGCCGGTCCCTCCAGATCAATCCGGATCCGGCATCTACTTCAGGTTCTTTTTAGTGCCAAAGAAGACGGGGGACCTCAGGCCCATTCTGGACCTGTCTATCCTCAACCTGTCAGTAGAGAAACAAAAATTCCGGATGGTCACTCTACAGTCCATTCTACCATTTCTGAGAGAATGCGACTGGATGTGCTCATTAGACCTCCAGGAAGCTTACTATCACATCAAGGTCCACAGGAGCTCCAGGCAGTTTCTACGCTTCCGGCTAGGGGCCAGTCACTTTCAATTCAGAGCCCTACCCTTTGGTCTCACCACAGCTCCCAGGGTGTTTACCAAGGTTATGGCGGTCGTAGCGGCTCACCTGAGACTTCAGGGCATTCAGGTATTCCCCTACCTAGACGACTGGCTCTTCACTGCATCCACCAAACGTCTCTTGTGTCAGGCCCTACACTACTTCCTCGGTCTGGCTCACAAGTTAGGCATCACGATCAATATCAACAAGTCCCACTTGGCTCTGGTTCAGATCATAGACTTCATCGGGGCACAGTTGAATTCGATTCAAATATTTTTCTCACCCCAGAAAGGATAGAAAATCTCAGGCTCCATGTATCGGCGATCTTGGATCACTCGGTAGTCACAATAGCCGATGTTCTCAGGGCCCTGAGTTCAATGGCAGCCGCAATCTCTATCCTCCCTTTTGCACGTCTTCACGAGTCCTTCAGTGGAATCTAGCAGTTCAGTGGTCCTGGCTAGCCCTTCCGATGAATTTCCACATCCGAATCAATCGGACATGCAGAACATCACTCCAGTGGTGGCTTCAATCAGCGGACATTTTCGCGGGGTGCAGCTTTCTAGCCCCTCCGGCTCAAGCCACGGTGATCACGGATGCTTCCCAGCTTGGATGGGGGGGCACTTCCTGGGAAGAACAGTCCAAGGCACGTGGTCCCCTCCAGAGACCAAGCTACACATCAGTGTCCTGGAGATGAGGGCAGTGCTTTTAGCGTTGAGAGCCTTCCACCCTGTCCTACCTCTGGGGATGGTAGCCATTCAATCAGACAACATGTCTGTAGTCTGGTATATAAACAAACAGGGAGGGACCCGATCCTACCCCCTTTATCGTGAGGCCATGAGAGTTTGGGAGTGGGCCATATCCACCAGTCGGTTTCTTATAGCAACGCATATCCCGGGACGCTCTAACCTTCTAGCAGACGGTTTCAGCAGGGCAATCCTTCTGCCTTACTAGTGGTCTCTGAAACATTCAGTGGCGGAGAAGATCTTCCGTGTTTGGGGTCAACCTTGCTGCAATCTCTTTGCGTCTCCTTCCAATGTGAAGTGCAGCAACTTCTTTGCTCTGATCTCCCCTCCAGGGGATGTCCCCAGGTACATTCTGCTCCATGCTTGGCCTCCTGGGCTACTGTATGCTTATCCCCTGTTACCTCTTATTCCGAAGCTCCTTCAGAGAGCTTGCCGGCTGCAGTGCAAAGTCATTCTCATAGCTCCCTTCTGGCCGCGTCAAGTGTGGTTTCCCTTCCTATGGTCTCACCTGTTGGCTCCTCCATGGACTCTAGATCCATGCCCGGATCTGATCTCTCACCCATCAGGCTTGCCCCTGCCCAACCTGGACAATCTCAAGCTGACGGTGTGGCTGCTCCAGTTCCCATGATCATCAGGGCTCCTGGACTTTCGTCCCCTGTTAAGAATATTCTGGTAGCTTCTCTTAAAGCCTCCACTAGGAAACTCTACAATAGCAAGTGGAGATGTTTTTGCATTTAGGCCTCTCAGCGCAATCTGAACCCGTTTACAGCCCCCGTCCCGGTCATACTGGATTTTCTGGCCGATCTTTTTCAGTCAGGTGCAAGTGCTTCCACCATCAAGGTTCAGCTGGCTGCCATCTCTAATTTTCATGTGGGTGAAAATAAGGTTGCTCTGTCTTCTGCCAAATTGTGTAAAGCTTTCCTGAAGGGCACTTTTTTATTGCAACCTCCAGTTAAAGAAACAGTGCCCCCCTGGGATCTGAATTTAGTCCTTCAGGCTTTGACCTCTCCTCCTTTCAAGCCAGCCGGATCAGTTCTGATAAAGTTTTTGTCGTGGAAGATAGCCTTCTTGGTCGCCATCACTTCAGCCAAGAGTGTTTCAGAGTTGCAGGCCTTATCCTCCTTGCCCCCCTATTTGGTTTTCCACAAGGATAGGGTTTCGCTGCATACGAATCCTTCCTTTCTTCCCAAAGTGTCCTCAGCAGCCAATATTAATCAGTCTTTAAATTTGCCAGTCTTCTTCCCAAATTTCCAAAATAGAGGTGAACGTAAGCTTCATTTATTGGATGTCCATAGACAGCTTCATTTTTACCTCCATAGGACTAAACCCTTCTGGAAGTCAGATCAATTGTTTGTCTTTTTCTAAACCATTTTTGGGCAAAGCAGTTTCGAAAGTGTCCTTAGCAAGGTGGATCACTTTGTATTGCACAGGTTTATAAGGACAAAGGCTTATCTCCTCCTGGTGTATTGAAGGCTCATTCCACTAGAGCAATGGCCACTTCTGCAGCTTTCTGGTCAAGAGTTCCGTTAGACGATATCTGTGCGGCAGCGACTTGGCCAATTCACACACATTCATCTCTCATTATAAATTGGATCTTATTTCTAGAGGGAGAGCATCTTTTGGCTATGCGGTGCTCAGAAATATCCTTCCATAGGGGCCTCCCAGGAATACTAGTAGCTGGGGACTCTGTCCCATATGTGCAGAATGAATGAAGTCAACTACTTCAGATAAAGAAGTTATGTTCTTACCATAACATTCCATCTGAGTAGTAGACTTCATTCTTCTGCACCTTCCCTCCCTCCATCCCCCTCACTCTCAAGTTTTTCCTGTTTAGGATTGTGGTTATGTTGCCATTTAGTGTCAGCAAACTTGATCTGGAGCTAGATAGGAGGAAGTGATGTAATAGGTAAGGGAGGAGCTCGGAGCTGAACCTTGAAAAGTTTTGCCGGCTCGGATATGAATCGGATCCGTATACCTATGTGCAGAAGAATGAAGTCTACTACTCAGATGGAACGTTATGGTAAGAACATAACTTCTTATGTCCGGATCTCTCTAAGATATGTACATTTCTGTGTTACTATCAGTTGGAACTGTCTGTTTTATTGATCAGTGCATCTCAACTGTACATATTTTTGCAGAATGTCTAGATTTTTTTGCCTCATGTTTTTGGTCCGTTTTTTTGTAAAATTGTGGTTTTCTGGCAAATTAGTGGCAAATCATTAAAGACTGAAGTTGGAAAATGACAGACATTTGAGTTTCAGACTTCATACCCTTCAGAAAGTTAATGCTAATGCAAAACCTGTTCTATCAACTTTCTAAGTTTGTATGAGCAGCATTTAAAAATTGTTCCTATGTTTAGGCCTTTGTCCTACTTTTTATTTATAGCTTTGCTCAGATTTCTTGCTCTAAGAGGTTGAGAGGTATGTTTATCACTGCTACAGTAGTCTTAGCTATATAGTTTACATCCTACCAAAGATATAACAGCTGGCATGCTTCTAAAGCTTTAGGGCACTTTCTAAGTGCCCAAACTGTCAGGCAGCTCAAGCTGAGCTGATTAAAAGACAAGTTTGGGTGCCAAACCCCTCAGAACTTTCCTGCCAACAGAGAGAGGGAGACAGACCCCTGAAAGGACAATGCTAGGAAGAACAAAAAATAACTAAACCCTTCTCCTGCCTTCCCTAGAAAGCAAATAGAGCCTTTGCCCACACTGTGAGCTCAGTCTACACCTCAGCCACTGGTGGGTGACTGCAGTGGCCGTGAGTTGTCCCTGAAACCAATTACTTGTTTATCTGGGACCCTCTGTAGTCCCTTCCACCATGGACAAAGGGTTAGCTACATCCTCTTTGGCTCTTCCAGTGTGCATTCCAGGCATGGGAGAAGCATCTTTAGTCATGGGAGTTTCTCCAGGATGATGATCTCAGGGTTGCTGGGGTAAGAGACCTGTTTCTTGGGTTGAAGTGCCATTCCTCAGTTGGCCTCCTAGGGATGTCCCTAAAGAAACAAAATGTTAGTCATAATTCTTTTGATAACAGTATTTCTGCTAATATTTTCAATTACTTCAGCTAAGTGCTTATTACATGCTTTGAATGCTATGGAACAAAGGAAGTTTGGGATGTAAAACTTTGTTCCACAGCTGCTGAAGATATTTTATCAGAGAAGTCTGATATAGATAGAGACAGAGCTTCATCTGTGGTTTTATCGCAAGCCCCTGAGGCTGATTCTGAGGCAGTTCCTCAGTTTTATCTGTAGAATGTTTTTTTTTTCTGAGACTCAGTCCAGAATCTATAAATTCTTTCAGGGGAAACACGTTTATGCTTCATCCTCTTAAAGAGATGATATGACATGTTATAAGCTGGCATTCCACACTCACTCCCATTTCTCCTATTCTTCCAGCCTTGGATAATGTCCGTCTTACTGCAGTCTATCTTCAGTCCCTAGAAAGGCAGACAGACTTTATAAAATTACTCAGTATAATAGGTATTTGTTTTCTCACCTTAGGTCTGATCCAGCAGCAATTTCAGACAAGAATGGTAAGGGATTTGACAGGTTTGGGAAGAGTTTTTCATTTTCAGCTGTAGCCTTCAGAATCTGAATTTCCAGACTCGTATGTTGAAGTAAATGTTATCTTGTGTTTACAGGAAAGTACAGTTGTGTACACTTACCACAATTTAGATCGAGTGTATTTACTGATGCAGTCCTGACTCCTGAGATTTCCTGCCTTGAAAGCCCTTGGCCGGCCCAGCTAGCAGAGAAAAACTGTTTTCACCTCCCAGGCTGGCGGACACCCTTACCAGTGTCAGAACGCTTGGGTATAAAGGAAGCCAGCCTGCGTCATCACTTCAGTATTTTCTTCTCCCGCTTAGAAGGAGCCCCCAAGTGCTCCCTAGGAGGACCAAGTGTGTACTCAAGGAGCCCCCAAGTGTACCTAAGGTGGACCAAGTTACAGTGGACCCAAACTAAGGTTGGGAGGCGCAGGGTCCTTTGCTGATAGGCTGAGGGGGTAGGAGGGAGGGAAAAAAGACTGCAACAGTGAATACACTGGAATATCTACATTTATGGTAAGTGTACATAACTGTACTATGTTCTTTGTGTTTCACTGTCACAGTCCTGACTGTTGGGAAGATTCTCAAAGCTTTAGGGAGCGTGGGAAGGAGATTGAGAGGAGAGGATTTCCTGCAGGACTGCAGATGCAAAACCTGCTTTAGACTTGGAAAAGGTTGCCAGGTGGTAGTGTCTAGTGAAGGTATGCACTGAAGACCAGGTGGCTGCCTCCAAGATGTCTTTAGTGGGAACCCCTTTGAGGAAAGCTGTAGAAGTAGCTGTGGCCCTAGCAGTGTGACCTAATCAAATCAGGGGGATTTTTGGTATGTAACAGAAAGAGATGTAGTGGGAAATCCACTTGGAAATTGTTTAGAAGCTGGTTTTCCTTCTGAGCCTGGGGCGAAAGTAATGAACAGCTGATGTTTTCCTCAGAGATTTAGTCCTGTCCAGGTAAAAGCATAGCATCCTATGTACAGCCAAAAAGAGTGCAATAATCTTTCCCCTCTGTTTTGAGAGTTGGGAAAGAAGATAGGTAGATGATTGGGCCTGATTCAGAGATATTAGTAACCACCTTAGACATGAAGGGAGGATTAGTTTGGAGGGAGACCCTGTCTTTATGGAAGGTAATGAAAGGCTCCACTGCCATTAGGGCTTTCAACTCTGAGATGCTCCTGGCTGAGATGATTGCCAGTAGTAGGACTGTTTTCCAGATAAGAAACTTTAAGGTGGTGGAGGCTGCAGGCTCGAAAGGAGGCAAAGTTAACTTTTCTAGGAGAAAGTTGAGGCTCCAGGAAGGAGTGGGTTTCCTCCTTGGGGGCCCTAATATTTTCTCCTGTAAGAAATTCTTTAAGCAAAGGGTGAGTAAATTGGAGGATGACTAGGTATGTGGGCAGAGATGGCTGAGGCACAGGAGTAGGAGAGGCCTTTCTCCACTAGGTTGTCCAGGTACTCCAAAATGTTAGAAATGTTAACAGAATTTGGCTGAAGCTGGTGCTTCTGGCACCAAATCGAGAATCTTTTCCATTTAACTAAGAGTTTCTTGTGCTAGGCCTTCTAGACGTTCTTAAATGGTTTGTACCTGCTGACATAAGTTGGAGGGTGCAGTAGGGCGCTGTGGCCTACACCATGCTGAGAGTCTGAAGGTTGGGGGTGCACAATCCTGCCCTTGTTCTTGGTGAGGAGGTCCACCCTCTGTGGTAACTTGAAAGGTTTTTGATTAGTGAACTCTGAGGAGAGGGAACCAGTGCTGCCTTGGCCAGTCCGGTGCTATCAGGATGGCCTTTGGTCCCTCCTGCCTGATCTTTAGAATCACTAGAGGCAACAGGGGTAATGGTGGGAAAGCATAAATGAAGAGGTGTGTCCAAGGGAAGGAGAAGGCATCTGTTTTCCATGCAAATGTCTGCCTTGTCCTGGTGCAGAAGTTCTTCAGATGAACGTTGTCCTTGCTGGTGAATGTCCACCTGTGAGTCCCCCATTGCTGTGTTATGGAGTGGAAAATATGGTGATAGAGATGCCATTCATAAGGGTCTGTCAGATTCTTGCTGAGTTGGTCTGCCAGGGTATTCTTTTCTCTTGTCAAGTATTGTTCCATGAGGTGCAGGCCTAGAGATTTTGCTGTCTCTCATATTTGCATGGTCAGGTGGCACAAGAGGTAGGAATGTTTGCCTCCCAACCTGTTTATGTACCACATCACTGGGGTATTGTCTGTACTACTAGGACCCCTGGGTCCCATTTGTCCTTGAAATCCAATAAACCGTTTTGTACTGCCATGAGTACTTTCCAGTATACAGTGGATATAAAAAGTGTACACACTCCTGTTAAAATGCCAGGTTTTTGTGATATAAAAAATGAGACCACAGTAAATAATTTCAAAACTTTTCCCACCTTTAATGTGAACTATAACCTGTACAATTCAATTGAAAAACAAACAAATCTGTTAGGGGAAAAATATAAAAAATGCTGTCTCTTAGCATGAAGAGTCTTCCCAAAAGTTTGATTCTCTGGAGGTGAAGCCGAGGGAAGGTTCTCCTCAAAATCTTATTCCTCAAAGGATGTGTTAGAGGATCCTTCCTCCTTGCCAGAGTCCTCCAAGTCTGAACCTCCTGAGATGGGAAGGGTTCAAGGTCAAGATCAGTATAGGCACCTCTTTTCTTTTTTCCTGGGGTAGCTTCAGCTGTGGTCTGTCTGGCTCTTACAATGTTTAAGTCCTCAGTCAGCATAATCAAATTTTGTTGGGATATTGGTAACTGAGAGCCTGTAGGCCTAGTTGGATCCCTGCCACACTGTCTTTTTCTTTGGGGTGGGTTAGGCCTTAGACCTAGGTACGTCCAATTCCCTGGTGCCTGACTCTGTGAAAATACAGATGTGTAGGCCTAGGCCTCGATTTGTCACCGGTTAAGGAGTGTAACCTCAGACCCAACCGATGAGCTGAAGATGTGAGCCTTGGAAGTTGAAAGAATTGAAGACATGGACTCCAAATGGGTCTCTACAGAGGAGTGGGTCGCTGTTTCAAATGTTGAATGGGGCTGCGAAAGCACCTCACCTTCGGCAATTATCAGTCTAGCAGGAGACTCAGCTGGGGAGTGATTGTCATCCGACTTTGGCTTAAGTTTATTTTTTATTTTTTTGCTCTTATGCACCTCAAGATCGGGAAGACTGGCGAAAGCTATCAGACGCGGTTCAACTGATTCCTGTCTTAGAAAACGAACTAAGAATTCGGCCGTATGTCTAACCATTTTAGAGTTAAACCTAGAACAAAAACTACAATTAGGGACATAATGGTCTGGGCCTAGGCAAGTAACAGAGTATGGAAGTCTCAGTGTGGGATTTGTTTACCACAGCGTAAACCATTATTTATCTGACATGGGTTAATTGAAAAAGAGTTCCCCAACGGGTACTTATCTTTCCGATGACTTCTCTGGTGCGAACCAACAGATGCACTTGAATACTGCTTCAGGCTCAGGCAGCAAGAAAGGATTGAAGTGATGATGCAGTCTGACTCCCTTAATACCTGAGTGACTCCCTTAATACCTGAGCGTACTGACAGTAAGGGTATCTGCCAGCCTGGGAGGTGACAACAGTTTTCTCTGGTAGTTGGGCTGGCTGAGGGCTTTCACTGCAGGAAATCCTAACAGTCAGGACTGCAATAGTGAAACACAAACATCTTTTTTGCCCCTTTGCCTTCAAAGGGGTGTGTCCTTTCTGAGTCATGTCATTGTTGCTCTTTCTCAAGTGTCTAAACATTCTTCAAAGGGTGCATGACAGTGCTGGCTCTGTGTCCAGGGCTACAACTACTGCTGCTGCTACTACAATAAGATGTTTTGCCTAGATACGTAATCAGAAGATTTCTGAAGATAAATCTGCGGTTTTTGAATTCTCCTTTGGATAAGGATGATTTGCTTGGTTCTGTTACTCAGGTACTCAAACAATGTGATGAAAGAGCAAAATAAACAATTCCAAGAAACAGCTGGCAAACTGGTATCTTAGACATAGTTGACAGCAGGGATTTAATGCATTTCCTCCTTCAAATATGTTCCAGAAACTGGTTCAGTTTTCCTCTTTCCTAACAGATTAGACAAATGGGTTTTGAGAGTAGTCTAGGAGGGTTGCAGACATTTTTTTTCATCATATTGATCACTGCCTCAGTAGCCTTAGCTATATGGGTTATATCCAGTCAGAAATATACCAGCCAGCTTCAAAAGCTTCAGGGCATATTCCACGTGCCCAAACTGTCAAGCAGCTGCAACTCAGCTGACCAAAAGACAAATTTGGACATAGAGGCCTTTAGAGCTTTACTGCCACTTAAGAGCATGCTCCTCTGAGGCTTTCAAGGATCGATGGTCGTATTGAACTATCCTTTGCTTGGGTGAATAAGTTCCCCTTGGGGAAAAAACTTCCATTTTCTTAATTTTATTGATGTTTTATTACTTTCCTCTTCAGGAAAGTTATTTTACAGCTAGGAGAGACTGGCATAAGGCTGTAACATACTTTTAAATGGCGCATAGTTTCTTTTTTTTTTTCAGTTACTAAGTAGTGTAAACTAACTGAAAACATGTTCTTTGTGGAGAAATTATGTTCATTTTTTCTTTGTGGAGCCAGCATAGTGTTTTTTCTATGTTTTTGTCTGTCAATAAAGTAACCTTTGTGGACTGGTAGTTTACCAGCATTTGCTGCTTGCTTCTGCAGGAAAGGGGGACACATTTTCGCTTGACCATGCAACAGACTACCAGTCCTACAGCTGGTCCTTTTTCCAGCCACAAAAATAAGTTAAACAGCCTTGACAAGCACAGCAGGCTAGCAGTTTGCCTTAGCTGCAGGTGGGTGACTTTGCTGTGTCATTTGTACCTTAGACCACTCGTCTTTTAACCTGGATCCCTCTGGTGTAGCACCTGCAACCACAATGGACTGGGGGTTAGCCATGTCCTCTCCAGCTTTCGGAGTTCCCTCCGTGGGCAAGGAAGAGATACTCTTGTCAGTACTGTGGAAGGGAACAGGGAGAGTTTACACAAGAGAAAAAACTTAATTTAACTTAAAATAATTGGGACATTCTTTCTAATGTTAAATAATTAAATGGAGTTATAGGACATGAACCTAGATTCACCTTTAGGAACAACAGGTCCTTGAAAAGACAGCTCTGCTACAAGATTGACAATGTACAACAATATAATCAATCCGACAGGTTAGGTACCTACTGTTGTAGGAGGTGTACAGCCTGTCAATATATACATGTGGGAGGCCACTTTTTACATCCATACAAGGGGTTCACCTTTGAATCTAATTTTTATGCTGATTGTCAAACGAAGAATGTGATTTACTTTAGTTGTACAATCTGCTATGCTTTTTACATAGGAAAGACCAGTTGTCCTTTGAAAGACAGAATACTGGAGCATATAAGGGATGTTATGAATGCTAAGTAAAGCAGTGCACGTCAAAGAAGAAGGGTCACACACTTGGTTTTAAGTTTTTTGTACTTAAAATAATCCCTGTCAATAAGAGGAGGTAATTTGAATAGTCGTACAGAAGGTGTTGAGCAGGAATGGATACTCAAATTCCAGGTGGATGTACCACCTGGACTTAATAATAAAGTATCCTTAAAACCTTTTTTAAGAGCAAGATCACTGAAACATTAATATTTTTATGTAATTTGTATATATAATACATATTTTTTAGTTATATTTATTGTGCTTAGTCTCTCTCTCTCTCTCTATATATATATATATATATATATATATATATACTGCATTTTTTGAACACACAGATTGTATACTTATGTATTTTATGAATATATTTGTGTGTATATATATATATATATATATATATATATATATATATATATATATATAATTTTAATACATGGCTTTATGAAGGTATTAGAGTTTTAAATAGGATATTTGTATAGTTGACTATTTCATTTTATAACATTTGCACCTTGGTGTGCTAGCACTTTAATTTGCACTCCACATGCTTTTATGCCTTGTTTTTATCGGTTGCTATGTGATTTATGAGTCTATTTAAAATGTTTTGTTAAACCTGTTTAATGTTAGTCTGATTAAGCGGGAGTTGTCCACGAAAGCGCTTACTTTCTCTGTGTTCTATTATATTAAACGTACTTTTGCTAATGTACCTGCTGTGTGCTACCAACGTTTTTTTTTTCTGGATATTTACAACAGGGAGAGTTTCCCCTATTGTCAGATTGCTATGACCATCCCTGGAGAAGCAGCTGTTGCCATTAATAATATGGCTGGCCCCATTCTTCTTGTCAAAAAGAAACGAAATCGATCATATATTTACTCCTCAAATTTCTTTGGATAATAGTAGTTTACTGGGTGTGGCTCAGGGTTTAAGTTGGGCTATTGATCCTTCTTGTAAAGTAGTGTCTAGTATAAGAAAGAGATTCTTTTCCTGAAGAAATTCAAGATTCTGAATCTGAACAGGAATAAGCAGGGATAGATTCATTTTTTCCCCTCTGATTTCTGATTCAGACTCTGAGGAGAGCTCAGTTTCTGAATCTGTGGGGGTTCGTCTTTCTCTGAGAATATTGCTAGAATCTGCCTGTGTTTTCAGTGGGACAGCACTGAAATTTTTCAGCCCCTCAGAAAATACTGAGTTGTTACAGAAGGATTTTACAGAACTTATACCCATTCCTCCTGTTCTGTCTGCTTTATAGGATGTGTTACTGCCTGCAGTTTTCCTGATAGCAATATTTCTCTAAAAAGGCAGGTAAGATGTATAAAGTTCCTCAGCCTTTTAAATTTTTATACACTATTCCAAAACCTGACCCAGCAGCTATATATTTAGTTGATCCCACTGCTGCTAAGCACTTAGTTAATTCCAATCCTACTGTCTCTGATTAGGATGGGAAAATTATTGATAGGTATGGGGAAAAGGTGTATACAAAATTTAGCTTTGATTTTCAGAATTTTGAATGGTCAGGCTCATAACGTTTGTTCTGACAAATAGGGAAAGTATGAGGAATCTTTTATTTTCATTTTTTTCTTGTGAGGAAATTATTTCTTCTGTTGCACAGATCATTATTTGCAGTGTGTGTACGACTCTTGATACTTTTGGGGAATGGCAACTGGTACGGTTTTGAGGAGGTTTTTCTTGGCTGCATTCTCAGAACTTCTTAGCTGAAGTTAAAAAGAGAGTCTAAATTCTCTCTTTGATAGAGATTGTGTTTGGCCCCTCTGCTGCAGAGGGGATGAAAGGGGCAAAAACTGATCCAGGGAGTCTCTCTAAGATTTTTCAGCCTTCCTTTTCCAAATTGTCCAAGGGATGTTGTATTTTCTCATCAAGTTTTGACAAAAAATAGAATAAACAGTCTCAACAAAATTCAGGTAAACAGACATTTAACAACAAATGGCAAGGGTATTCAGAAAAACAAGTCTCTGACCTCCCAGAACCAATGACAGTCCAGCAAGTCTGACTGTTCGGGAGACCTTCTGACCCCCTCCCACCTTAGCACCATTTTTCTTCCAGAAAGTCTGAATCTGTTTTTCTCTTTGGCAACAGATATTTTTTCAGACAAATGGGTTTTGAAAATCATTCTTCAAAGTTATGGATGGCAGTGGGAGGAAATTCCTCCTCGATGGGGGGGGGGGGGGGTCATTCCTCATACTCCAGAGCAGCCTGTTTTGTTTCCAGTTGTTTATCACTTGTTGTCCCAGTTCCCCCTTCCCAGGTGAGGAAGAGTATTTATTGAAGGATGTTACTAGTGCCAAAGAAAGAAATGATTGGAGACCATTACTGGATTTTTATTTTCTAAACCTGTTTTGCTACTGCCCAGACTCAAAATGTCATTTTACAGCCTGTTACCTCTTCTTTCTCTTTCAAGTTTCCTGGTAGCACTAGACTGAAAAGATGCTTATCATTACATCCCTATTCATCCAGATTTCAAATGTTTCTTAGGGTTTTACTTTGTATCACATTATCAATTCACTGCCTTACTTGTTGGACTATTCACTGCTCCAAGAGTGTTCACAAAGTGTCTAGCTCCACTTATAGCTCATTGCAGGCTACAGGGTACCCATGTTTCTCCATATTTACATGACTTGCATATCTTTGCAGAGTCTCTTTCAGTGTGTCAGGAATCTCTCTCTCTGGTGAGAGATCTCTTACGCAAGGTGGGATTCCAAGAGAACTGTTCAAAAGTTTTTCTTGACTCCACACAGGATTATATTCCCGGGATGTCCAATAGACACTTCAGTTCAAAGTTCTGTTCCACAGAAATAAAAAAAAATATCCTCCTTTAATTCTGTTTCTAAGGTTTTCCACTCAAACTTTGGTCTTTGTGAAGGAGTACATTAGAATATTGGGTGTAATGGCATCTGTGACTCTCAGGATACTTCTGGCAAGACTATGTGAGAGAGACATTGGTATCTGGAATCTGGTCCCAGCATCAGGTCCACTTTCTATTCACATCCCTGTGCTCAGGCTTGTCAGAAAAATCTTTTGGTGGAGACAGCAGGTAACTTGAAAACCAGGTCTCCCCATTTCCCTCCCTGCTCCAAAGCATTCAGTCACCAGAGAAGATTTGGGCTTTGCTTGGTGAGCACTTTCAGGAGGTATAAAAATGCAGGGGTTGTGGGGAGACCAAGGACAGATGTAAGCATATAAATGTCAGGAAGATGTTTGCCCTGATCAATGCACTCAGCTCTTTGAACCATCTTTGGTCCCTTGAACCTCTTTAAGTGGTTATAGACAATGCCACAGTCATGTGGCAGATCAACGAGCAAGGGAGAACCAGACTGTACCCCCTTTGCAGACTAGCTATGTTAACTTGTGATAAAGCTTCACAGCAGAATCTCACTTTATAGGGATCCCTCATTCTGTCAGAGCAAAATTGTGTGATTGACAAGCTGAGCAGGACCAGGGGCAGACCCTCATGAATGGAAACTAGATGGGGGGTCTTCCAAGATTTGATCCATCTGTGTGGAGTCCCTCAGGTACATGTCTTTGCTTCCTCTCTGAACAATCAACTGGCAAAATTCTTTTCCAGGACTCTATACAAGAAGGCCTGGATGGCAGATATCTTTTTTTTTTCCTTAGGATGGGAATGTTCCTGTAATGCCCTTCCACCCTGGCTAGACGAGGCATTTGCAGGGAAAGTCCCAGATATTAAAAACATTAAAATAGTGATCTTTTCAAACATCTACTGTTATAGTAAGTTACCCATGCAATTGTACTTTATCTGTAAATTTTTATTTACTGCTGGAACTAATCTTGATAGTGACCTTTTCATTGTTATGTCTGGAGAATTTGTAGTTTATAAGCAATTTCTTTCACACCCTCTAGAGAGCTATGTCTTGTTACATACCACCCACACTATAGCAATTCCCAGGTTTCAGAGGTTCAGAAGAGATGATATGAACTCTTGCAGATGGAATTACCCAGACCTTCTGCAGTCCCTTCTGTCTTAGCTGCCCTTTTGGACACATTTACAGCAGCTTCTCGGGTACCTGACTCTCAGCCTCTGGCCCATAAGAAGCTAGACAGATTTTATAAAGTTCCTGAGGATCATAAATGCTTGTGAAAAGTCCATCTGATCCTGCCGTTGTATTCATGTTTACAGATGAGCCATCCAAAATGCTTTTTTCCAAGCTTTTGCCTTTTGTCAAGGACAGCTGTTGTGTGGAGAGGTATGGGAAAAAGTGTATCCTTCTCCTACTTTGGCTATTAGCAGTTATCAGACTCTTATGACCAGATATGACCTTTCTCTTCTAGGACAGTAATGAGACCTCTGCTGTTTGTCTTCTGAGTTCTGACTCACTGGTAGCTCACCGTTCCATTAAATGTAGCTATGATGGTGCTGATGCCTCTTGGGTAGCTGTGTCTGGTTCTGTCATGAGAAGATATTCCTGGTTGTGCCTGCAGGTCTTCCCTGAGGACATTAAGGCCAGACTTTTAGAATTTTGTTGGTACTGCTGCTGCAGAATTATTTAAAACCCTGAAGGATAAGGGCAAGGTAACAAGATCTAAAACAAATTTTTGTTTCTCCTATACCCAAGTTCCAGAGGAACTATTTATCGAAGTCTTTGTTTGTCCATAGGCAGCCTAGACAGCCTACTAGGAGTAAAAAGATTTCTAAGCAGATTTTCCTAGACAAACCCACTCAGTTCTAGAGACCAAAAAACTTCCTTTTCCTGACAAATCTGCCTCTGTGACATCTATCCTCCTCTCCCCCTTGGCTACATTCCTCCGTCCCTCAGGCTTACCCTTTCTTTTCCTGTTTGGTAACAGATAACCATGCATGCCTAGGATGTTCTTCGTGTTTCACTGTTGCAGTCATTACATTTGGGTAATCTGCTGGCAGGTTGCCCTCAGTCGGCCTGATTAACAAAGTCTTGGGTCCTGCGTCAGTTGCTGTCCCTTCTTCCATGACATCAGGTCGTCAGGGGTATAAAACATGCAGCCAACGCCATTACATCTGTCTTTCTTGCTGCGTGGTGCCCGAAGTAGAAGCAGTTCGCAAGTACCAGTCGGCCAACTCCTGAAATTTTCATTTTCGAGTTTCAGAACCGAAGTCTTCAACTAAAAGCTAAGTACCCCGTTGGGGAAACTTTTTCTTGCTCCTTTCCAATGTCAGTAAAAGTTAATAATTGTATTACTTGTGGGAAGCAAATACCTCATAAGGATTTTCATTTGTACAGTATTCCTTGCCTAGGCCCTGACCACGATGTATCTTGCTGTCGGTTTTGTGCTTTATTTAATCAGCGCACTATCAGTCGTCTGTACATTTTTGCTTGTAAATATTCGGTTCTCGGTTTAATTATCCAGAAATGACGTCTGTTAGCATTCGACTACCGGAATACTGAAAAAACGCAAAGAAAAAGACAGGCCGTTGAGGTCCAAAACTGCCGACGATGCTTCTCCTAAGCCAGTCGCCAGTTCTCCAGTACTCTGGTGCTTTCACAGCCCCTGATACCCGCTACTTCTGATTTGCAGGCCTCTACTGAGACCCATTCAGAGTCCGGTATGCCACGAGATGCTTCACCTATGGAACCCACGGATGTCTCTACCTTGGATGGGTCCGGAGCTGCTGTGCAGGCACCGGCTTCTGAGGGTGTATTCAGGCCTACAGACTTTCATATTAAACCTACACCACCTTCAATTTTAAGGCCAAAATCTCGATCTATGTCTAAAAAACCGACACCCAGGCCACATGTTCAGGCTCCTATACCTAAAAAACAAATGATCAAAATGGCTGAAGATTTAATTACTCTGATCAGGGGTAGCCAACCCCCCCCCCCCTTCTAAGAGGCCTAGGGCTGAACTTGACTATGAATCTTCTTAACAGGACTCTTGTTTCTTCTGACTCTTCTAATGAAATGGATTTGTCCATACCTACTTATGAGGACTCTGATGCAGAGGATTCCATTCCTTCTGCTTCTCCCCGAGGATTTTTCTGAATCCAAAAAGAGGCTTAGGGATTTCCTTCTTCCTCAGCATAGGCCTTTGGCTATACCTCCTGTACTAGACATTGTTGATGTGTTTTCAGAATCCAATATGGCCCCTGATTCCCTGCCTCCGGCCCCTTGTAAACCAGACTACAGGGTTCCTGACTCCCACAAATTCCTTTTCAAAAATCCTGTTGCGGACCGTGAAACCATTTTGCAGGGGCCCAAGGGCATCAAGGCTTCTACTGCTAAAAATCCTACCCCTTCTGATAGAGACTCCAAGGTGCTAGATAGATGGGGTAAAAAGGTTTATACTTCTGCAACCTTGGCAATCAGGGCTTTAAACTGTCAATTTTATATGCTAAAATATCAACAGCATATCGTGGGACTGCTTAAACAGAAAATGATGTTGATTTCTGACTGTGTGGAAAATAAGGATTTACAGGATTTATTGCATTCAGCTGAACAAGTTGGAAAACATACTTTGCAATGTGGTTTTGATTCTTTGGAGGCATCTTGCAGGGCTGCTGTTACTAGGTCTGAAGGCATGCTTGGCTTAAGGAGCAGTCTCTGTCTGATCATGTTAAAGCAAAACTGTTGGATGTTCCTTTGCAGCAGGACCGTCTGGCAATAAGGCTGAAGAAGTTCTAAAAAAGATGGAAGATAAAGCTAAATCTGTGCAAACTGTGAAAGATTTCTTACAAGTACAACCTCCAAGATTTAGTAGGCACTGGCCTACTAAGAACTGGTCCTTTTCAGTTCCTTCCAGAGCTACTCAAGCCAAACCCAGACATGCCAAAAGCACCAGGTTTCAGTCCCAAGGGTCTTTCAGAACTAAACAATGGGGTGCCTCCGCTTCCAAATCTGGAAACAACAAGACACTTCCCTATGGCAAACAGTCTCAATGACTTTCCTTTAAAATTACCAAGCACTTAACTCTTAGCCGCCTCTTTTGGGGGGGGGGCTCTTCATGCAAAAAACTGGCAACTTATAACCCAGGACAAATGGGTTTAAAATAATAGTGTCCCAGGAATACAAATTTCATTTCCACACGTTGCCAACTCCAAACGGGTGGCCAGACCTGCCCCCAAATCAGTGGGCAGAGGCTCAGAAACTAGTACTTTTCCTCCTAAACATGGGGGCAATTCAACTAGTACCAGACAAGGAAAAGGGACAAGGTTTCTATTCCAGACTTTTCCTGGTACCCAGAAAAGACAAATCATGGTGTCCAATCCTGGACCCGTCTACTCTAAACACCTTTCTGGACATTCCAAAATTCAAGATGCTGACTCTTCACCATTACTTCCTATGCTAGGCAAAGATGCTTAGTTGGCAACTTTAGATTTAAAAGAGGCTTACCTGCATATCCCAGTCAGGGAATCTTGCAGAAGATACCTACGCTCCAAAGCAGGCTACTTGCATCATCAGTTCTCTGCACTGCCCTGTGGCTTATCTACTGCGCCCAGGGTATTTACAAAGTGCCTGGCTCCAGTAATTGCATTTTGCAGTCAAAGAAATATTCAGATATATCCATACCTGGACAATTGTCTAATTCAGGCAGAAAACCAGGCCATTCTTCTAAAACATCTGGCATTTGTAAAAAGGGTTCTAACTTGTCTAGGTTACAACATAAATGAAAAGAAATCACAACTGGTACCCTCTCAAAAAATTACATTCTTGGGTGCAAGCTTGAATACAGCTGCCCAGATGGCTTTCCGTACACCAGAAAAGCAAATTCATTTGGTGACTTATAACAGTTTGCCACAAAAAGCCTGCTATCTGCAAGACAAATACTGCAAGCCTTGGGGTTCATGACCTCCTGCATTCTTCTAGTTCCATAAGCAAGACTGCATATGAGGAAACTTCAGTGTTACTTAAAAAGTTTATGGAGTCAGCATTGTCACAGCCTGGAAACAATGATTCCTATCATACCTTGCCTGCAACTAGAGTTCCTATGGTGGGCAGAGGCCTGCCACCAAAACAAGGGACTGCCATTCACACCATCCCCTGCCGCCCAAACCCTAACTACAGACGCATCAGATTATGCATGGGGGGGCTCATCTGGCAGGGAAGTGCATTCAGGGCAAATGGAGCCCAAATCAAATGCACCTTCATATCAGTCAAAAAGAAATGCTAGCTGTACAGAATGCACTAACAGCCTTCACGGACTACCTTCATCCAGGACAACTACTGGTAAAGACGGACAACAAAACGATTATGCGGTACATAAACAAGCAGGGGGGTACACATTCCTACCCCCTCTGCAGACTAGCCATGGCATTGTGGAGCACGGCCTTGAGCTGTCAAGTACAACTACAAGCTCAATTCCTGCCAGGAAAGCTGAATATTCTGGCAGACAAACTAAGCAGAAATCTCATGGACCCACACGAATGGAAACTGGAACCACGGATTTTCAACATGTTGACATGCAAATGGGGGAGCCCAGACATAGATCTTTTTGCCTCACCCCAGAACTACCAGTTGGACAAATTTTGCACAAGAACTCCTCACACAAAAGCCTGGAAAGTGGATGCTCTGTCCTTCAGCTGGAAAAACCTATCAGTCTATGCCTTTCCCCCTCTGCTCTCCAATGTTCTACGAAAAGTCAAGCAGGACAAACCAAAAATGATTTTGATTGTTCCAGACTGGCCTCACCAACACTGGTACCCACTCCTATGCAGTCTGTCACAAATTTCTCCATGGCACCTGCCTCAGACACCTTCCTTACTGTCTCAGCAGGAGAACCAAATTCTGCACCCTCAGCTTCAGACGTTGAATCTTGCAGCTTGGCTAATCATTTAAATCCCCCCTTAGCATCCCTCAGCCAACCTGTGATGGATGTCATTTTGGAGGCGAGAAGACCTAGTACTAGAAAATTTTATGCTGACAAATGGAAAAGATTCTGTGCCTGGAATCAATCTCAAGGGATGAGCACAGCAGCACCCAATTTACCTCAGATTTTGCAATACTTAACTGAGATGCTTCACAAGGGCCTGTCTTTTTCCTCCATAAAAATCCATGCCTCACCCATTGCAGCTCATTACAACACATAACCTCTTCTCTCATCCTCTGCTAAAGCAGCATCTCAGAGGGGCCAAAAACTTGAGACCTCCAACCCCTGCCTGGGACCTTAACTTTGTATTGGAAAAACTCAGTCTACCTCCTTACAAGCCAAGCTGCTACTGCAGACTTAAAATTCCTTTCCTGGAAAACAGCCTTCCTTTTAGCAATCATTTCGGCTAGAAGGATTTCTGAATTACAGGCCCTTATGGGAGTGGAGCCTTTCATCATCTTTCATGCAGACAGGGTGTCACTGAGGACCAATCCATCCTTCATGCCCAAGTTGGTATCCAGTGTGGCTCTTAATCAGTCCATTCATTTGCCAACTTTCTTTCCCAATCCACAGAATAAGGGGCAGCGGATTCTGCATTCATTGGATGTACACAGACAACTTAGATTTTACTTGGACAGGACAAAATCTCGGAGAAAATCTGAACTGCTGGTAGCATTTGCTGCAGGGGCAGAGGGAAAGGCTATTTCAAAGCAAACCATTTCTAAATGGATAAGCCATTGTATTAATTTCTGCTGTAATCACTATGGAAAACCTATCCCCCAGGGGATCAGATCCCATTCCACCAGGGCTGCATCTACTTCTACAGCCTTTCTCAGAGGAGTTCCTACAAGGGATATTCTAGAAGCTGCTACCTGGAGTTCAGTTCATACTTTCACCAAGCATTATCACTTACCAATTTTCTCTAAATCCAGAGTTGGCTTTGCCACTGCTGTTTTGCAGGGCCTTATAGCCACTCCTAATGCTGTATAAATCCATCCTCCCAACCATAGCTTTGGGAATCTACCCAAATGTAATGACTGCAACAGTGAAACACGAAGAACATAGTATAGTTGTGTACACTTACCATAAATGTAGATGTTTGAGTGTATTCACTGTTGCAGTCCTGGTTACCCTCCCCCCAGCCCCCTGTTTTTCTCTTACTATACTTAAAAGCCTTTTTGGTGTATTTGCTTTTGTTTGGAGGTATATTTTTGTGTTTTTAATTATTTATATATATTTTGCTCCCTGTTTGGGGGCACCTAACATCTGGAGCAAGAAAAACTGATGTAATTGCGTCGGCTGCATGTTTTATACCCCTGACGACCTGATGCCATGGAAGAAGGGACAGCAAACCGACGCAGGAACCAAGACTTTGTTAGTCAGGCCGACTGAGGGCAACCTGCCAGCAGATTACCCAAATGTAATGACTGCAACAGTGAATACACTCGAACATCTACATTTATGGTAAGTGTACACAACTGTACTTTCTCTGCATTATCCAACATGGTTATTTTATGGCTTGGAAGCACTTTCCTTCATTTTCTGACCTTCCACAGCATCCTCCTTGCCAGCTTCCTCATTTTCCTTTGGTTCTGCAGGATCTTGTGGAAAAGGGAACCATCCAGCCTGTTTCCTTGTCTCAGCAGGGAATAGGTTTTCTTTGCAAAATGTTTCTGGCTCCCAGGAAGGAGGGGTCATGGGGGCTCATCCTAGACTTATACTCTGTCAGGGTGCCTTCCTTCAGGATGTTGTCTCGACAGACATTTCCTTCTTTTGCTTCCCCAAGCTTTTCTGGTCAGCCTGGATTTGAAGGTAGTTTACCTCCATGTTCCTATTCACCCTGTCTTCAGGAAGTTTTCATTTCTCTCTCATCATTTCTCTGCTTTACCCTTTGGTCTTTCTGCAGCTCCAAGGGATTTTACTTAAATGTCTGGTCCTTGTGGTAGCCTTCTACAGACTTCAGGGAATTCAGATATTCCCGTATTTGGATGACCTAATTCAAGCACCCACTCAGCAGCTCCTGCTTCAAAATCTACTTTTCACTATTGCTACCCCTGCACAGTGGTGGGATTTGCCCTCAGTCTTAGTCTGTGTTGACTCCCTCTCAGAGCCAAGTGTTTTTGGGTTGCAGGATTCAGACCATCTTAATGTTGGCTTGTCTCCCAAGGTCCGTTTTTACTGCTTATTTCCAGCCCTTTCTTCCTCATCCCATCCTGCCTGGAAGGGAATTTCTCCAAGCCGTGGAGTATGTCTGCCATTTATATCTGGTTGCCTGCCTCTGAGTCCATCTTTGGCTTGTACTTTTGAAGTCAAACAATACCTAAAAGGGGTCCTTATCAGGCCTGCAAGAAAGCCTATTCCTTCTTCTTGGTACCTTTAATTTTGCTCTTGAAAAGTTGACTCACTCCCCTTTTATTCTGCCTTTCGTCTTCCTTGCAACAGACTGTATTGCTGATTGCTTTTGCTTCTGCCAAAAGGGTTTCTAAACTCCAGGCTGCCATGCAGTTCCTCCTTTTTTGATTTTTCAAAATGTCTCTTTGTACCAGTCTTCTTTTATGCCTGAGGTGGTTAATGATTTGTTCTTGAATCGGTCCATTCATCTTTGCTTCTTTTTCTTCACAGACTTCTAGTGAGAGGGCACTACACACCTTAGATTTACCTAGACAGCTCAGATACTACTTCGACAAGACAGAATGTATTAGAAAGTCTTGACAACTTTTGTTTCCTTTCATGTCAGAAAATTAGGTTTGGCAGTGTCTAAGCAAGCCATTTCCTTCTGGATTTTGAAGGCCATTTATTCACAGAGGTTTTACTGCCCCAGACACAGACTATGATGAGAGAAGGGGAGGAGCCCACCATAGAGAAGTAAGAACAGTGCTAAGGAAAATGAAGTTAGGGAAAGTAGCAGGCTCAGATGAGATCACAACAAACGTGGTAAAGATGTTTGGGGAGATGGGGAGAAATGGCTCCTGAGGGTATTCATAGCAGTATGGAGAGAATATCCCAGATGACTGCAGAATAAGCATACTAGTAACAATGTTCGAGAACAAAGGGGATATTTGCAACTTTGGGCACTACAGAGGTATCAAACTCCTGTCACATTGCATGAAAGTTCTGGAGAGATTGATAAATGTGTCTGCAGAGTGGTTGAAAGTAAGATGGGAGATGAGTAGTTTGGATTCAGATTAGGATGCAATACAACTGACTCAGTGTATGCACTGAGACAGATAGTTCAGAAGAAGCTAGAGATGAGGAAAGAGTCCAACTGGGCATTCCTAGCTTTGGAGAAAGAATATGACAAGGTCCCATGAAAGTTGATTTGGGCAGTCCTGCAGTAGTTTGAAGTTCCCAAAACATTG
The DNA here is from genome assembly GCF_019279795.1 of Protopterus annectens. NCBI lineage: Eukaryota > Metazoa > Chordata > Ceratodontiformes > Protopteridae > Protopterus > Protopterus annectens. Next base: position 90,349,613 of record NC_056744.1, read on the forward strand.
GTAGAGTTAGTGCAAGCCATATCCAAGGACTCGAGTATGAACAGTGTTCGGTTTCACAGAGGGGTTCCCAGTGGGAGTGGGTGTGTATCAGGCTTCAGCTGTGAGCCCACCCACTGTTGTTCATACTGATGATGGATGGACTACATTAGCAAACAGGTTGGCGGGGACAGATCCAGATCAACAAAGTTGGTGTATGCAGACAATGTGACATTACAGGCAGACTCTGAGCAAGAATGTCAGCAAGGACAGGGGAATGGAATGCAAAACTGAAGCACATGGAATGAAACTGAGTACAGATAAAGCAGTTGTAGTCACAGCAAATGGGGGAAATCAGAAGTTTAGAACTGAGATAGAGGGGAAAATAGTGGAACAGGTTAAAAGCCTCAAGTATCCGGAAGTGGTTGAGAAGAAGGGAAGGCTGAATGAGGATGTCAGAGATAGAATCTGAGGGGCTGTAGCCAATTGGCACAGACTGTCAGGTGTAGTATAAGACAGAAGAATAACAAAGAAGCTGAAACGTAAGGTATACAAAACAGTGGTGCAAAAACCTGGGTAGTAAAGACATAGCAGTTGAGGAAGCTAGAGATGGTGGAGATGAAGTGCCTGAGACAGGTGGTAGGATGCACACTGTGGGACAGATGAAGAAATTAGGACATAAGACCAGAAGTCAAAGTAGCTCCAGTTACAGAAAATGTCAGAACAGATGGCGATGGTTTGGGCATATGTGCAGAAGGCAATCTGGTGAAGATGATTTGGGACAGACAGGAAGAAGGCAAGAGGAAACAAGGGCATCCAGTCCAGCAAAGAGGTGGCTGGATTGTGAGAGTAGACCTGTGACAGCTGGGTATGAGTGTCGAAGGTAGGAGAATGGCATTAAATAGAGAGAGATTGGTGACAGGTGACACACCACCCCCCCATGTAGAAAATGGGAAAAGGGGTTGATGATGATTTCTAATTATTCATGGCAATCAGATTTCTTCTTTTCATGCTCATTCTACCAAGGCAGTAGCCTCTTCTGGTGCTTTATTCAAGGTTTTAGATACTAGCTCTGTCTTGGAAGCTCCTACTTGGTCTTTAGTACACACTTTTATCAAACATAAGTTGGATGCCATTTCAGAGACCAGGGCAGGATTTGCCAGAGCTATCCTTCATGGGTTTGTGGAGTGCTTTTCTCTGTCTTCCTCCTCCCATTCTTTCCAGTAGCTTTTGTACTCCCAAGAATAAAGAATACTGCAACAGTGAAAAGGAAGGACAGAGCACAGATGTACAAGATCTTACCTTAATAGTAGCTATCCTACTTCTCACTGTTGAAGTATTCTGTCCCTTCCTCCTGCCCCATACATATGGGCAAGGGGTCACTATTCCATCCTTGTCTCCTTCTGATTCTCTTCTTGGATATGTCTATTATTGTTTCTCTTGGGTTGCTTTAATTCTCTTGGGGGTACTTCAGTTCCGAGGAGTAGGTAACTGTACATCACATATATGCCTTGCATGTAGGACATACATCTGTATGATGCATGGGAGGTGTAGAGGCTTTGGTATGCTGGCCGGCCAATAGGTCATCTGTAGCAGCATATCCCAAGGAATATTCCAGTAGTGTGAAGTAGGGCATCTACTGTTATGGTAAGATCTTATATAACTGTATTTTGTGATTGGATGCATTTGTCACAAAAGGAAATGCTACTGGCCCAGCTATCTGGAATTTTGTAAATAATTCTATATCATTTGTGAATATTATGATTCATACAGAAGTGTGTGTAAAGGTGTACTGAGCCAAACTGTAACCGCAGCATGCCCAGCTAGCTTGGAATAGGAAATGCATATAAACTATTGTAATTGGGTAAATATACGTATATGTTTTAACAGTAGAAACTAGAACATAGAGAGTTAACTTGCAAAACTTCAAGAAATTAAGTTGAAAGTAAATTTTTACAATTGTGCTATAAAACTTCTCTGTTTCAGTTCAGTAGCAGACACTGTCTAGAGCTAAAAGTTTTTGCATTGTCTTGGAAGAGAAGTAATTACTAGGTTTGAGATGCAAAAGTGTTTTATTGTTTTATGACTTCCAAGGTTTTCAAACATCTGCAAGATATGTATTTTTCACACAGATATGTTAAATTCTGTTAGTTTCTGACAAAGGGGGTTTAGCTTGGGAATTAAAAGTTAGGTGACAAAGTGATGTCATCCAAGCTAACCCAGCAGTAATATTAGATGTCCTTCTAGTCCTATGTTGCAGTATTCATTGGTGTGGGATTTACTCTCAGGCGATCTGATGTCGGCTCCTATACAAAAGGTTTTGCCTGGCTGCTGTAGGTGTGTGGGATGTCACACGTAGGGCCATAAACCAGGGACCTTAAATGTGACGTCTGCACACCTCAGGACTTTTCGGCCGCAGACGATGTCACTTCGATCGTTCAGCTCCTGCTCAACTTTCCTTCAAAAAAGATAAGTACCCTGTTGGGGGGGGTTGTTTATTTTAACATTGCTTGTGCTTGGTTTGCTGTAGCTTCTTGGCCGATGTCAGCTAAAAAAGGCAAATGTAAGCTGCGGTCGCCAAATACTGCACAGAGATACCCATGATAGGTGCGCATTTTGTCTAGGTTGGGAACACGACCATACTTTGTGTTCCATTTGTCAGTCCTTCGTGCCCAAGAAGCTTCGCAGTCGATTAGCTGCTCAAAATCTCTATCTTGAGAATCAGTGCCTCAAACGCCTAGCCCTTAGGATGCACCCTGTGTCGGTCGACCAACTCGAACCGCCTAGGAAGAAAGTTTCCAGGCCCATTCCTACTGCCACTCTGCTATTGGATGTCCTGCTGGCTTCCGATATAAGGGCCAAGGAACGCCCAATCTCTCCGTCAGCTCCGACAGTTCCCATTGTGGAAGCCATTTCTGTAGCTATGGAAAGCACATCCGTGAAGACGACTCATCCGTTTGCCACAACCAAAGTCGAGGGGGGAACCTTCTGTTGGATGACCGGCCGAGTCCTTTCCTACTGCAGACTGCGCTTCAATCCCTAGGTCATCCCCGAAGCTGATGCCTTCCAAAAAGAGACAAAAGACTAAACACATCACTCCTCCATCTGAGGCTCAGCTAGATTGGTAGTCTTTTACAAACTCTCTCATGCAAGCCTTCATGGCCCTCAGGCCTACAGACCCTGCTCCCATACCATTCCTGTGCTCAGCCCTTGCTCAGCTTCTGCCTCTTTTCCCCAACATCCAACTCCTCAAGAGGGTGAAGACCAGCAGTATCACTATGATGATTCCTCCTCTGAGGAATCCGTTTCTTATGTATCCCAAATTGCTTCCCCAATTGACTACTACTCCCCAGATTGACTCCATAGAAGGGGACCCCCCCCCCGAAGACTTAACCTGTGGGTAAACTGTAACAAAAATGGAGTATTTCAAGTGGGACACTATCCTGATGTCTGACACCCAGAAGAGATATTTTGAACTTCTGCAATTAGTCTTCATCTCCTTCAGCTATACCACCTGTGCTTCCAGCCTTCCTGGATGCATACAAGCTCTGTAAGAGCCCAGATTCTCAGTCCCCAGCCCCTAAAAGACCTGACAGGTTTTATAAGGTGCCTGATGACCACACATTTCTGATCAAACCTCCTCTAGCAGCTTCAGCTGTCATTGCTGTGGCTCCAAACAGACAGTCCAGGCAAGTGTCTTCTGCCTCCCTCCTACCCACAGATAAGGACAGTAAATCTATGGATAGACTGGGCAAAAAAGTGTGCACTTCTTCCACCTTGGCTTTCAGAGCCATTAATTATCAAACACATGGTGAAATACGCTCTGGACCTAATGTCCCAGGCCTCCACCCTGCTTGTCTCTACACCTAACTGCCCTAAGTTTGACATTTTATCAAAACTCTCCTTGGCCACCCAAGTGGCCAGACATTCGATCAGGTGTAGTTATGATGCAGCAGAAGCCTCAGCCAGGTCTGCAGCTACTGCATCTATCTTGCGCAGATATTCCTGGCTATGCTTGCAACCTCTTCCAGAGGATTTGAAAACCAAAATTATGGATGGTCCTCTGGACCACAACCTGCTTTAAAACCTGTAAGAGAAAAGCAAGGAACTCTGCAAGATATCAAACATTTGTTGGTGTCTCCCTTTCCTAAGTATTACAGGAATTACCCTGCAAAAACCTCTTTTATTAGAATGCCTTCCACTTCAGTCCTCCTCCTACTCCAGACCTAAAAGAGGAACCAGGAGACCGTCTTACTCCAGACAGACTAACAACCACCCTCCCTCCAAACAGCCCTTTCCAGACAGAGGGGGCCCCTCTTCTGTGTGACTGCCTTGCCAACCTCCCCTTATCCGCCCGACTTTCACACTGCCTTCCCTTTTGGAAAACCATCATCTCAGACCAGTGGGTCCTTTCCATCATTCAAAGAGGATACTTCCTATCTTGGAAGGAAAAAACAAGGCCAAAAAACATTCCCTTGCCACCAAAGAACCAGCTGCACCTCTTTTCACAGGAGCTGCTCTCCTTAGGGACTATAGAGCCAGTCCCTGTGGGCCAGGAAGGAAAAGGATTCTACTCCCGCCTATTCCTGGTCCCAAAAACGATGGTCCTTGGAGATCCATTTTCGACCTCTCAAACCTAAATTGGTTCCTAAAAGTACCACCCTCCATGATGCTCTCTCTGCAGTCCCTACTGCCCCTGATTCCACTCCAAACCTTTATGGTCATTCTGGACTTAAAGGAGGCTTATCTCCACATTCCTATAATGCCCTCCCACAGAAAATATCTGTGCTTTACTGGCATTTCCTCACATTTTCAATTTGCAGCCTTGCCCTTTGGCTTATCTACTCTCCAAGAGTGTTCACGAAGTACCTGGCTTCTGCCATTGCATTTTGCCAGACCAAGGATATCCAAATATACCCCTATCTGGATGACTACATCCTCCTAGTGGAATCAGAAAACATGCTCCAAAGCCACCTAAAACTCACCATGACCATCCTACACAACTTGGAGTTCACCATAAACCTTCCAAAATCATCTCCACCCCCAACACAACAGTCTTCCTGGGATGCAGGATCAGATCAGATTTGATGAGATCCTTCCTCCCACAGGACAAAGTACAGTCTCTCTCTCAAGTCACTTCCAGGAACTTCTGGGAGTATCTCACCTTTCCGCAAGGCAGTTCCTACAAGTCCTGGGACTCATGGCAGCCACAATCCTCATGCTCCCAGGATCCAGGATGCACATGAGAACATTTCAGTGGTACCTAAAGAACGTATGGTCTCAGCACCAAAACTCCCTAGACAAAATGATACCCCATCTGCCCTGAGGTGGTGGAGCCAACAAATCCTCCTCAACCAAGGCATTCCCCTTCAACTCCACCCCCACCCACCCACTCCATGCACACAGACCTTGGGGGGGGGGGCAACACTAAAAGATTTCAGGGTTCAACAGTCTTGGAATCCTGCCCTTCAAAAGCAACACATCAACCTCAGGGAAATGACTGCAGTCTTGCTGGCCCTTCAGGCCTTTCTCCCCATCCTTCAACCAGGCCTTCTTCACATTCTTACAGACAACACCACAGTAATGTGGTATCTGAACAAATAAGGAGGGACAAAGCCTTACCTTTTATGCCGGATAACCCTACAGATTTGGGAACTGGCCACCCAACACAATCTTTTCTTGCAGGCCTCTTACATCCCCTCTCAGGAAAACAAGCAAGCAGACTTGCTCAGCAGGACATCTGTCACCTTCACGAATGGATGCTAAACAGGGAAACATTTCTAGACATTGTCCACCAATTGGATCTGTTTGCCTCCCCCCAGAACAGACGACTAAGCAAATTCTGCAGCAGGGATCACACTCCATCAGCCTGGAGAGTGAATGCCTTCAGCTTCCCTTGGAAGGGGATGTTCCTTTGTGCGCCCCCCCCTTCCCACTAATACAAAAGGTCCTTCTGAAAATCAAGGACCAACCGAAAATCTTACTGGTGACTCCCTACTGGCCAAGGCAACACTAGTTCGCCCTTTACTCTTTAGCTAAGGGCGATCACCACAAGTTACCCCACAATGTGGACCTACTATCTCAGCAAAAAGGATCCCTTATTCACCCTCAGCTGCATATGCTGAAGCTAACACTCTGGGTGATCATCTTCTAATCCCTTACAGACAGCTCTACTGAGAAGACGTGCTCTCTGTCCTGAAGGAGGCCATGAAACCATCTACTAGAAAAACATATATATCTAAATGGGAAATATTCTCAAAATGGTGACAGGGACCCAATGCAAGCAGACCCATCCCTAGTTCTTAGCTATGATTGTGATCTCATTAAGGCTGGACTAGCCTACTCCTCCTCCTTCAAAGTCCACATTTCAGCTATTTCAGCCTGCTTACTCTTACAGCTGCCTCTGCTTTCCAGGCTGGATGTTAAGCTTTTCCTGAGAGGGGTCCTACATATTAGACAACCAAGAAGACCCATAACTCCTCCAGGGAATCTCAACTTTGTGTTAGAAAAGCTCACCTTACATCCTTTTGAGCCAGCTAGCTCTGCCACCTTACAAATGTGCACTTGGAAATCCATTCTCTTAGTGGCTATTTCTTCTGCTAGAATGGTGTCAGAACTACAGGACCTCATGGCATGCCCCATTTACACCACCTTCTATAATGACAGTTACCTTATGCACAAATCCTTCATTTATGACCAAAGTAGTAAATGAATTATCTCTAAACCAGTCCATCCATTTACCCACCTTCTTCCTAACCCCAACCAACAATGCAGAGAGGATCAATCCTTCATTCCCTGGACGTGCACAGACAGCTAAGATTCTACTTAGACAAGACTAAATCCATCAGAAAGTGAGACCAACTATATCTCCTTTCACCCCAGGGCCTTGGGCAAGGCAGTCTCCAAACAAGCCATTTCCAGCTGGAACAGGAAATTTATCCATTTTTGTTATTCACACCATGGCAAAGCCCTACCTAATGGTGTTAGAGCTCAATCAACCAGGGACATGACTACCTCCAAGGCCTTCCTAAAAGGCATGGACACATCCTCCATCCTGGAAGCGGCTACCTGGTCCACGGTCCATACCTTCACCAAACACTACAAATTAGACGAAGTCTCCAGGGCAAGATTTGCTAGAGCAATCCTGCATGAATTCCTGGAATCCTCTACCTCTGCCTCCTCCCAACTCTCTTCCTAAGCTGTGGTACTCCCCACACCAATGAATACTGCAACATAGGAGTAGAAGGACATAGAATAGTTGTGTAAAATCTTACCATAACCATAGATGTTCATTGTGTTTCACTGTTGCAGTCATCACACTTTGGGTTATCTGCCTGCAGGTAGCCCTCAGTCGGCCCGAATACAAGAATCTTGGGATTTCTGCATCGGATGCTGTCGACTCTTCCATGACGTCAGGTCGTCAGAGGTATAAAACATGCAGCCGACACCATTACAGCAGTCTTTCTTGCCAAGAAGGAGCCCGAAGCAGAAGCAGTTTGCAAATGCCGATCAGCCGCTACCTGAAATTTTCGTTTTTCGAGTTTCAAACTTGAAGTCTTCTAAAGCTAAGTACCCCATTGGGGATTCTTTTTTTTTTTTTTTTTGCTCTAACCGATAACAGAAAAAGTTGTCTTGCCTGTGGAAAGCAAATACCTCACAGAGATTTTCATTCTTACTGCATCACCTGTTTAGGCCCAGACCACAACGTCCCTCGCTGTCGGTTTTGTGCCTTGTGTAATGCCCAAACCATTTGTCTTCGGGCTATTTTTGTAGCTAAATTCTTTCACTCTTGTTCGTATTCCGAAATGGCTTTGGTAAGCCATCTGAATTCCGATATTCCGAAAAAGTGCAAAGACAGAGAAGACCGCTTAGGTCAAAAATTGCCGACAATGCTTCCATTAAGCTAGTCGCCAGTCCGCCGGTACTCAGTGAGGCGCTTTTGCAGCCCCTGATGCCCACTTCTGCAGATTTGCAGGCCTCTGCTGAGACCCATTCGGAGTCTGGTATGCCACGAGATGCTTCTACCATGGAACCTGCGGATGTCTCTACCTTGGGTGGGTCCGGAGCCGCTGTGCAGGCACCGGCTTCTGAGGGTGTATTCCAACCTACCGATATTCGTATTAAACCGACAACTTCACTTTTAACTAAAACTACCGAGTTTCTCAGGCTCAGAGTTTGCACTACGCCTATAAAAGTGATGTCCAAAGCGCATCGACATCCAAAGCACATGCTCAAGCTTCCATGCCACAAAAACAAATGCTTAGAATGGCTGAAGACCATATTACTCTAATTAGGGGAAGCCAGCCTTCCCCTGCTAAAAGACACAGAATTGAATTTCCTTCTGATTCTACAGACCAGGAGTCCAGTGACTCTGACCCTTCTGATTACCAGGACATACCCTTATCTACCTGTGAGGATTCAGATGCAGAGGAATCCATTCCCTCTGCCTCACCTCCAGAGGATTTTTCTTTTGGTAAAACCTTGCATACCTCTTAAGAGAGCATTTCTGCTGGGAATGCCAGGACTATCCTCAGTCCAAAAAGAGACTCAGGGAATTTTTAGATTTGCCTCAGCACAGGCCTGTAGTTATACCCCCCTGTCCTGGATATTGTAGATGTCTTCATGGAATGCAGTCTTACTCCTGACACTTTACCACCAGCTCCTAGAAAACCTGACCAGTACTACAGAGTACCTGACTCTCACAAATGTCTCTAAGAATCCTACTGTGGATCCAGAGACCATTTCCCAGGGACCTAAAGGCATTAAGGCTTCTACAGCCAAAAACCCTACCTCTTCAGACAGGGATTCTAGAGTGTTAAACAGATGTGGTAAGAAGGTATATACCTCTGCAACTCTTGCCATCAGGGCTTTGAATTGCCAGTTTCACGTGTTGAAGTACCAGCAACATATTATGGAACTAATTAAACAAAAAAATGGTGTTACTTAGAGATTGTGCAAAAAATAAAGATTTACAAGAGTTAATGCATTCTGCAAACCAAGTTAGTAAACATACTTTGCAGTGTGGGTTTGATGCCTTAGAAGAATCTTGCAGGGCTGCGGTCACTGGGTCTGTACTGAGAAGGCTTGCTTGGCTGAAGGAACAAGTCTTGCCAGACCATGTCAAAGTAAAATTACTAGATGCTCCATTAAATCAGAATCGTTTGTTTGGCACAAAAGCAGAAGTTCTTAAAAAGATGGAAGAAAAAGCTAAATCTATGCAAACTGTCAAAGATTTCTTACAGGTGCAGCCACCTAGATTCAGTAGGCATTGGCCTTCAAAAAACTGGTCCTTTCCAGTCCCTCCCAGACCTTCTCAGTCCAAACCCAGGGGAAATAGACCACCAAGACTACAGTCTCAGGGTATGCAGAGATCTAAACAATGGAGAGTTCTCACCTCAAAAACAGGGAGTGGTAAGCCACCCCCTTATGGAAAAAGTTCACAATGACTTTCCAATTATCCTTACAGCACAAACTCTACGCCTCGCAAGTACGGTATGCCCGGCCAAACCAATATAGAAGAAAACACTAGAGGCCAGCATGTGCAGCTTAATCAACTTTAATACGTAAAAATAAAACTAAGGCATATAATGCCACAGAAAAAGATTTATTTCAGTTCAAACCAGTTTTGGCCAAACAGCCTTCCTCAGTGAAAAGGCAAATTTATTACATGCTTACAACTTTTCATGAATATTTATACATACCAGCAACCAATCGGAAAATGGTACAATCCAAACCAAAAACTGGTGTTTTAATAGTTGCTTAAAACATATATTCAGAAAAACATTTTAATTATTATATGGAAGTAACTGTATTGTTCCCTATACATGAATCATATAGCAAAATTAAGTATATATGTGTATATATTAAGGTACTTGAAAAAAGTAATAGCCTGTGAGTATATTATTTGGGTGAAAACATCCAATAATTAATAAGGTCCTAAATGCCATAATATAGTGTGTTAAACCATAAGTTCACAATAACAAAAACAAAACTATATGGATAAATGGTATGTCCAAAAAAATATACTAGTATGATAACCAGTAATAAGAAGCCTATTGTATGCTTATTAATTAATAGTTCGATACAAAAGTATGCATAAATAGCTAGGAGTCCATCCAAATGATTTATAAATGTCATAGATGTAAGTTAAGTGATTCCCACTCCTAATAAAATGATATATAACAATTGAACAATTGTATATTATAGAATAAGCACAAAATTACAGTATTAATATGTTATAATACCCAACTCATAGTGAACATCACGATGATACATTCAATATTGAGAAACATTGGAAAAAGTTTCGTATGTAGCCTAACCACATAGTCTATACAATACTAAACTACATATTATACAAGTTATTGGTATCTGTTTTATAAATCAGGCAAATTCCAATTCCACAGACTAATCATGGTGTCAGCATTCCTATAAGATTACAAATGGTCATTAAGGCCAGGGGGGAAGAGAGCCCCCAAATGGATAATCCAGTATTTCTCCTTGTGGTTCAAAATGCTATGCCACCCCTGTTGGTTGCTCCTATCTCCAGTGATTTTATCCATAATCATAAACATAAACTTTGCATTGTGATGTTTAACAGTGTGTCGATATAAAGCATTGGCCTCTTTCTTATTACGAATATCACTTTTGTGTTCCCCCATTTTAACCCATAATGAGCTTGATGTTTGTCCAACATAGAATGCTGAGCATTGACATGTTGCCAGGTATATGACCCAACTGCTGCTACAGTTACCAAAAACTCTAAGATCATAAACTCGACTCGTATTAGTGCTCGTAAATTGTTTAAGTTTACTTACTTGATTACAAGATGTACAGTGGCCACACAGAAATGTGCCCAGCAGTTGGTCCCCAAATATAGTCATTTGTTTGTAGATGGCCCCACCACTTTCTTTATGTTTATAGTGTGAGAATAATGCTCCTAGAATTTTTCCTCGTCTGTAAGAAAACTAACATTTGGGACCCAGAATGTCTCTCAGATGATCATTCACTAATAATATATTCCAATTTGCATCAAGGGTATTTCTAATAACATTATGGTTTCTACCATAGGTAGTAACAAACCTCAATGAGGATTCTTGTTTAAATGGTTGGTTAGTTTTGTGTTCAAGTAGTGTGTTCCTATCCTTTTTGTCTGACCAAATATCTGACCATATACTGGCTGATGTTATGTCAAATGGATGATATCCTCTGTTCAAGAATCTATTCTGGAGATCCACTTTGGCTTCATCAAAATCCCTTGTTGAAGAACTAATGCGTTTGATCCTAAGAAATTGGGATTTTGGTATGTTGCGGATGGTGTGGCGCGGGTGCATGCTAGATGCGTGAAGTAGTGTATTATATTGTGGATATTTCCTATGAATTTTGGTACTCAATGTATGGTCATTATTCCTATACACTGTAACATCCAGGAAATCAATAGTTTTGGGGTGGAATGTTAGTGAATTGTATACCCCAGATGTTGCTATTAAGATATTCCACAAACTCCTGTAAGTATACTGCATCAGCATGCCACACCATCCAGCAATCATCAAGGTATCTACGCCATATATCTATTTCAACCATGTAAATATTATGGAGTGGATTATATATCCGACATTCTTCCAAATATGCCATGAATAGGTCGGCGTATATGGGGGCAGAAGATGCCCCCATGGCAGTACCTTGAAGTAGCCAATAGCATTCTCCCTGAAAGTAGAACACATTTTGATTGAGCACATGTTCAGCCATGCAGATGATCAGTGTGTTAAAGCCTGGTGGATATAATTTGGCATTTTCTAACCAATATTGTAGAGCCTGCAACCCTGCCCAATGAGGTATGCTAGTGTACAATGATTTAACATCCAATGTACACATAAGCCAATGTGGTTCCAATTGGGTGTCTTGTATAATCTGTAAGAATTGTGTTGTGTCCTGTATTCTGGCCCTAACCTTTTTCAATAGTGGTTGGAGGAGTTGTCAAAAATACCGAAAGTGGTTCAGTAAGTGAGCCAATGCCTGATACGATAGGTCTACCTGGTGGTTTAGAAATAGATTTGTGAATTTTGTGAAGCAAATACAATATCTTTTTCTGGGGATCTATCACCGTAAGATGTTTTACTGTATTTTGTGTAATAATATTTTCTTCCATAGCCAGGGTAAGAAATGTATCAATTTCTTTTTTGAAGTTAATGGTGGGATCTATAGACATATGCATATAGCATTTTGTCTGATAGTTGATCCAAGCCTTCCTTAAGATAATAATTCATATTCAAGATCACAACCGCCCCTCCTTTATCAGCTGGTAATATTGCTATGTCATGGTTATTTCTTAGTTCAGCCAGGGCCATTCTTTCGGATGTAGTAATATTTTGACCCATGATGCAAAATTCGAATTGTGGAAAATGTAAATCCCTTAAGACTGATTGTTGAAAAATAGACACGTTTGTTCATGGGAGGTTGAAATTGAGATTTTTGAAATTTGAAGTCATTAGATCTTTGAGATATTTGGGAAGTTTGGTCTGAAAAAAATATTTTAAGATTAAGGTTACAACAAAAATCCATAACGTCAGACACAATATTGTATTCATCACAAAAGAAACTTGGTACAAATCCCAAACCTTTATTCAGAAGTTGTTCTTGTTCATTAGTTAAAATGACATCAGACAAATTGAGTACATTTTTGTATTCATGTTCTATTGTCTCAATAGAGTTGAGTAGAACTGAAATAAATCTTTTTCTGTGAAATTATATGCCTTAGTTTTATTTTTACGTATTAAAGTTGATTAAGCTGCACATGCTGGCCTCTGTGTTTTTTTTCCAGTTATCCTTCCCAGCCATGCCCAAGTACTTGCACCCCTAGTAGGAAACCTCATCCTTCATGCAAAAAAACTGGATGTCCATTACTCAGAACCGATGGGTTCTAAACATTGTATTCCAGGGATGCAGATTCTACTTCCACTCACTGCCAACCCCAAGCAGGTTGCCAGACTGTCCTCCAAACCAGTGGGCAGAGGATCAAAAGCAAGTACTTTCCCTTCTCCATATCAGGGCTATTCAACCTGTTCCAGTAGAACAAAGGGGACAGGGTTTCTACTCCTGACTGTTCCTGGTGCCCAGAAAAGAGAGCTCTTGGCGCCCTATCCTGGATCTATCAATTCTCAACACCTTTCTGGTGGTCCCAAAATTCAAAATGCTTACACTGCAACAGCTTCTTCCTATGCTAGCCAAGGATGTCTGGTTAGTCACCCTAGACTAAAAAGAAGCTTATCTGCACATCCCCATAAGGAAGTCTTGCAGGAAATATCAACGTTTCAGGGCAGGCTCTATGCACTATCAGTTCTCTGCACTTACGTTTGCCTTATCTACTGCGCCGAGAGTATTCACAAAATGCCTGGCTCCAGCCATTGCATACGACAGGCAGTGAAATATTCAAATTTACCCATACTTGGATGATTCCCTGATTCAGGCGGACAGTCAGGAATTGCTACTTCAGCACCTGGCATTTGTAAAAAGACTTCTAACTTCACTGGGATACACTGTCAATGAAAATAAATCACAACTGATGCCCAGCCAACAAATTGTATTCCTGGGAGCAAGCTTGAACACAACCTCCAAGATGGCATTCATCACTCCAGAAAAGCAGGTCCATTTGACAAACTATTTCAAACTAATGGCCACCAAAACCCAGTTATCAGCAAGGAAAATACTGCAAGCCCTAGGGTTCATGGCCTCATGCATTCTAACTCCATATGCAAGACTGCATATGAGGAAACTTCAGTGGTACTGGTGTCAACATTCTCAGGACCTGGAAACAGTGATTCCTATCATACCTTGTCTAAGGGCAGAGTTCCTTTGGTGGGCAGAGGCATGCAACCACAACAAGGGACTTCCTTTCACTCAACCCCTCACCGGTCAAACCCTGACAACAGATGCATCAGACTATGCTTGGGGGGCTCACATGGCAGACAAATGCATTCAAGGCAAATGAAGCCCAGAACAAATTCCCCTGCAAATCAATCAAAAAGAGATGCTAGCTGTACAGAATGCTCTGACAGCCTTCAAATACCTTATCCTTCCAGGACAGCCCCTGATAAAGACAGACAACACCAGAGTTATGTGGTACAAGTTGTGATACATAAGCAGGGGGGAACTCTTCTTACCCACTCTGCAGGTTAGCCATGGCCCAGTGGAACACAGCCTTGAGCAACCAAGTGCACCTACAAGCTCAGTTCCTGCCAGGCAAGCAAAATTCACTGGCAGACGACTTAAGCAGAAATCTACTGGATACTCATGAGTGGAAATTGGAACCCAACTCATTCAAACTTCTAACCGAGAGGTGGGGAACATCGGAGGTGGACCTTTTTGCCTCCCCCCAAAACCACCAATTGAGCAAATTTTGCACCAGGAACCCTTACAGCAGAGCCTGGAAGGTGGATGCCCTATCTTTTACATGGAAAAACCTCTCATTTATGCTTTTCATCCTCTGCCCCTCTTCTCAAAAGTACTACTCAAGATCAAACAGGACAGGCCAAGGGCAAATATTATTGCACCAGACTGGCCATGCCAGCACTGGTACCCACTCCTACCCAGTCTAACAACAGTGCCACCCTGGCACCTACATCAGACACCTTCCCTGCTGCCTCAGCAGGAGGGACAGATTTTGCATCCACAGCTTTAAACCTTGCAGCCTGGCTTATCCCCTGAATACGCCACCAGCATCCCTCAGCAAACAGGTGCTGGACATCATCCTTGAGGCCAGAAGGCCTAGTACTAGGAAATCCTATGCTGAAAAGTGGAAAAGATATTGTTCTTGGAGTCAGTCTCAAGGAAAAGGACACAGCTATGCCCACCTTACCTCAAATCCTTGATTACCTAGCAGAGCTGCTCCACAGAGGCCTATCCTTCTCATCCATTAAGATTCATGCCTCTGCCATCTCAGCTCATTATAATACTGAGCCACCCCTCTCATCAAACAGTTCATGAGATGAGCTAACAATTTAAAACCCCCTAGGAGAGCTCCCACCCCGGCCCGGGACCTAAACTTTGTACTGGAGAATCTCTCACTTCCCCTTTTGAACTTGCTGCTTCAGCAGAGTTAAAATTCCTCTCTTGGAAAACAGCCTTACTTCTAGCTATTACTTCAGCAAGAAGTGTGTCTGAGTTACAGGCACTAATGGCAATGGAGCCCTTCATTATTTTCCATGCTGACCGGGTTTCCCTCAGGACTAACCCATCCTTTACGCCCAAGGTGGTATCCAGTGTGGCTTTAAACCGATCCATCCATCTACCAACCTTTTTCTCTAATCCTCAGAGTAAAGGGGAAAGAATCCTGTACTCCTTGGACATGTACAGACAGCTCAGGTTCTACCTTCACAGGACTAAGCTTTTCAGAAAATTAGACCAGCTGCTAGTCAGCATTGCTACAGGGGCAGAGGGCAAGGCCATTTCGAATCAAACCATTTCCAAATGGGATAGCACACTGCATCCATTTCTCCTACAAGCACCATGGAAAACCTACCCCTCAGGGGATCAGAACTCATTCCACTAGAGCTGCTTCAACCTCTACAGCATTTCTCAGGGGAGTCCCTACCAGGGACATCCTGGAAGCTGTAACCTGGAGGTCTGTACACACCTTTACCAGGCATTACCATTTACCTATTTTTTTTCTAAATCCAGAGCTGGATTTGCTACAGCAGTCTTACAAGGCCTGCTAGCTAGCCCTAACACTTCTTGACTGCCTCCACCCTTCCTCAGCTTTGGGAATCAACCCAAGTGTGATGACTGCAACAGTGAAACACTAAGAGCATAGTACAGTTGTGTACACTTACCATAAATGTAGATGTTCGAGTCCATTCACTGTTGCAGTCCTGGCTTCCCTCCCTCCAGCCCCTGACTTTCTCTATCCTTTCTGCCTATCCTCTTTATGGCCATCTTTTATGGCAGGGGTATTTACTTTTTACTGGTGGTGTTCCACACCATATATTAGCTTCCTGTTTTGGGGGCTCCTGACATAGGGGCAAGAAAAAACTGATGTAATGGCGTCTACTGCATGTTTTATACCCCCTGATGTCATGGAAGAGGTGACTGCAACCAACGCAGAAATCCCAAGACTTTGGTATTCAGGCCGAATGAGGGCTACCTGCAGGCAGATAACCCCTAGTGTGATGACTGCAGCAGTGAATACACTCTAACATCTACATTTATGGTAACTGTACACAACTGTACTATGTCCTCTTCCATGTTGCAGTATTCCTTCCCTCCCTCCATACCCCCTATTCTACTCTTTTTGCTGGGTCTGGCCTCCGGCCACTGCTTCCACTTCAGTAGGATTATCTGCTCGGCTTTCAGTGCCATTTGTTCCTTTTTGGGGGCTTGTTAAACTGACAGGTCAGTCCTCTGGGCTTAAAGTTCTGAGGTTTGTGCATGCAGATGTCACATTTAAGGTCCCTGGTGTATTGTCCTATGTGTGGTGTCCCACACACCTACAGCAGTAAGGCAAATGCTTTTGTATAAGGGCCAATGTCAGATCGTCTGAGGCGGAAAATCCCACACCAATGAATACTGCAACATAGAAGAGAAGGACATCTATGGTTATGGTAAGATTTTACGCAACTATTCTATATTAGTTTAAGAAAACTCTGAGAGAGACTGTGTATTTTGTCTTTGACATGGAAACATCCACTCATCACCTTCTGCACTTGCCTTGCTGTAAGTTCTTAGGGCATAGCAACTCCTTTTAGATTCAAATAGGAATGTAGTAGAGTATAGCTTAGTTGTTTTCTTTGTTTGAGTCTGTTCTGCCTTGTTTTAAATATTTCCTGTGATTTTGAACTTTGATGTAACTGATTACTTACTGAGTATTGTCTTGTTCTGTTACTATTTATTATTAAATGTATTTAAACCTATCTTTGTGGCTGATATCTTAGACATATTTAAGCTCTTAGAGTACTTGCATATATGTTTGGTGACACTGTACAGGCCACTCCTAAATAGCATTGCTGTTGGTCAGACTACCATTAGTAACATTTCACAGTAGGATTGGACACCGTTTGTTAAGAGCCTTAGAGTAGCTGACAAAGAGTTGGCTGGTGGAAGCTGGAACTACCTTATAGTCTGGGCAGAAGGGGGGCTTAGCTAGTAAACATGTGCCAGCCTTTCCCAGGTGTGTGTGTGTGTGTGTGTGTGTGTGTGTGTGTGTGTGTGTGTGTGTGTGTGTGTGTGTAAATCAAATCTCAAAAGTGCGTCAATTATTTGGGCAGGGACACGAAGCACTGGTTGGACAGAGGGTGCTAGAGGTTTTGGCTTGTCCATTCAGTTGAGATCTCAACCATATAGCTGTGCCAGTGGGGAGTCTTATTTGTAGATCTGGAGAAAGAGGGAGAAACAAGCCCCAGACTGGCTGTGATCTCTGTGTGCTGTTAAGGGAATTGCAGTTTACTGTGTGTGTACTTGTCATCAGTGTGTACATTCCCCACTGTTGCCAGTGGTGAGGATTGAGGCTCCTTGATCCTTGATTACTGGGCCAGTGCAAGGGCGCCACATATTACTTGGTTGGCAGTGGTGGGATAGCCACATCACATATTAATTGGCCTGTGGTGTGGATATTGAATTCTGTATCCTGTAAACAGTGGTCACTGAATGTGTTTGTACTCAATCAACCACACTCAATCAACCACACAGTGAACATTCAGAGTCTCATATCACAATTGCTTTATTTATTTATTTGTTAGCTTAGTCAGGGAGAGCAGGCAAGCATGTCGGAGTATGGCAAGCTAACAAGGAGCCAGTTGGTTGAGATGTGCCAGGCTAAAGGACTTGTGCATGACAACCTAAGGCAGAAATGATTGTAGCCTTGGTCGCAGCTGCTTCGCTGACCAGCAGTCAGAAGGACAAGCAGACTGGCCTTGGAGATGTACAACTCTCAGAAACTGGAGAGTTCAACCTTTCCACAGAGGACTTAAAAATCCATCTGGAGTTAGAGACTTGAACTGGAGGCCAAACATTTGGAAATAGAAGCAGTAGAGAGACTGTGATGTCTGGAGGCTGAGGAAAATGAGAAACTGCGATGTCTGGAGGCTGAGGAGGAGAGACGAAAGCAACATGAGAAGGCGATGCTGATTCTTCATCAGGGTCATGAAGGTAATGGGGAAGGGAGTAACCAAACCCAGAAGCAACGGAGGTTAGTAAATTTCTTCCACAGTTTACAGAGGAGGATAATTTTGATAGTCTCATTCATATGTTTGAAAGGGTATGTAAACAGTATAATGTTGACCAAGGGCTCTGGGTATGGTTCCTGATCCCCCTTACTCCATGGTAAAGCTGTAACTATTTCTAAATTGTCTAATACTGATTGCTTAAATTTTAATACAGTCAAAATTGTTTGTTAGAATGTTTTAAGTTAACACCTGAAGCTTATAGGAAAACATTTCACAAGCACAGATGCAAGGCAGATGAGTGTGTGTGAATATATTGCTGAACTAAGAACTTATTTTCAAAGGTGGGTGAGTGGATGTCAGGTCACCACTTTTGAAAGGATGGCAGACCTTTAGGTGAGGGAACAAGCCCTTAGCACTTTGCCTGAGGACATGAGAATCTGGTTGGCTGTTAGATAGTGTAATACTGCAGATGAGTTGGGGAAGAAGGGAGACCTATACCTAGCAAGCAGAGCATCCCTGCACAGGAAAGGGACAGCCAGTGCTGCTCATGGGTATAAGGGAACCCATGTTGGACAGCCCAAACTGCCCCAACAGAGTATGTCAATAACAGGGGAAGCCACTAGTCCAGGTACACATCCAGGGCCAAGGGTTAGATGTTTTAAATGCAACCAGTGGGACCGTGTAGCATATAGATGTCCACATAGGCAAGGCGGGGAACAAAAGGTGGGAGAGCTAGTAAGTGGGAATGACAAAATGCCAGCAGTAAGTTGTCTCGAGACAACAAGGGTACCAAACTACCACAAGAGGTTATATCCTGTCATAGTAGATGGGAAAGAGGCCACTGCTGAGTGAGAAGACAACCTCTGACTTAAACATTGTGAAGCCTGCAATGGTTAAAGAGGAGCACTACTTGCTTGGGCAGTCTATTCCAGTCAGAGCTTTAGGAGGGACCCCATTCCAAATACCTTTGTCTAGGGTTCACCTTGACTGGGAAGGTGGAAAAGGAAGGAAGCAAGCAAGTAGGTGTGATTGAGGATATCCCTGCAGATGTCCTGTTATCGAATGATTTTGATAATGCAGTTTAACAAAAAAAAGTAATCTGCATGGTATCCCCGAAGTCTCAAACCCACTAAACAAGTATAGTGGGTCCAAAAACAAAACAGTGAAAGAAACTTCTCTGTGTGGAATATTTTCAGTCCATATATCTCTAGTTAATCACTGTATATTAATCAGCTCAGAAAATAGTAGTAGACTGCCTGCCTTGCTTGGATGGAAACAGACCGCCTTTAATTCTGTATGATATTTCAAATTATATATTATTTATTTATTTATTTATTTATTTTACTTCAGACTAGTTTAAGTTCGCTACTTCCACTACCATTGTCTGATTTGATTAATATACAGTGATTAACTAGAGATATATGGACTGAAAATCTTTCACACAGAGAAGTTTCTTACACCATTTTGATAATGCAGTTACACGCAGTCAGGCTTGGAGACAAGGATGTGGGTCTAGTAGCCCGGGGGAGACCCAGACAGACCACCACCTGCAGCCAGGGCTGGTAAGGTGTTTACTTCATGGAGGAGCTACCCATTAGCAGTGAGACTGAAGGTGAGCCACAGCTGCTTGGAGGTACTGATGTTCCCTTGGACAGAGTGACTGCAAGGGCAGAGTTAAGTAGTAGACCCAGCCTAACAGTGAGGCATCCCTGTCGGAGAATACCAGACTTCCTGTTGAAGTAGTGCTGGGAAGGGTTACAAAGAGAGAGTTGAGACGGGCTCAGCTATCAGACCATACATTACAAGGCCTGAGGGAGGTAGCCAGTGAGGCACTTGATTCCCAAGGGAAAGGGGACTCTATACTGGGGCAAAGAGTTACTGTATAGAGTGGACCCCTGAGGGAGAGCTAGAGGGTGAGAGACTACAGCAGTTGGTAGTGCCCAGAGCCTACCATCTGGCACTTCTAGCCATAGCCCATGATATTCCCTGTGCAGGTCATATGGGCATAAAACGTACAATGAGATGTATTATGCAGAACTTTTATTGGCCTGGGATTTCCAGAGATGTAATGGGGTACTTACTGCAGGACCTGTGAGCAGTGCCAAAAGGTAGGCAAGGCAGGAGACAAAGTGAAAGCTCCTTTGATGCCTTTACTTGTGATTGAGGAGCTATTTCAGAGGGTAGCTATGAATATGAGGCCTCTGAGTACCCCAAGTTCCACAGGGGAGAAGTATATCCTAGTGGTAGATTATGCTACCAGACACCCTGAGGCGGTGGCTCTGTCCTCCATTGAGGCAGAATAGGTGGTAAGTGGTTTGTTAGAGATTTTCAGCAGGGTAGGTTTTCCAAAAGAATTACTGACTGACAGAGGTGCCAGTTTCCTGTCAGACCTGCTGTTTTGTCTGTGGAAGTACTGTGGGGTGAAGTACCTAAAGACCACCCCCTACCATCCCTAGACTAATGGTCTTGTTGAGAGGTTAAACTCTACCCTCAAGACAGTGCTACAGGCATTTGCAGACCAGTTTAAGAAGGCGTGGGACAAATACTTGCCCCATCTGTTTGCTTTCAGAGATGTGCCCCAGGAATCCACAAGTTTTTCACCCTTTGAGTTGCTGAATGGGCATAGGGTGAGGGGACCTCTAGATTTGATTCATGAGTGGGAGGGTGAGTGTGATTCCCCCAAGGAGTCTGTTGTGGCATATGTCCTAAATCTCAGGTCAAGGCTCAAGGAACTCATGGCTTGGCCCAGGAGAACCTGGCAGAAGCCCAACAGCAGGAAAAAGGTCTGGTAAGACATGAGTGCTTGAGCTAGAGAGTATGCTGTAGGGCAGCAGGTTATGGTTCTCATTCCTGTCAGACACAACAAGCTGCAGGCAGCTTGAGAGGGACCCTTCAGGCTGATAAGGAAGGTCAGTGATGTTAACTACATAGTAGAATTGCTACATAGGAGGCAGGGGCATAAATTGTACCATGTTAACATGATGAAGCCTTACCATGTTAAGGAGGACGTTTTGCTGAGGTGTTCGCAGTTAGTGGCAGTTGGAATCTGAGGGGGATCTGGTGACTGATCTCCTCAGTGAGGCTCTGACACCTCAGCGGAAGGGGTAGCATTGTACCAGCAGCTATCCCCTACCCAGGCTTGAGAAATCCAAGCAGTGTTCCAGGAGTTTGTGGACATGTACCAGCAGCTATCCCCTACCCAGGCTTGAGAAATCCAAGCAGTGTTCCAGGAGTTTGTGGACATGTTCACTGGGGAACCGGGGTGCACCCACCTTGTGCAACACCATATGGCTAGAGAACCCCAAAGGCCTATTAAGCAGGCCACTTATAGGGTGCCTGAGAGGGTCAAACAGACTCTGAGGGAGGAGATACAGGAAATGTTAGAACTAGGGTTAATTCAGGAGTCCAGCAGTCCCTGGGCCTCCCCAGTTGTGCTGGTACCAAAGAAGGATGGCAGCACCAGGTTGTGTGTGGACTGCAGGAAATTAAATAGTCACACAGTCAGATACCTACCCCATGCCTAGGACAGCTAAAGCCCTAGAGCAGCTGGGTGAGGCTAAGTATCTGTATATTGATCTTACCAAGGGTTACTGGCAGGTGCCCTTGACTCCCAGCGCTAGAGAGAGTTCAGCCTATGTGACTCCTTTCGGGTTGTATGAGTTCATGAAGATGCCCTTTGACATGAAAAATGCCCCAGCGACTTTCCAGAGGCTGGTAGATCATATCCTAGCAGGAGATTTTGCCCTTGCTTGCCTGGATGATATTGCCATCTACAGCAATTTCTGGCAAGAGCACCTTCAGCATGTCAGGGAGGTGCTGGGCAGACTACAAAGGGCAGGGTTGACCATTAAGCCATGTAGGTGTCAGGGGGCTATGGCACAGATGTTCTTCGTGTTTCACTGTTGCAGTCATTACATTTGGGTAATCCTGCTGGCAGGTTGCCCTCAGTCGGCCTGAATTCCAAAGTCTTGGGTCCTGCATCGGCTGCTGTCGCCCCTTCCCTGACGTCAGGTCGTCAGGGGTATAAAAGTAGCAGCCGACGCCATTTTCTTTAGTCTTTCTTGCCACGCGGTGCCTGAAGCAGAAAGCAGTTCGCAAGTGCCGGTCGGCCGACTCCTGAGATTTATGAGTTCGAATTTCAGATCCGAAGTCTTCCATAAAGCTAAGTACCCTGTTGGGGAAACTTTTTTCTTGCTCCAGAATCGTTGTCAGAAAAAGTTAATAATTGTATTTCTTTTGGGATGCAAATACCTCATAAGGACTTTCATTCTTACTGTATTCCTTGCCTAGGGCCTGATCATAATTTTCTGGGTTGTCGGTTTTGTGCTAGATTTAACCAATGCACTATTAAGCGTCGGTATGATTTTGCTTTAAACTACTTTGGACGCAGATTTAATTATCCAGAAATGTTGGAAAGCCATCCGACTACCGGAGTTCACAAAAAACGCAAAGAAAATGAAAGACAGCCAAGGCCCAAAACCGACGATGAAGCTTCTCCTAAGCCAGTCACCGGTTCTCAGTGAGGCGCTTTCGCAGCCCCTGACGACTGCTACTTTAGAGTCGCAGGCTGCTACCGACTCCCACGTGGAGTCGGCCATGCCGCTGGAAACTCAAAGTATTGAAGCCTCGGGACGCTAATCCTTCAAATGGGTCTGGAGCCACTGAGCAGGCACTGGCTTCTGAGGGTGTATTCAGACCCAAACACCTATACATTAAACCGACTTCAAAGGCAAAGACTAAAGCACCTTCAAAGGCAAAGAAGCAACCTCAAGAGCCACGTGGACAGGCCTCCATGCCCAAAATGGCTGAAGACTTGATTACCTTGATAAGGGGTTCCCATCCCCCTACTGATTAAAGGCCTAGGCAAGAGACTGACTATGAATCTTCAGATCAGATTTCCATTTCTTCTGATCAGGAATATTCTTTTCCCTGCATGAGGACTCTGATGCTGAAGAATCCATACCTTCAGCTTCTCCTCCTGAGGATTATTCTTTTGGGGAAATCTTACATACAGTGAGGGAGCATTTCCACTGGGAGAGCCAAGATTTTTCAGAGTCTAAAAAGAGGCTCGGGGATTTCCTGTTACTACCTCAGCACAAGCCACTAGCCATCCCCCCTGTGTTAGACATTGTAGATGATGTGTTTTCGGAGTCTAGCCTTACCCCTGACTCCTTACCTCCAGCTCCTGTTAAACCTGACAGATATTACAGGGTTCCTGAGTCACATAAATTCCTTTTTAAAAACCCTGCTGCAGACCCAGAAACTATTTCTCAGGGTCCCAAGGGTGTTAAGGCTTCCGCTGCAAAAAACCCTACCCCTTCTGATAAGGATTCTAGGGCACTGGATAGATGGGGAAAGAAGGTTTACACATCTGCTACCTTGGCTATAAGGGCCTTAAACTGTCAATTTCATATGCTCAAATATCAGCAACCTGTCATGGCATTGCTTAAGCAGAAAATGTTGTTAAATTCTGAATGTGCAGAAAACAAGGAAATGCAGGATATATTGCATGCAGCTGAACAGCATACTTTGCAATGTGGTTTTGATTCTTTAGAGGCCTCCTGCAGGGCAGCAGTTACTGGTTCTGTAATTAGAAGACATGCTTGGTTAAAGGAACAAAATCTGCCTGATCATGTTAATGTTAAATTATTAGATGCACCTTTACAGCATGATTCTTTGTTTGGTGTTAAGGCAGAAGACAAGACTGAATCTATGCAAACGGTCAAAGATTTCTTACAAGTACAGCCACCTAGGTTTAGTAGACACTGGCCAACAAAGAATTGGTCTTTTCCAGTGCCAGACAGACCTCAAAGGGGTAGACCCAGACACCCTAGAGGCAGATCCCAGGCTCAAGGTTCATACAGGTCAAGGCAATGGGGTGCTTCTACGTCCAAAAGTGGAGAAGACAAATCACAATCTTACAGGAAACAGTCCCAATGACTTCCTCCTGCCTGCACCAAGCACTTATTTCCTGGCAGCACCCTTAGGGGGAAAATTAGCACTTTTTCTCAAAATTGGCACATTATAACCCAGGACAAGTGGGTTCTAAATATCGTGTCACAAGGCTACAAGTTCCATTTCCATACCCTGCCAAAGACAAACGGCTGGTCAGATTTGCCAAAAAAATCAGTGGGCAGAGGCACAAAAACAAGTCTCATCCCTCATGGACATGAGGGCCATTCAACTAGTGCCAGAGCAAGAACGGGGACAAGGATTTTACTCAAGACTGCTCTTGGTACCCAGAAAGGACAAGGCCTGGAGGCCAATACTGGACCTATCGATTCTGAATACATTCCTGGATATACCAAAATTCAAAATGTTGACTTTGCAGCAGCTACTGCCCATGCTGGGCAAGAATGCTTGGCTTGTAACTTTAAACCTAAAAGAGGCATACCTGCATGTTCCAATCAGACAATCATGCAGAAGATACCTCAGATTCAAGGCTGGTTCAAAGCATTACCAATTCTCTGCACTGCCCTTTGGCTTATCTACTGTACCCAGGGTCTTTACAAAGTGCCTGGCACCAGTAATTGCATTCTGCAAACAAAGAGGAATACAAATATATCCTTACTTGGACGACTGCCTCATTCAAGCAGACAACAAGGACATTCTACTACAGCATCTGGCGTTTGTGAAAAAACTTTTAACATGCCTTGGGTACACAGTCAACGAAAAGAAATCAAAACTAGTACCCTCTCAAGAGATAATATTCCTGGGTGCAAGCTTAAATACAACTGCCCGATGGCTTATCTCACACCAGGCAAACAAAGGCAACTGACTGCCTATTTCAAAATGTTGGCAACAAAGGCCCAGTTATCTGCAAGAAAAATTCTGCAGGCTTTGGGCTTCATGCATCCTACTACTTCCATATGCAAAGCTGCATATGAGGAAACTTCAATGGTACCTAAAAAGTGTTTGGACTCAACATTGCCACAGCCTGGGAACTATAATTACTCTCATTCCCTGCCTGCAACAGGAGTTTCAGTGGTGGGCAAAGACTTGTCACCAAAACAAGGGACAGCCATTCACATTACCCCCAGCCAGGCAGACACTAACAATGGATGCATCAGATTATGCCTGAGGGGGCCCACATGGCAGGAAGATGCATTCAGGGCACATGGACCTCAAATAAATGCATCTACATATCAATCAAAAAGAGATGCTAGCTGTTCAAAATGCCGTGACAGCCTTCAAGGACCTACTTCATCCAGGACAACTACTGATAAAGGCAGACAACATCACAGTCATGTGGTATATAAACAAGCATGGGGCACACATTCTTATCCCCTTTGCAGACTAACCATGACTTTGTGGGACACAGCATTGACTTACCAAGTACATCTGCAGGCACAATTCCTGCCAGGAAGGAAAAATACTCTGGCAGATGAACTAAGCAGAAACCTTATGGATCCACAAGTCTTCAGCATGATAACAAGGAAATGGGGATGCCCGGACATAGATCTATTTGCCTCCCCTCACAACTACCAACTAAAAAGATTCTGCACAAGGATTTATCACAGACAAGCATGGAAAGTGGACGCCCTGTCCTTCGGCTAGAAAAACTTATCAGTGTATGCCTTTCCCCCTCTGCCTCTCTTCCCCAAGGTACTCCTAAAGGTCAGACAGGAGAAGCCAAAGATGATACTGATTGCTCCAGACTGGCCCCACCAGCACTGGTACCCAATATTAAGGAGCTTGTCACAATGCCCAGCTTGGACCTTAACTCAAGTACCTCATCTACTGTCCCAGCAAAACAATCAGATCCTGCACAGTCAACTCAGGACTTTAAACCTGGCAGCATGGCAGATAATGTAGTCATGCAAAACACACCTCTCAGCAAAGCTGTGATGGATGTCATTTTGGAAGCCAGAAGGCCTAGTACTACAAAATCTTATGCTGGAAAATGGAAGTGATTCTGTACTTGGAACCAGGCACAAGGAGCAGATACAGCTGTGCCAAATATTCCTCAGATTTTACAATACTTAACTGAGATGCTGGATAAAGGCCTATCTTTCTCATCTATTAAAATTCATGCCTCTGCCATTTCGGCTCATTACAATGCAGACCCTCCAATCTTTTCTCATCCATTATTAAAACAGTACCTCAGAGGTGCCAAAAATTTAAGGCCTCCAAGGAGATCACCAGTGCCTGCATGGGACCTCAACTAGGTCTTGGAAAAACTCACCCTGCCTCCTTTTCTGCCAGCTGCTACTGCTGATATAAAGTTTTTATCTTGGAAAACAGCTCTGCTCCTAGCAATAACTTCTGCAAGACGAGTTTCAGAGCTACAGGCACTCATGGCTGTGGAACCTTTTATCATTTTTTTATCTGGACAGAGTCTCCCTGAGGACAAACCCAACATTTATGCCTAAAGTGGTGTCTAGTGTGGCTCTTAACCAAACCATTCATCTGCCAACTTTTTATCCAAATCCACAGAATAAGGGGGAAAGAATTCTGCATTCTTTGGACGTACACAGACAGCTTAGATTCTACTTGGACAGAACCAAAGTTTTCAGAAAGACAGAGCAATTACTAGTGGCATATGCTGCAGGATCACAGGGAAAGGCTAAATCAAAGCAGACTATTTCAAAGTGGATAGGCCACTGCATTCATTTCTGCTACTTATACCATGGCAAGTCAGTGCCTAAGGGCATTAGGCCACATTCCACCAGAGCTACAGCCACTTCAGCAGCCTTTCTCAGGGAATTAGCAACCAAGGACATTTTAGATGCAGCTACTTGGAGTTCAGTGCACACCTTTCCAAAGCACTATCATCTGCCACTCTACTCTAAATCCAGGGCAGGCTTTGCCACTGCATTTCTGCAGGGTCTCATAGCCGCTCCTAATGCTGTTTAGCTCCAGCCTCCCAACCATAGCTTTTAGAATATACCCAAATGTAATGACTGCAACAGTGAAACACGAACAACATAGTACAGTTGTGTACACTTACCATAAATGTAGATGTTCGAGTGTATTCACTGTTGCAGTCCAGGTTACCCACCAGCCATCCCCCTTTTCTTCTGATGGAATCTATCTTCCTTCTCTGATTTATACAACCTATGTGGTGTATTTGCTTGTAGATGAAGGTAAAGTTTATATTGGTGCATTTGTAATTTTATATATAGATATAAATTTTGGCTACCCTTTTAGGGGGCACCTGACATCTGGGGCAAGAAAAACTAAAGAAAATGGTGTCTGCTGCTGCTTTTATACCCCTGATGACCTGACGTCAGGGAAGGGGCGACAGCAGCCGACGCAGGACCCAAGACTTTGAAATTCAGGCCGACTGAGGGCAACCTGCCAGCAGGATTACCCAAATGTAACGACTGCAACAGTGAATACACTCTAACATCTACATTTATGGTAAGTGTACACAACTGTACTTTCCTATGTTGCAGCATGCTTGGTGTAGGATTTCCTGCCTCAGGCGACCCATACATCATACAAAAGCTTCAGCTTGGCTGCTGCTGTTTCGTGGGACACACAGGGCCATAAACCAGGGCCCTTAAATGTGACGTCTGCATGCACAGACCTCAGAACCTTTCAGCCACAGATGATCATCACATCTTGTGCTTTGCTCCTTCACCACAAGACATCTAAAAGCTGAATACTCCATTGGGGATTTTTCTTCTTTGACTTCTACTCTAAAGCTTGGTGTGTTGTATTAACCTTTAGCCAGTGTCAGCTAAAAAGGGTAAATGCCAATGCAGGTACCAAATACCACATAAAGATAAGCACAACTGCTGCATTTTTTGTCTAGGCTGAGATCACAACCATACTGCTTGCTCAATTTGCCAATCCTTCATACCTAAGACCCCACATAGGTGTCTGGCTGCCCTCAATCTATACTTAGAAAACCAATGACTTAAAAAAACTAGCGCGATGGATGAATCCCATTTTGGAAGTTCCGACTGAACCTCTGCGGAAGAAGGCTAAGATTCTTAGACCCACTTCCACTCCATTTTCGGACGCCCCACCAGTTGCCGATTTAGGAGTTGAGGGACATCTGTTAGCTCCGTCTACTTCAATGGTGACCTTCGAGGAAGCCGCTTCTCAGTTGATGAATTTGCACATCCATGGTGCTTACTCCGACATTGGCCAAAACTGATATCGAAGGGGAACCAGACACAGCTGGGCCTCCAACCGGGATTCCCTCCTCTTGACACTGCAACCCTTAGTTATGTACCGGATTCCAGGCCTTCGCCTAAAGCTACTCTATTAAAAAAAGAAACAGAAAACCAAACATCTGGCAACAACCACTGAAGGCCTACCTGATTGGCAGTCCTTTACCTCCTCTTTGATGCAGGCCTTCATGGCCCTTAGGCCCACAGTCTCTTCTCCATCTACACTTCCTCTCCTCAGCCCCAGGCCTGCCTCTACCACCTCTCTTCTTCCTCCAACTACTCAAGACAGGGAAGAAGAGCAAGAGGCTTATTATTCATCTTCAGATTAATCCATCTTGTATGCCTCTCAAGTAGCCTCTCCTCAGGAATACTACTCCCAGATGAAGAATCCATCGAAGGGGACTCCCCTCCAGAGGATATCACCTTTGGAGAGACCATTACTAAAATGAAGGAATACTTCAAATGGGACACCTCACAAATGTCAAACTCAAAAGATATTTTGAGTTTCTGCAAGTAGAATCTTCTTCCCCTTCTGCCATTCCTCCTGACATCCCTGCTTACCTAGATGCCTTTTCCTCGGCATCCAAGACCCCAGACTTCCAACCTCCTGCCCTAAGAGGCTGGACCACTTCTACAAAGTGCCTGATGACCAGAGAGTCCTAGTCAAACCACCCCTGGCAGATCCTGCTGTGATTGCAGTATCACCAGACAAACAGTCCAGACTTATTCCATCTGCGGCTCTACTACTGACAAGGACAGTAAAACTATGGACAGAATTGAAGGACAGTTTACACCTCTTCCACCCTGGCCTTCAGAGCCATCAACTGTCAAATAATATGCTCTGGACCTTGTCTCCCAAGCCTCTACTCTGCTGGCTGCTACTCTAGACTGCCCCACTAAATCTGAAATAACATCTAAACTGTCTCTGGCTGCCCAAGTAACCAGACCTTCCATTAGATGTAGTTATGATGCTGCAGAGGCCTCTGCACACTCTGCAACCTCTGCCTCTACTTCAGAGATATTCCTGGCTACGCCTACAACACTTACCAGAGGA
Source organism: Protopterus annectens (assembly GCF_019279795.1). Taxonomy (NCBI): domain Eukaryota; kingdom Metazoa; phylum Chordata; order Ceratodontiformes; family Protopteridae; genus Protopterus; species Protopterus annectens. The sequence continues at coordinate 90,378,919 of NC_056744.1, forward strand.
CTTCAAAAATCTTAGATGCTCCTCTAGACCGTAACCTATGGTTTGGTAAACAGTTAGCAGACCTTTTTAAAAATCTACAAGAAGAGTAAGGAATTGCAAGACATCAAGTACCTTCTTGTGTCTCCTATTCTTAAATAATATAGAAATTACTCTGCAAAAACTACATTTGTCAGAAGAAACCCCTCCTCTGCTGGACCTTCCTCTTCCAGGCACAGAAGAGGGGCCAGAAGGCAAACTTCTAATAGGCCGTCTGTCTCTCAGCCTCCCACTAGACAGGCCCTTTCAAGACAGAGGAGGACCCAACAATGCGTGACTGCCTTGCCCACCTTCCCGTCTGCCTGACTCTCCCCCTGCCTCCCCGTTTGGAAAACCATCACTACAGACAAATGGGTTCTGGCTATAGTTCAAAAAATATACTTCCTTTCTTGGAGAGAGAGGCCTCCTTTAAAGGGCATACCCTCCCCCCCCCCAAGAAATCAAAGATCTTCCATGACCTTCTGAACCTGGGAACTATAGAACCTGTTCCTTCAGATTTTACAAGACCTTCTGAACCTGGGAACTATAGAGCCTGTCCCCACAGGGCAGGAAGGAAGAGGCTTCTACTCAAGATTTTCTGGTCCCCAAGAAAAGATGGACCATGGAGGCCTATCCTAGACCTTTCCTTTCTAAACCTATTCCTAAAAGTTTCCACCTTCAGAATGTTGTCTCTACAAACTTTACTCCCTTGTCTACCAGCCCAGGTTTTCATGGCCACACTCGACCTAAAAGAAGCTTATCTGTACATCCCCATACAACCTTCTCACACATTTTTCTGGACCCTCCTCTTACTTTCAATTTACTGTATTGCCCTTTGATTTGTCCACTGCTCCCAGAGTGTTCACAAAATGCCTGGCACCTGCTATAGCCTTTTGCAGAACACAAGGGATTCAAATTTACCCTTACCTGAACGACATCCTTATTCTAGCAAAATGCAAAGAAACTCTGCAACAATTTACAGTTTACCATTTCCCTGCTTCAAAGACCGGGGTTCACCTTCAACATCCCAAAATCATCCTAGACCCCAGAACAAGACAAAACATTTCTGGGTTGCAGGATCAGGACAGACATAACGAAAGCTTTTCTTCCCAGGACAAGTCAGTTCCTTGTCCACACACTTCAGATTCCTTTTACAGACCCAAGAGGTAAGTGCAAGGCAGTTCCTACGAATCTTATCTAATGGCAGCCACCATTCTCATGCTACCACTAGCCAGAATGCACATGCGAAAGCTGCAATGGTTTCTAAAAAAAATGTATGGTCACAACAGCAACATCCTTTAGAGCAAGAAATTACCCTCTTGCCCTGCCTAAAATCAGAACTAAAATGGTGGATTCAGCAAATTCAACTGCACCCAGGCCTTCCACTGCAGTTACCCACTCCAAACCAGTTCATGCATACAGATGCTCTAGGATGGGGAGCTACAGTGTCAAGCTACAGGGTACAAGCAAAGTGGCACCCTTCCATAAAGAACAAACATATCAACATAAGGGAAATGACAGCTGTCCTTCTGGAATTGAAAGCCTTCCTTCCCCTTTTATAACCTATTGCTCTCCCAATCTTTACAAACAGTTATATATGGTACCTCAGCAAGCAAGGAGGGACAAAAGCCTACCTCCTCTGCAGAATAACCTTACTAATCTGGGACCTAGCCTCTCAGCACAACATGTCCCTGCAGGCATCCTACATCCCCTCGCAGGACAACAAACAAGTAGATCTTCTCAGCAGGACATCTCTGAATCACGAATGGATGCTGGACAGGATTTGCTTCTCCCTCCAGAACAGACAACTGCAGACCTTCTGCAACAAGAACCACTCTCCACTAGCATGGAGGATAGATGCATTCAGCATTTCATGGAAGGGGTGGTTTCTAATTGCCTTTCCACCCTTCCCACTAGTTCAGAAAGTACTCCTGAAAATCAGGAGAGAGAAACCAAAAATCTTGCTGGTGACGCCCTGTTGCCCAAGGCAACACTGGTTCTCCCTACTTCTCTGTCTAGCCAAGGGCAGTCACCATAAGTTACCCCACAAGGTGGACCTGCTGACACAACAAAAGGGAACCCTCATTCACCCACACTTGTAGATGCTGGCCCTGACACTGTGGGTGATAAACTTTTAATTCCCTTTAGGCACCACTACTCAGAGGATGTGCTTTTAGTCCTGAAGGAGGCCAGGAAACCTACTACAAGGAAATCTTACTTATCTAAATGGGAAAGATTTTCCAAATGGTGTCTGGACAAGGGCAGGGATCCATGTCTTGCAGAGCCACCCCTAGTTCTTGCCTGTGTATTAACTCAGCAAGACAGGACTTTCATACTCTTCAGTGAAAGTCCACCTTCCAGCTATTTCAGCCTGCCTACCAGTAGATCATCCCCTACTAGCCAGGCTCAGTGTCAAACTATTCTTAAAAGGGGTCTTGCACATCAGACCACCAGGAAAACCCATCTCTCCACAGTTTACTATCATATTTTCGAATTGAAGTCCGTCGACTGCACTTTTGTCAAACACTGAAAATCGAAAATGGTAATGTCGAACTCCAAAAGCCAACCTAGGAACGGTTTTAACATGGGTCGAGATAGGTGTTCTGCTATTTCCGAACTACAAACCTCTCCCCTATCTCGACCCATGTTAAAACCCATTCCTAGATTGGCTTTTGGTATTCGACACAGTTTTCGATTTTCTGCGTTTGACAAAAGTGCAGTCGACTGAGTTCAGTTCGAAAATATGATAGAAAACCCTCTCCACCCTGGGACCTGAACTTCATTCTGGAGAAATTCACCCAGTCCCCATTTAAAATGGCTAGTACTGGTACTCTGCAAATGTGCATGTGGAAGGCAGTACTGCTAGTGGCTATAATTTCAGCCAGAAGGATGTCAGAGTTGCAGGCCCTAATGGCCTACCCTCCATACACTACCTTCCACAAGGAATAGGGTAACCTTACGGACCAACCCTTCCTTTATGCCTAAGGTGGTCAATGATGTGTCCTTAAACCAATCTGTTCATTTACCCACATTCTTCCCCTCTCCCACCAATGAAAGTGAGAGGATACTCCACTCCCTGGATTTACACAGCTAAGGTTTTACCTAGACAAAACCAATTTGGGCCCTGTGCAAGGCAGTCTCCAAACAATTTCATGTTGGATAAGGAAAACTGTTTGCTTATGTTACACACACCATGGCAAAAAACTTCCACAGGGAGTAAAGGCTCACTCTACCAGGGCAGTGGCAGCCTCCAAAGCCTTCCTAAAGGGCCTGGACACTGCATCCATCCTGGAAGCAGTTACATGGTTCAACATTCACACTTTCACCAAACACTATAAGCTAGACAATGTCTCCAGAGCATGAGCATGATTTGCCAGAGCAATTCTGCAGTGCTTTGTGGAATCAGCTACTTCTACCTCCTCCTCCCTTCCTTCCATCTAAGCTGTGGCACTCTCCAACACCAAGAATACTGCAGCATAGGAATAGAAGGACATAAAATAGTTGTGTAAAATCTTACCATAACCATAGATGTCCTTCTCTTCCATGTTGCAGTATTCCTTCCCACCCACCTAACCCCCTTTTCTATCTTTCTCTCTCTCTCACTGCTGACCTGTCTAAGGTCACCTGGTGGTTATACCATACACTATGGCCAGTTCAGCCACCAAATGGCACTTTGATCCTATGGTTGACATCACTTGCTACTCTATTTCGAACAGTCGTACTGGGCTTTCAAGTTCTGAGATCTGTGCGTGCAGACGTCCTATTTAAGGCCCCTGGTTTATGTCCCTGTGTGTGACGTCCCACGCAACTACAGCAGCCAAGCTGAAGCTTTTGTATAGGAGCCAACATACGGGTCACCTGAGGCAGGAAATCCCACACCAAGAATACTACAACATGAAAGAGAAGGACATCTATGGTTATGGTAAGATTTTACACAACTGTTCCTTGTGTACACATACCATAAATGTAGATGTTTGAGTGTATTCACTGTTGCAGTCCTGACTGTTGGAATTTCCTGCAGTGAAAGCCCTTGGCCGGCCCGACTAACAGAGAAAACTGTTTTCACCTCCAAGGCTGGCGGATGCCCTTACCAACATCAGTATGCATGGGTATAAAGGGAGCCAGCCTGCGTCATCACTTCAGTATTTTCTTGACCTGCTTAGAAGGAGCCCCCAAGTGTACTCAAGTTGGGCCAAGGTAGAGTGGACCCAAACCAGGGTTGGGAAGTGTAGGGTCCTTTGCTGATTCTAGTAGCCTACCTAGTAGGCTAAGTGGGTAGGAAGGAGGGAAAGAAGATTGCAACAGTGAATACACTCGAATATCTACAATTATGGTAAGTGTACACAACTGCACTACATTCCTGTTTCACTGCTGCAGTCCTGACTGTTGGGAAGATTCCCAAAGCTTTAGGGATGGTGGAAGGAGATTAAGGAGAGATTTCCCTTCAGGACTGCAGATTCAAAATCTACTTTAGACTTTGAGAAAAGGTTGCCAGGTGGGAGTGCCTAGTGAAGGTATGCACAGAAGACCAGGTGGCTGCATCGAAAATGTCTTTAGGTAGAATCCCTTTGAGGAAAGCTGTGGCCCTAGTAGTGTGTGACCTAATCAAATCAGGGGACTTTTTGCCATGAAGGCTGCAACAGAAAGAGATGCATTAGGAAATCCACTTGGAAATTGTTGGTTTAGAAGCTGGTTTTCCTTCCGTGCCTGGGGCAAAAATAATGAACAGCTGGTCTGTTTTCCTCAAAGATTTAGTCCTGTCCAGGAAGAAGCGTAGCATCCTATGTGTATCCATAGAATGCAGTAATCTTTCCCCTCTGTTTTGAGGGTTGGGAAAGAAGGTAGGTAAATGAATGGCCTGATTCAGAGACACATTAGTAACCACCTTAGGCATGAAGGATTACCCTGTCTTTATAGAAGATAATGAAAGGCTCCACTGCTATTAAGATCTTCAAATCTGAGGCCCTCCTGGCCGAAGTGATAGCCGGTAGTAGGGCTGTTTTCCAGGTAATAAACTTTGAGGTAGTAGGGGCTGCAGGCTCGAAAGGAGGCAAAGTTAACTTTTCTAGGAGAAAGTTGAGATCCCAAGGGGGAGTGGGTTTCCTCCTGGGGGGCCTAATGTGAATAACTCCCATGAGAAATTGTCTAAGCAAAGGGTGAGAATAAATTGGAGGGATGATTAGGGATATGGGCAGAGATGGCTGAGGCATGTATCTTGATGGAGGAGTAGGAGAGGCCTTTCTCCACTAGGTTGGCCAGGTACTGCAAAATGTTAGAAATGTTAACAGAATTTGGCTGAAGCTGGTGCTTCTGGCATCAAACCTAGAATCTTTTCCATTTAACTGAGTAAGATTTTCGTATGCTAGGCCTTCTAGACTCTCTTAAAATGGTTTGTACCTGCAGACTTAAGTTGGAGGTGCAGTAGCGCACAGTGGAGTAAACCAGACTGAGAGTCTGAAGGTTGGGGTACACAATTCCCCCCTTGTTCTGTGTGAGGAGGTCCATCCTCTGTGGTAACATCAAAGGTTTTTGACTGGTGAACACGAGGGTGAGAGGGAACCAGTGCTGCCTTGCCCAGTCCAGCACTATCAGGATGGCCTTTGGGTCCTCCTGCCTGATCTTCAGAAGCACTAGAGACAACAGAGTAATGGTGGGAAGACATAAATGAAGAGGTGTGCCTAAGAGAAGGAGAAGACATCTGTTTTCCATGCAGATGCCTGCCTTGTCCTGGTGAAGAAGTTCTTCAGATGAGCATTGACTAACAAGGACCACCTTTCAGACCCCCATTGCTGTGTTATGGAGTGAAAAATTTCATGCTAGAGATGCCATTCATGGGGATATGTCAGCTTCCTGCTGAGGTGGTCTGCCAGGGTATTCTTTTCTCATGGCAAGTATTGTGCCATGAGGTGCAGGCCTAGAGATTGTGCTGTCTCCCATAGTTGGCATGGCTAGATGGCACAAGGGGTAGGAATGCATGCCTTCCTACCTGTTTATGTACCACATGACTGGGGTATTGTCTGTCTGTACTACTAGGACCCCTGAGTCCCTTTTGTCCTTGAAATCCAATAAACCGTTTTGTACTGCCATGAGTTCTTTCCAATTTATGTGTGTCCTTCAGTGCTGAGCAGGCCATAAGCTTTGAGTTTGGAGGTTTTGGGCATTGGACCTCCATGCTGTGTCTCAGGGATTTGTGGTGAGAATTTGGCCCTGGGGCAAGACTCTGAAGCGTAGGCCCTGATTTTGGGTACAGGTCTGTACCTACCATGCAAACTCTTGCTTTAGGCAAGGTGTAAAGGCTATTTGGATGTCCAGGGAATGAGTGGTCTGGCACCACATGCTCTTTAGGTACCACTGCAGCTTTGTCATGTGTAGCCTGGCTAGGGGTACCATGAGAATACTGGATGCCATGTACCCCAGTGCTCTGAGGAATTCCCTGGCTGTGATGCTTTGATTTTCTTGTATCTATAGGAAGTAACTTGTTAGATAGGTGACCTTGTTGGGGGTGTGGGGGTAGATCTTCTGAAGGGAGGAGTCCAGGAGAGCTCCCAAGAAGACAATCTGCTTGGATGGGAACAGGCTGTATTTCTTGAGGTTTAGAGTGAACCCCAGAGAAGTCAGGAGGTCCTGTGTTAATTTCAGACCTTTGTTGACCTTTGGCATATCTGCAGCTTGTATTAGGCAGTCATCTAGGTACAGGTAAATCTGGACCCCTTTGGTTCTGCAGTAAGCAGTGGCCAGTGTGAAGCATTTTGTGAAAACACTTGGAGCAGTAGACAACCCAAAGGGCAGCGCTGAAAATTGATAGTGACAAGAGCTTGCTCTGAAGTGAAGAAAGCTTCGGTGTGAGTTTTGAATAGGAATGTAAGGCATCTTTTAGGTCTGTTGAGACCATGAAAGCCTGAGGAGTTATCATGGACAGTAATTTTTGAAGTGTCAGCATTTTGAACTTTGGTATCCTGAGGAATTGTTTTAATCTGGACAGGCCCAGTATAGGGCAGTAAGATCCTCTTTCTTGGGACTGGGAATAACCTTAAAAGCCTTTTCCATGTTCCTCTGGAGCTGGCTCCATCGCTCCCTGAGAACACAGAGTCTGTGTCTGTTCGAGAGCCTGAGTTTTTTGATTTAGGAGTGCATCTGGAAACCTGGGTATACTAAAGGCTTTTTGAGTGTGAGTTTGTAACCATTTGCAATAATGTTTAGAACCCACTGATATGAAGTTATGTGGGTCCAGGTTTTGGACAAAGAGACAGTCTTCCTCCTAGTTTTGGGGTGGTAGTGGGAGAATGGAGGGAGAGAGTCATAATTGCTCTCTGGCTGGGTGCTGTGACCTAGAACTCCCTTGCCTGTCCCTTGCCTGTGTATTTCAGAGGCATTGCCTTGATCTGTGTTGTTGATTCCTTTGCCTGGAAGCTCTGTCCTTTTGAGGCTATCTCTGTTTACTCCCAGGCCGGGTAGGAAAGGACCAATGCTTTGCTGGAAAGTTCATGCTGAACTTAGGTGGTTGTACCTGCATGAAGTTCTTAACTGTTTGCATGGACTTTGCCATGTCTTCCATCTTTTTGAGTATTGCTTCACCTTTTGGTCCAAAAAGTTTGTCTTTGTCAAGGAGAGCATCCAAAAGGTTAGCCTAAGTTATTCATGTCTCCTAATTACTGAACCAGTGACAGCTGCCATGCAGGATGCCTGCATAGCATCATAGCCGCTATGCAGGATGCTTGCATAGCATCATAGCCACAATGCAAAGAGTGTTTGGCCACCTGGAAACTGGAGTGACAAAAGTTCCTTAGAAAGATTTTTATCTTCCATGGTTGAAATTTTTTGCTTGAGTTGATCCAGGATGTTTTGGTGATATTTGATCATAGGAAACTGGCAGTTGAGGGCCCTCATAATATAGTGGAGGTGTATACCTTTTTCCGAACCAGTCTAGGACCCTACTCTTCCTGTCCGTAGGCAGGGGATTCTTGGAGACATTGGCCCTAGCCACTTTAGGCCCGGGAGTAACAACTTCTGAGATCACCAGGATTCTTAAACAGATATTTATGGATTTCTTGCACCCTGTAAAATCTGTCTGGTTTTCTAGGGACAGGGGGAATTGAGTCAGGATTCATGGAGGCATCCTGGAAAACATGCTCTACCACTTCCAAAGTGGGAGAGAGAGCTAAAGGTTTGTGCTCTGGGAGGTTCAAGAACTCCCTCTCCTCTTGGCCTGGGGTAATCTTGAGCTTTGCACTGGAAATGATGTCTCATAGCATGAAGTCTCCCCAAAAGTTTGATCATCTGGAAGTGAAGCTGAGGGAAGGTTCTCCTCAGAATTTGATTCCTCAAAGGATGTGCAAGAGGGTCCTTCCTCTAAGCCAGAGTCATTCAAATCTGAATCCTCAGATGGGAAGGGTTCAGGGTCAAGTTCAGTATAGGCTTCCGTTTTTCCTGGGGTAGTTATCACCTGTGGTCTGTCTGGCTCTTAAATGTTAAGTTCTCAGCCAGCTTAATCAAATCCAGTTGGGATCCCAGTAACTGGGAGCCAGTAGGCTTAGGTGGAGGCCCTGCCACACTGCCTTTATTGGGGTGGGTTAGGCCTTAGGCATAGGTATGTCTAAGGCCCTGGTGCCTGACTCTCTGTGAAAATACACCAACATAGGCCTAGATGTATCGCCGGTTAACGTGTGCTCACCAGAAGTCGTGGCCTGCTGAGCGACCTTGGACCCAACCAGCACTGTTAGAATCTCCTTGTATTTGTGTTCTGACTGGAGTGCTTCTCAAACAATCTGGAAATATATAGCTGATAAGTATATTTCTTAGCACGTTTCAGAATTCTGCATTGTCTTAATTTTTGCCTGACTGAATTATTTTATATATTTGCTGACATTGCTATTTTCTCATCTGTTCTGAAACTGGTCCCCCCCTCCCCTCAATATTCCTGTGGTGGTGTTAAAAGTTTATAAAACTGGTCTAACTGATCATTTTTAAGTGTTTTTTCAACTGAGGGCTACACACAAGTGCAGTAGCCATCTTTCTGCTTTAAAAGTATTTGTTGTACTGTATCTGTTTTAATTTTTGAAAAAAAAAATCCTCTCTCTACTCGTTTCCCGCCTTTCTATAACCAGTAGAGTCTGGTTTTTCAGATTTTGCTGAATTCTAGGCTGTTTTGTAGTTTGTGTTGCTCAGACCTTACTAAGATAGAATGAAGCTCCTCTGTTCATCAGTGAGAGCGATGAGCTTTGAATAACCTATCTGTCGCTGGAGGAGTGGTTTCAGCTCAGATTCTGTAGTTTTACTGGCCATTTTGGGCTACTTCTATCCCTTTCATTTTTCTGTTTAAAAACCCATGTTTGTGCGGTTTTGCACATCTCGCAGCACCATTTAACTAGAGTTAAACTATTCCCGGTGCCAAAAAGTCTGCCCTTCTAATTTTCCCTTAGAACTAGCCAGTTTTCTAGTTTGTTTCGTTGTGCTCAGCAATTGTTCAAAACTCATTGCAAGCACTAAAACTACAAATTACTGCAGCACTCAACTTTCCTCATTTGTTAGGAGGAAAACAGTTTTTAGTATTTAAATTAAGAAGCACCTATCCAGGCATGTCTAAGGGTCAGCTCCCAGTATTCTCCCCTGTCCACCTGATGAATCTGGGCATCTTGGGACAATGTAGCAACTGCCTTATGTACACTGACAACCCTCTCCTCCTATCACCCAACACTACAACCTGTGAGAGATGCACTTATATAGCCAAACTGGAAGCCAAGCTCTCTCCAGCCAAGACTGTACTAGACAGTCAAGAGGAGAAGGTAAACACCTTCACCACACCACACTCAACACACAGTCCATCAAAACTTAACATCACCTAAACCCACGCATAGTAACACCTACATTTGGAGGCTCTCAATAAAAATCTTCCCAGAGACCTCCAAAGCTGAAACGCAAGCAACCACCACCCCCAACATTACCCAAATGACACATAGCCCACAAAATCAGTATGCCACTCGACCTCAGCCCATAAGGCAAAACAACGTACCCAACACACTAGTCATGATGTCTCACTCACCAGGCTAAACAAGGAGAAAGTTACTGTTCTCTGCCTGTCGGGTGCCAGGATCCACCACAATGCAAGCACTCAGGTCACTCCACAACAAGTACAGATATGACTCTGTCATTGTCCATGTTGGTGTGAATGACCTGAGACATACCTCCCTGGACTACATGAAGAGACTTGGAGGAGCTGTCCGATCTTGTAGCTCAGGCAGCTATGACCCTAGCCCTGAGTAGCATCCTGCCATTGCCCCAAATGATACCACAATACAAGGACAAAATGATTGACTTCAACAATTGGCTAAGCTTCTGGTGTCATTCTAAGGGGATCCAGTGTCTGCCTGGAACAACATGATCAACAGACCACAATGCTTTGCCAGAGATCTCCTGCATCTGTTACCCCTGGGATTCTGGATACTAGTTAAGGCTCTTGCCACCCCTATAGTGGCTTTTTTAGGCAAGGTTCAATTGACAAACTCACCACAGTAGCAGGTATAAGCAAGCAAAATCTGAGAGTAATGCTACTCAATGCTAGAAATCTAAACTTCAAAATGCACACACTTGAGACACTCCTTAAAATGGAGAGCATCAACATCTGTGCAGTGATGGATACCTGGTTCAAGGCTCCAGAGAGCATCCCTGCATTACCAGGCTATAACTCATACCACACCTTTCAGCCACCTAACCTGGACCGAAACACTAAAGGAGGAGGCGTGTCCATATTCATTAAGGATATCCACACCTCCAGGCTAGTTGCTCAACATAATGCACCCAAAATTATCCAAGTGCAGCTAACACTGAGCAAGACTGCAATCCAGGTTGTAGCTTGTTACAGGTCCCCTGCCATGCCCCAGGATGCCCACTCCACATTTCTTGATATACTGCAGGATGTTAAGGTACAGCCCAATACCCTAATGGGCGATTTCAACTACCTCACCATCAATTGGGAAAACTACTCGTGTACTAACTAATTTGCTCAACGCTTTCTGGAATTCATAAATTCCAATGCCCTGGATCAGCTTGTCCATAACCCTGCCAGGGGTAGCAATATCCTGGATCTGGTCATTACCAGTATGGGCAACAAATGTTCCATGCCAGAGGTCAGCTCCTTGCTGGTCAGATCCGACGACAAGCTAATCACCCTAGACATCAATTTCCAGCCCCCACCCCCATTAAGGAAACTGCCATAAAAAACTTCTCCAAAGCCAACTTCATGCTTCTTAAGACAGAAGTGGCAAGCTTCATGGCACCCATACAGATGGAAAATAACAGTACGACTGCTGAATCCTATACAAACATACTGTTTAAGCACATACACAAGTGCATGGATTGTGCCATCCCCAAGAGAACCAAGACGCTATCCTCCAAAAAAAGGAAGCCAATCTGGTGGTCTCCTGCCATAAACAAACTCTGCAACAGAAGGAAGAAACTGTTGCAAAAAAAGAGTAAAATCCCCTGATTGCAGGAACTCCCTGGTCAGCCTCAGTAGCTGAGATCCCTCATAAAATCCTCCAAAGCTAGTTACAAAAATGAAATCACCACTGATTCTAAAGACAACCACAAAGCATTTTACAGCTATGTCAAGAATCTCAATGGCGATACTCATCTGCTCTGAGCTACAGCACAATGGCACTAGATATACATAACCAACTGATATTGCCAACATCCTGGCAGATAGGTTCAGTGCAAACTTCACTCCCCCAAAATGCCCATCACTATACTGGAAGAATGCAAAGCCTCTGTAATCATGGCTGCACAAGTAAAGACCGCACACTCCAAAGCTAAGAACACAGCATCCATGGGACCTGACAACATCCCAGGCTGCATTCTGCATGAACTACAGAACGAACTAGCACCGCACCCAAGTACCATGTTCATTCATAGCCTCACTTCAGGCTTTTTGCCTACTGAATGGCGCACAGTGACGGTTAATCTACTCCACAAAGGGGGGGCCACCATGGACCCCGGGAACTACAGCCCCATTAGCCTGATGAGCCTGGCCTGCAGGGCCATGGAACATATCTTGGAGCTTATAAACAAGGACATAGGTAACCTCCAAACTCTGGACCCCACTCAGTTTGGGTTTGTAAAAGGCAGGTCATGTCTCCTAAACCTGATTGACTTCTTTGAAGCAGTCACCAGAGCCGTGGACAAGGGTAAGGTGGTACACACAGCCCATCTTGACCTTACCAAGGCTTTCAACACCATTCACCACTCTGAAATTATAGATGAACTCACTAGACTGGGCATAAATTCCTATGTCACAAGATGGCTGGTCACCTGGCTCACTGACAGAACCCACACAGTAAAAGTAGCCGACTACAAATCCAACTTCAGACCACTGACAAGTGGAGTACCACAGGGCTTAGTCCTGGGTCCTCCTGTTTTTGGCATCTACTTCTCAGAAGTCCAGGCTAATACAGCAGGTCTTTGGCTAATGAAGTTCGCAGACGACTGCAAAGTAGGTGCCATAATAGAATCACCTGATGATGTGGACTTTCTACAAAGGGACCTCACTGAGACTGATGTTTGGTGTCAAGTCATGGCCTCAAGCTCAATGTCAAGAAGTGCATTGTCATCCCCTTTGGGAAAAACACTATACCCATGAACTACCACATAGGCGGTAGCCTACTAAACACCAGAAGTGTGGTAAGAGACCTTGGGACACAAGTGGACAGTAGTCTCTCCTTTGATAATCACATTTGCCACACAAGTGGACAGTAGTCTCTCCTTTGATAATCACATTGCAATAGTAGTCAGGAAATCCTTCTACATGGCACACCATCACAAAGGGGTTTACCTCCAGAAAAAAGGTCATTGTTCCTCTCTACTCATCCCTCATCAGACCCATTATAGAGTACAACGCCTTGTTTGGCATGTACCTCGCAAGACATCTACAACTAGAAAGGCCACAGAAACACCTCACTAAGAGGATTACTGGCCTCAAACAGATGCCATATGCAGACCGTCTCAAACTCCAGCTCTGCTCCATCACTTATCGTCTACTCAGAGGCGACCTCTGCCTAACATACAAAGCCATATCAAACCCAGACCTGTTGGACATGCTACACTTAAAGAAACCTCAATCCCTCCCAGCCACACACTCCAGGGACCTAAACCTTGCCACCACAATAAACAGAACATGCTGGAGGGATAGATTCCTGTCCCAGAGACTTCCCATGCTCTGGAACAGACTACCCATTCATGTCAACCAAAGCTCCTCATTAGCCCTATTTAAGAAAAATCTCGACAATTGGATGGGAAATAGGAAATTCACCCCAGGGATCACTTCTGTGGCTCTGCTAGACAGGGGCACAGGAAAATAACTTTCTTGGGGGGCAAAAGCCAGGGAGCTTTTTTGGCTAGGCTTATATAGGCCCCAGGGCTGATAGCCTAGTACCTATGAAGATGTGAACCTTGGAAGATGAAGGAGCCAAAGGGTTGTCAGACTCCATTTGGGTCTCGACAGAGGCCTGGTCACTGTTTCAAATGTCAAAGGGGACTGTGAAGGCACCTCACCTTCTTCAGCAATTATCTGTCTAGTGGGAGAGTCAGCTGGGGAGTGATTGTCATCTGACAACTTTGGCTTAAGTTTCTTCTCTTTTTTGCTCTTATGTACCTCAAGACTGGAATGACCAGCGGATGCCATCGGACGTGGTTCAACTGATTCTTGCCTTAGAAAGTGAGCAAGAATTCAACCCTATATCTGACAATTCTAGAGGTAAACCTAGCACAGAATCCACAGTTGGGGACGTCGTGGTCTTGGACCTAGGCATGTAACACCAAGAGTAAGGAAGTCTCTGTGTGGGATTTCTTTACCACAGCGGAGAAAATTATTTACTTTGTGACATGAGTTACGTGAAAAAGAAGAGTTCCTCAACAGGGTACTTATCTTTCCCACGACAGCTTCTCTCTGGTGCAGACCCAACTGATGCACTTGAATACTGCTTCAGGCTCTGGTGGCAAGAAAAGACTGAATTGATGAAGCAGGCTGGCTCCCTTAATACGTGAGTGTACTGATGTCTGTAAGCGTGTCTGCCAGCCTGGGAGGTGAAAACAGTTTTCTCTGGTAGTCAGGATTTCCTGCCATGAAAGCCCTCAGTGGCCTAATAGTCAGGACTGCAACGGTGAAACACGAAGAACATCTTTTCTGCCTCTTTGCCTTCAAAGGGTAGGTCCTTTCTGAATCCTGTTTTTGCTGCTCTTTCTCAACTGTCTAAACATTCTTCAGAGGGTGCATGACTGTGCTGGCCCTGTGTCCAGGGCTACAACTACTGCTGCTACTACGATGAGATGTTTTGCCTGGATACATAAGATTTCTGAAGATGATAAATCTGAGATTTTTGAATTCTCCTTTGGATAAGGATGTTTTGTTTGCTTCTGCTACTCAGGTACTCACAGTGTGATGAAAGAGCAAAATAAATAATTCCAACAAACAGCTGGCAAAATGGGTATCTTAGACAAAGTGACACCAGGGATCAGATATAATGTTTGAGATCCTTTCAGAATAACAGGCCTCTACTTCAGAATTACTATTCCAGCATTCTATTCCCCTCACTCTCTGCCTGCATCTTCCCACTCAAATATGTTCCAGAAACTGGTTCTCAGTTTTCCCCTTTGCTAACAGATTATTACAGACAAATGGGTTCTGAATAGCCTGAGGATTACAGACTTTTTTTCATCATATTGATCACTGCTGCAGTAGTTTTAGCTATATGGGTTATAGCCAGCCAAAGGTATAATAGCCAGTCAGCTTCAGGGCATATTCCATGTGCCCAAACTGTCAAGCAGCTGGAGCTGAGCTGACTAAAATGCAGGTTTGGGTGCAGAGGTCTTTAGAGCTTTACTGCTGCTGAAGAGTATGCTCCTGTGAGGCTTTCAAAGATCGATGGTCATATTGAGCTATTGTTCGCTGGGCAAGAAAGTTCCTCTTGGGGGAAAAAAACTTCTATTTTTTTAATTTTATTGATGTTTTATTACTTTCCTCTTCAAAAAAAGTTATTTTAAAGCTAGGAGAGACCTGTGCGAAATTGTAACATACTTTTAAATGGAGAATTCATTTTTTTTTCTGTCAATATAAAAGTATTGTAAACTAACTGAAAACACATTTTTTTGTGGAGAAATTGTATTAATTTTTTCTTTGTGGGGCAAGCACAGTGTTTGTGTTTTTTTTTCGTTTGTTTTTTTTTTTTGTCACTAAAGTAACATTTGTGGACTGTAATTTTACCAGCATTTGCTGCTTGTCTTCTGCAGGAAAGGGACACCATTTTCAGTGTGACCATGGAACAGACTACCAGTCTTATGCTTGGTCCTTCTTCCAGCCACAAAAATAAGTTAAGAAAACAGCGTTGATAAGCATAGCAGGCTAGCAGTTTGCCTCAGCCACAGGTGGGTGACTCTGCTGTGTCATATGTACCTTAGACCACTCATGTGGGTTGGGAGGGTGGCCTAATGGTTAAGGTGTTTGCCTTACAAACACAAGGTGCAGGGTTTGAGTCTCACAAGGGATAATTGGCTAGGCTTAAAATGGCTCGCAAGGGCAGTTAGCTTAGCAATAACCTATGAACCTATGTTATAACCTGGATCCGTCCAGGGTAGCATCTGCAACCAGAGAGTATCAGGGTTAACCACGTCCTCTGCAGCTGTTAGTCCCCTCAGTGGGCAAGGAAGAGACGCTCTTGTCAGTACTGGTAAAGGGAACAGGAAGGGTTTCCCTGTTAGATTGCTGTGCCCATCCCTGGAGAAGCAGCTGCTGCCATTAATAACATGGCTGGCCCCATTTTTCTTGTCAAAAAGAAACAGAAAATCGATCATGTATTTACTCTTCTTCAAATTTCTTCAGATAGTAGTTTACTGGGTGTGGCTCAGGGTTTAAGTCAGGCTATTGATCCTTCTTGTAAAGTAGTTTCTGATAATTGAGAGATTTCTCTTTTCCTGAATAAATTCAAGATTCTGAGTCTGAACAGGGTTTTTTACTCAGATTTCTGATTCAGACACTGAGGAGAGCTCAGTTTCTGATTCTGTGGGGGTTTCTCTTTCTCCGAGACTATTGCTAGAATCTGCTAGTGTTTTCAGTGGGAGAGCACTGAAGTTTTTCTGCCCCTCAGAAAATACGGAGTTGTTTCAGAAGGATTTTGCAGAACCTACACCCATCCCTCCTGTTTTGTCTGCTTTAATAGGATGCATGTGTTATTGCCTACAGTTTTCCTGGTAAGACAGCTGCCCCTAAAAAGGCAGATAGGATGAATAAAGTTCCTTAGTCTTTTAAATTTTTATATGCTGTTCCCAAACCTGGCCCAGCAGCTGTAGTTTTAGTTGATCCCTGTGCAGCTAAGCATTTAGCTAATTCCAGTCCTACTCTGATAAGGATAGAAAAAATATTGATAGGTATGGGAAAAAAGGTGTATACTTCTGCAAATTTGATTTCAGAATTTTGAATTTCTAGGCTTGTATGTTAGTTTGTTCTGTTCTGACAAATTGTGAAAGTATGAGGAATGTCTTATCTGCAGTTTCGTCTTGTGAGGAAACATTTTTTCCTTTGAATAACTTATTTTTTTCTGTTGCATCTGTCTCTACTCATTGTTTGCAGTGTGTGTATGACTGTTGATACTTCTAGGGTTATGGCCACTGGAACTGTTTTAAGGAGGTTTACATGGCAGCATTCACAGAACCTTACAGATGTTAAAAATGAGATTTTAAATTCTCTCTTGGAGAGAGATTTAGTGTCCCCCTCCATGGCAGAGGTGATCAGAATGTGTAATGAAAGGATCAGGCTGATCCAGGGAATCTTTTTCAGCCCTCCTTTTCCAAATTGTCCAAGGGTTTTTGTCCTCATCCACTTTTGGCAAACACAGAATAAACAGTCTCATCAGAGTTCATGTAAACTCATGTTTAAGAAATGGAAAGGGTGTTACAAATATAATTCTCAGACCTCCCAAAACCAATGAGAGTCCAACAAATTAGTAGAACTTTGACCCACACCCACTCCTTTTTTCTTCCAGAAAATCTGAATCTCCCTTTTTTGTCTTTGGCAACAGATTGTTTCAGACAGATGTGTTCTGAAAATCATTCATCAAGCCTAGAGATGGGAGTGGGATGAAGGATCAAATTTCCTTCTGCAGGAAAGGGACACCATTTTCAGTGTGACCATGGAACAGACTACCAGTCTTATGCTTGGTCCTTCTTCCAGCCACAAAAATAAGTTAAGAAAACAGCGTTGATAAGCATAGCAGGCTAGCAGTTTGCCTCAGCCACAGGTGGGTGACTCTGCTGTGTCATATGTACCTTAGACCACTCATGTGGGTTGGGAGGGTGGCCTAATGGTTAAGGTGTTTGCCTTACAAACACAAGGTGCAGGGTTTGAGTCTCACAAGGGATAATTGGCTAGGCTTAAAATGGCTCGCAAGGGCAGTTAGCTTAGCAATAACCTATGAACCTATGTTATAACCTGGATCCGTCCAGGGTAGCATCTGCAACCAGAGAGTATCAGGGTTAACCACGTCCTCTGCAGCTGTTAGTCCCTCAGTGGGCAAGGAAGAGACGCTCTTGTCAGTACTGGTAAAGGGATCAGGAAGGGTTTCCCTGTTAGATTGCTGTGCCCATCCCTGGAGAAGCAGCTGCTGCCATTAATAACATGGCTGGCCCCATTTTTCTTGTCAAAAAGAAACAGAAAATCGATCATGTATTTACTCTTCTTCAAATTTCTTCAGATAGTAGTTTACTGGGTGTGGCTCAGGGTTTAAGTCAGGCTATTGATCCTTCTTGTAAAGTAGTTTCTGATAATTGAGAGATTTCTCTTTTCCTGAATAAATTCAAGATTCTGAGTCTGAACAGGGTTTTTTTACTCAGATTTCTGATTCAGACACTGAGGAGAGCTCAGTTTCTGATTCTGTGGGGGTTTCTCTTTCTCCGAGACTATTGCTAGAATCTGCCAGTGTTTTTAGTGGGAGAGCACTGAAGTTTTTCTGCCCCTCAGAAAATACTGAGTTGTTTCAGAAGGATTTTGCAGAACCTACACCCATCCCTCCTGTTTTGTCTGCTTTAATAGGATGCATGTGTTATTGCCTACAGTTTTCCTGCTAAGACAGCTGCCCCTAAAAAGGCAGATAGGATGAATAAAGTTCCTTAGTCTTTTAAATTTGTATATGCTGTTCCCAAACCTGGCCCAGCAGCTGTAGTTTTAGTTGATCCCTGTGCAGCTAAGCATTTAGCTAATTCCAGTCCTACTCTGATAAGGATAGAAAAAATATTGATAGGTATGGGAAAAAAGGTGTATACTTCTGCAAATTTGATTTCAGAATTTTGAATTTCTAGGCTTGTATGTTAGTTTGTTCTGTTCTGACAAATTGTGAAAGTATGAGGAATGTCTTATCTGCAGTTTCGTCTTGTGAGGAAACATATTTTTTCCTTTGAATAACTTATTTTTTCTGTTGCATCTGTCTCTACTCATTGTTTGCAGTGTGTGTATGACTGTTGATACTTCTAGGGTTATGACCACTGGAACTGTTTTAAGGATGTTTACATGGCAGCATTCACAGAACCTTACAGATGTTAAAAATGAGATTTTAAATTCTCTCTTGGAGAGAGATTTAGTGTCCCCCTCCATGGCAGAGGTGATCAGAATGTGTAATGAAAGGATCAGGCTGATCCAGGGAATCGTTTTCAGCCCTCCTTTTCCAAATTGTCCAAGGGTTTTTGTCCTCATCCACTTTTGGCAAACACAGAATAAACAGTCTCATCAGAGTTCATGTAAACTCATGTTTAAGAAATGGAAAGGGTGTTACAAATATAATTCTCAGACCTCCCAAAACCAATGAGAGTCCAACAAATTAGTAGAATTTTGACCCACACCCACCCCTTTTTTTCTTCCAGAAAATCTGAATCTCCCTTTTTTGTCTTTGGCAACAGATTGTTTCAGACAGATGTGTTCTGAAAATCATTCATCAAGCCTAGAGATGGGAGTGGGATGAAATTCCTCCTTTCCAGGGGGTCATTCCTCATCCTTCAGATCAGACTCTCTTGCTTTCACCTGTTCATCACATGCTGTCCCAAGGAGCTATATAACTAGTTCTTCCTTCCTAGGTGGGAAGGATGTTTATTCAGTGATGTTCCTAGTGCTAAAGAAAGAAAATGCTTGGATACCAGTTTTAGATTTTTCTTTCCTAAACTGGTTGCATTGATGGTCAAATTGAAAATGCTGTAACTTCATAACCTTTTACCTCTTCTTTCTCTCAACTATCCAGGTAACACTAGACTTAAAAGACGCTGATCATCACATCCCTGTTCATCCAGACTTCAGAGGTTTCTAAAGGTTTTGTGTGTTTGGATCACATTATCAGTTCTCTGCTGTACCCTTTGGAGTAGCCACTGCACAAAGTGTGTGCAGAAAGTGACTAGCACCAGTTGCAGCTCGTTGCTGGGTACACGTTATCTACATTTTTTTTTAATATTTAGATGGCTTGCTTATCTTTGTCCTTTTTTGCACACTGAAGTTTCTCAGTTCAGAATATCTCTCTCTCCCCAAGGTGAGAGATCTTACACAAGCTGGGATTCCAAGAGAACTTTCAAAAGTCTTTCTTGACTCTCTCACACAGGATTATGTTCCTGTGATGCCAGTTGGACATCTCAGTTCAAAGAGCTTTTCTTGTACAGGAAAAAGTGAATGTGTATTTAGGTCTTAGGTCTATTTCTTAAGTATTCCACTCAGACGTCAGCCACTGAGAGAATACCTCAGGATTTTGGATCTCTTGGCATCTGATTTTCATAATACCAGTGGCAAGACATTGTGTGAGAAAGAAATGGTGGTACCTGAAATCTCTTTGGTGCCAGCATCAACACCCTTTTATCTTTTCAAATCCCAGTGCTGTGTTTGTCACACAAATCTTTTGGTGGAGATGACTGGTATCCTTAAATCCAGGTCTTTCCTTCTCCCTCCCTGCTCCAAAGCAGTCCATCACCAAAGATACCTTGGACTTTGCTTGGGGGGCAGTTTCAGTAGGGATAAATGTGCGGGGAGTGTGGGACACCAATGGCAGATGTAAGCACAGAAAAAGGAGACGCTTGCCTTGTTCAAAGTACTCCACTCTCTGAACTACCTTTGCTTCCCAGGATCTCTTCATATGGTTACAGACAATACCACAGTAATGGTACACCAACAAGCAAGGGGGAACCAGGTTGTACCCCCTTGCACACACTAGCCATTTTATCTTGGGGGATATAGCTTCACAGCATAGTCTTACTCTATGGGCTTCCTAAATTCCATCATAGCAAAATTGTGTGGTAGACAAGCTGAGCAAGACTAGGACAGACCCTCACAAATTGAAGCTAGATGGGGGGATCTTTCAAGATTTGATCCTCCTTTCTGAACAATCAACTGGCAACATTTTGTTCCATTACTCCATGCAAGAAGGCGTGGAAGACAGATGCCTTTTCTTTTCTTTGGACAGGAGTATTACTGTATGCCTTTCCACTACTATCTAGGGTACTTCTGAAGATAAAGTATCCCCAAGATCATTGGGGTGACTCCCTTGTAGCCCAAGCAACCATGGTTCTCCCTTCTTTTGGAAATGGCTAGGGAAATTTAACAGAAGTTTCTTCACAGGGCGGATCTACTCACACAAGAACAGGAGTGTTAAGTACACCTCAAAATCAATCATCTTTAGCTGACTGCCTGAATGATAGGGTCTTCATTCCATTTAGGCACCTATATTCTGAGGATTTGCAGCAGGTACTAATGGAGGCAAGTAAAGCCTGCTACTAAAAAAAATAATGTATTAGCAAATGGAAAAGATTTTCTAGATGGTGTCAACAACAAAATCAACACCCATTCAGGGCTAGTTGTTTTCTGGTTTTAAATTATTTGTTACTATCCTGTGGCCTATCTTATTTCACTGTGTTCATTTATTGGCCATTTCAGCATTTCTACAAGTGGAGCATCCTCTTTCAGTTTTATATCAAAATGTTCTTGAAAGTGTTTTGTATAAAAGACCTCCAAGAAAACTGGTGACCCCTCTTTGGGATCTTAATTTTCTGGTAGGGAAGCTAACACTTGTCCATCTTAACCAGCTAATCTGGCTAACTTGAGATTTTTTAATATGCAATACAGTTTTACTGATTGCTCTGACCTCTGCAAGAAGAGTATCTGAATTGCAAGCTCATTTTCCACAGGGATACGGTTTCTTTGAGAACTTAATACTTTTATGCCTAAAGTGGTATCCAGGTTTACTTTAAGCCAAACTATCCATCTCCCATTTTTCTTTCCTGAATCTAAAAAACGAGGGGGAGAGAATCCTCCATGTGACACTCCAGCACTGGCCCAGTAATCAAGGAGCCTCAATCCTCACCACTTATTGTAATAGTAGATGTTTGGATGATCACTGCTGCAGTAGCTGCTCCATCCTTCCACCCCCCACCCTTCTTTTTTGGTGTGTTTTGTATGCCAGGGTGTGGACATTTATTTTTTGTTGATTTTATCATTGTTCTTTCAGGGCTCAGCGTCTCTGTCTGCTAGCAGGAAAGATCAGAAGGGCTTTGCATCCAAACTTGCCTTTTAGTTCAGCTCTAGCTGCTTGACAGTTTTGGCATGTGGAAGATGCCCTGAAGCATTGGAATCAGGACAGCTGTTGCATCCTTGGCAGGGTAAAACCCATATTAGCTAAGGCTACTACTGCAGCAGTGATTATTCGATCTACTGTTATGGTAAGTTCAGTTTACACACCTGGTCACTTCTGTAGTTGTAAATCACATGTTTTGGGAGGTTATAGAGCCACTTCCCCAAATAGAGAGAGGGATGCTTCCTGGATACAAGTTCTCTACCTGTCTTTTCTCAACTTGTGAAAGTACTGAAGTTCAAGTTGTTGACGCCTGTTAACTCTTTCCTCGTCAGAGTTTCTTGGTAACAAGACTTGAAATATGCTTATCACCATTTTCCCTTTGCCACAGAGTTCAGAGATTTCTTTATTTTTATGTCTTGGTCACATTTTGAGTTCTCTGCATTAACATTAGGGTAACCCACAGCTGCAAGGGTGTTTTGTAATTGTCTTCCTCAAGTGGTAAGTAGGTCTTTGCATGCTACCGGGCATTCACATTTTCCTTACTTGACTACTTATCTTTGCAGGTCTTTTTCCAGGTATCAGGAGTCTCTTACTTCAAGTTGTATTGTATATATATATTTTTTTACATTTGTATCTGTGTTAAATTGCTATACACACTTTTTATTGTGTTGTGATTCTGATATTTTTAAGGAACTTGTATATTAAGTTCTGATGTTCTGCTGATAGGAAGAAAAAAATGCCTCCACTGTGTAATTAAATCTGAAGTTTTTCATATAGACTTTTTTGTTTTGTTTTGATTTCTCGCTTATGTGCATTTTTTTAAATTTTGTGGTTGGTTTTTAGAACTCACATTATGGAAGCTCCAGAGGGACATGTGAGCATTATTTCTCATAATGAATATGTTTTAGCATTATACGGTACTCCAGGGGATTCTAATACCATCTTCAAAAATTCTAGAAGTGTATGGAAGGAGTTCAGTGATCACTGATCCAAATTGCTTCTAAGATCAATAAATATCCTTATTTTGCCAGGCATATCTCCACTAGCATTGTCATCTTCCGGTTCATGCCACACTATTGTTCAATATGTGGGAATTAACTGACAACATGTCTGAAAATATTAATGAATTTTTTTGATAATCTAACCTATTAATCCATTGGAGAGGTTGGATTTACAAGTTCCCAACTGTGAGACACTGGTGAGACTAGATGACACCAGGAATTTTACTCTGTTAATGAATATGTAAATAAACTTTTATAAACATAATTTGCT
Source organism: Protopterus annectens (assembly GCF_019279795.1). NCBI lineage: Eukaryota > Metazoa > Chordata > Ceratodontiformes > Protopteridae > Protopterus > Protopterus annectens. The sequence continues at coordinate 90,401,781 of NC_056744.1, forward strand.
TATTTTGGAAAATATTTTGATCAATGTATGAAAATCAAACAGGTTCCTAAAGGGTTAACTTTGTTCCCTGTGAGACATCCTATACATAGCCTCTTTTTTTTTAACTAGTGCATTTTTATATAGCAGGCTTGAGCCTCATATTTAATCTTATTAGGTATAACAAAAGTAAGATCAAGGTTTTGGAAACTGAATTGGCACATTTGGATAAATCTATTTTAGAACATAGCATGTTTGATGGAAATAGATACGCTGGTGTGTTTTTGAAATTAAACATGAATTGGGCATCATAGGAAAGAAAGAAAATTCAATGTGACAACAAGGCTTATTTTACTGGCATGGTTTATGTATTGTCTACTTACCGTCACAATTCAGACTGGATGACGTGACTACAGGTGAGAATACTGATAGTGGAGGAGCTTTTTTAGAAATAGAGGATATTTCTCTAGTCAGTTTGGTAAGGAGTTCAGAAAACTGCATCATGGGCGCACATGTATGCAAGTGGCCAAACAGCCACATTGAGATGACATTTATACCAGCAGGGGTATATGGCCTCCAGTATAAGACAACAAAGCTCTAAGAGAAGATCAAACTCCTGTGGAAAGGAATAGGGGAGAGGAAGAAGTCAAGAGATACTGTCATTAGACCTTCCAGCTGTTCCACGGTATAATCTTTGAGAGATGGTGTTTTCATCAAATCATTAGGATGCGTTATCTAGAGGCTTCTCCTTTGTACCTTCAAACAGGATGAATAAAGTAAATCTACTTAAAGACGTTTGCCTTTTTGCTGGAAATATTAATATGACATTCTGTTAGTGATGGTCCTTATTCTGAAAACTAGAATAATACAATTCATAGACATAATACCTACAACCATTGCCTAATTCCAACTTTAAGTATATCTGTTGGTCTGTGAATGTGATATCTGCTAATTGTTTCAAAACCAAAATGCAGATGCTTTAATTTATCTTCTGATAAGACAGCAATGTAAGAAGATGGTTTTGGGTTAGAAAAGGCATAAGTTGGAAGTGGATACACTTTTCTAAGATTTTAGAGATTGGTGAGAGTAGAGCAATAGGGCAAAAATTTGTGATGCTGGTGTTCTTGCCTCCTTTATGAAGAGGAAGGATGTAAGCTGAACGCCATAGTTTGGGGACGTAAGATTCATTAATAGATCTATTAATAATTATGCTGATTGGGAGTGCTATCCCATCTGTGGCACATTTTAGGAAAGTGGAGGGAATATTGTCAGGGGCATTGGAGGCATGGTTTAAGTTTAGACAGAAGTCTTTTTATAAAGTTAGTTGAGACAGGTTTGAGCTCGAACTTGAGGGGAGGGTTATTGGAGGAATTGGAGGGGGAAGATAGGGGAACAGATGGGTTATTGCTAGGGAAGGTCTTGGTTAGGTCAGATATTGTTTGTATGAAGAAAGAGTTAAATTCTGAGCATAGTTCTAGGTCAGATTTACTTGGGTCAGGGTAGGGATTATTTTTGGAGCTGGGATTAAGGAGAGAGTTTATTGAATTCCAGAATTTCTTGGGGTTGTTATTATTAGACTGGAGGTTGGTGTAATAGGATTTTTTGTCCTTGGTAATTTGCTTTACTTGGTTACGTAGTTGCTTATATTGGAGCAAGGTGTTGGGCAGTTTATTGTTTTGGAACAGCTTCCATAGTTTGTCCCTTTGATGCATAATTTGTTTAGTATGTTTAGATAACCAAGGAGCAGTATTTATTTTTACCCTTTTATTTCTGATAGGGGCAAGAGAGTTGAGCGTATCTAAGAAAACAGAGTTGAAGTAGTCGATAGCAGCATCAAGAGGGAGAGTTTTAAGGTCTTGCCAGTTCATTTGTTTGAATAGGTTTGAGAAGGTTGTAGGGTTAAAGTTACTAAGATTACGAGTTAGGATGTATTGGTGTTGGTGAGGAGAAGAGTTGGTAGCGCGATGAATAAAGGCTGGGAGATGGCCACTAATAGTGTCCGGAATTGTTCCAGAATTGGTGATCTTATTTGGATTGGAGACTAGGATCCAGTCAATAGAGGATCCTGGGGGGTTAGTTTTGTTGGGTCGGGTTATATGGTACATTGTTTGAGTGAAGTTGTAAAGGTTGATGGCTTGGGAAGGAGAGAGAGAGTTAATTTTGTTCCAGTCAGTATTTATATCACCTAAGATGTATGTCTCATAGTTAACTTTAGTAGATGCCCATTGGAGAATGTCTTCAAGGATAGGGATATTGTTCCCAGGGGAGATATATAGGGCAATAATACAGATATTTTTGTGTCTATTTAGTTTCAGTAGTCAAGCTGTAAGTTCAGTATTTTTGAATTGAGGAACTGGAATTTGGAGGGGAATTGTAGTTAGTGATTTAGAGTAAACTATGGCAGAGCCACCACCTTTTTTTATAGGTCAGTCATTTCTAATAATATGGTATCCAGGGGGAAGTATCTCTGAATCAGAGATATGGGGTTTAAGCCAAGTCTCAGAAATGGCTAAGATATCTGGTTGATTATGGGTTAACCAAGCCTGGTAAAGGTGGACTTTGTTATTAAGACATTGGGAGTTCCAAGGTGAAGATTTTCAATGTGTTTAGGAGGGGAGAGGATGGGGTTGGGTAATTATTGTTAGCGAAAAGAATGGGGCCAGGGTTGGGGTGGATATCTCCAGCTAAGAATATGTTAAATGAAAAAGATTTAAGAGATTTAGGTTTACAGATTGAGAGTTTCGTTGGATGTAAAGTTATTTTGTGTGTGTGAATAGTGGAGAAGATTTTATAGTGGAACAGGTAGAGTTTATTGGGCGGGATAAGAGGAGATAGAATGGAAGTGAGAGTAAGAGGGTGAAGGGAGTTTTCAGTGGATGTTATTTTTGTTGGTGGAATTGGATAAGCAAAGGAAGAGTATGAGCTGATATATCATGAAGGAATCAGAAAGAGGAGGAGGAAGCAAGGGACTATGAGTTGCTGGGGGATTGAGGAAACCATGATTATGCAAAGGGGGAGGAGAGATAGGAATGTCAGTTGAAGTAGAGAGTATGTTTGAAGATGAAGAATGAAATTGGAGAGAGAAGTGGTTTGTCTGAAGTTATATGAAGGAGGCAGGAATATAGTAGTAAGGGATGTGGGGAATAGGAATATTGAGAGAGAGGTGATAGAGGAGATGTATGAGAGGAGAGGGAGGAGATTGGGTAGGAGGAAGTGAATAGGAGAGGCTGAAGTTGGGTAAATTAGAGTGGGTGGATTAAAAGCAGTTGTAAGGCTGGAAGAAGAGCTATTGGATAATTGGAATAAGTGGGAGGAGAGATGGAGGAATAAATGTAGGAGTACTGGGGGCGGGTGGAATTTGGGGGCAGGGTAGGGGAGCGGAGTGAGCCTGCAGGGCGAATGGAGCAGGTTCAGACAGGTAAGGAGGAGAGAGTCTGAGAAAACAATCAGTGAGCAGTAGGCTACTGCAATTCACCTTATTGGTAAGTAAGGGTGAGATAATCTGAAGTGGTGAAGAAGAGGGGTAGCAAAGGACAGAAAGTAGAGGATTGCGGCACGTAGACTATGAGGTATATAGGCAGTCTAGTACAACAGAGCTGTACTTGGGAAATATTGCAGGGAGACAAAGAAGGGTGAAAGTATAAAGCAGGACTAGTAGAGGGAGGTAGCCTGGAAGGAAAAAAGAAGTGTGTAGGAACTATGCTGGGGTGAGGGAGAGACTGAGATCAGAGATAGCTCTTGTAGAGGGAGAGAAAGGGGCACTTTGCAGTTATAGGTGGGTAAGCAAGGCCAAGAGAACAAGTTATGCAGGGCTAAGGAGGGGTATAGCTGCTGGGTAACCTGGCTAGGTATCAGACTTTTAATACATATTGGGAAAAAAATATTTGAGTTCTTAGGGGAACAAATCCTTACTAAGGCAGAGGGCATTGCTAACAAAGCCTTACAAAGGTACTTTCAGGAGACTGCTAGAGCAGTACTACAGATATTCTCTAAAATGTGGTTATGATGTATTAGATGCATCATGCTGAGCACCTGCTACTGGGTCTGTTATTCACAGGCACACCTTTGCTGAGGACCCATCCATTTTCTGACTAAGTAAAGGTCAAACTCCTGGATGCCACACTGGATAAAGAATTCCTTTTTGTACCGTGTGCAGATAAATATTCAAGAAATTGGACAAGGGGAAGCAAAGAAAAAATGTGAGACTTCTATTTGTCTTCCACATCTAGATGCAATAGAAAATAGCCTAAGCCTTGGCCTCTGTTTCTAGGCAAGAATAAGGGAAGATCTCCCTGATCAAAGAGACCAAAAGACAAGTCATGGCAACCAGAACAACACCTTAGAGCTGGGAGGATCCAAGTATTACCCCACCATAACAGCTATGACTATGTACAGCTCCCTCCTCCCCTCTCTCCCTTCCCAAAACAACCCCATTCCCTGCCCATCTAGTAGAAAGACTTTCTTCATTTCTACATCAGTGTAAACTCATTACTTCAGACCAGTGAGTCCAAAGCATCATAGAAAAGGACTACTTCATTCAGTTCAGAGTAAGGCCCCCCTTCTTTAGGATGCCAAAGCCACAAAAATATCAAGATCATCTTCCCATCTTGCAAGAACTCTTAAAACAAGGATCCATTCAACCAGCTATGCTAGGGAGGGAGCAACAGGATTCTACTCCAGGGTCTTCCTAGTCACAAGAAAGGAAGGCTGCTTGGTTATAGTCCACTACAGAATACTAGAAGTGCACATTTATCACTACCTGGACAACTGCCTCATCCAGGGAAAATCCATCAGGGAACTTCAAACTGCCATACACGTTACCATGGATTGCTTTCAGAAGGTAGGGTTCACTCAACTTCCACAAGTCCCAACCTTAGCTTCAAGCAACAATTTTGTGCAACAAAAGTTATTCCTACCCCCAAGACATGGTATCCTGTCTGAAAAACTATCTACTCGGCTTGCTGTCAAATCTAAATATCCAAGGGTCTTGGGATACATGGCATCATGCATCGCAATGATTCCCCTTGCAAAACTACACATGAGGAAACTCCAGTGGTTCTTGAAAAATACTTGGGAACATCACTCATCTCAGGGAAACCCTGGTTCTTCTTTTACCCTGCTTGAAAAGGGAGGTATTTTGGTGGAAAGACACCATCAGTTTGAATCCAGGGACAAACTTGTGGACTCCAGAGCAAAGAAAACTTCACATAAACAGAAGGACTTATTGACGGTGTTTCTTGTGATGAAAGCCTTTCAAAGCAGCCTGTCCTCAGGAGCACTGCAGATTTGGACACAGCACTACAATTATATGGTATGTAAACAAGCAAGGAACTCATTCCTACCCCTATGTAGTCTAACAATAAAGATTTGGCTCTTGGCACAAGAATTGCAGCTGACACAACATCCTGCATCCCTGGCCAGTAAAACACCATAGCAGATTCTTTGAACGGGGACCTTTTGGGCACCAATGAATGTATGCTTAAAAAGAGAGATGATCTGGGATCTCACCCATCAACAGGGACAGCCAGATATACACCTTTGTGCCTTTCCTCAGAACAAACTACTAAGGTTCTGCTCCAGAACCCAAAAGACAGGGATGTTCAGAACAGATGTCTTCTCCAAATGGACAGGCCTCTTTCTTTATGCCTTTCGGTAGCTTCCTCTGATTCCCAGGTTATTGATAAAGGTGAGGTTAGACAGGCTGAGCATGTTCATAGCCCCCTTTTTGATAAGGCAACATTGGTTCTCCCTCCTCTTGACTGTCAGCGAGGAGAGATATTGCATGCTTGCACAAGTGATATATCCACTCACCCAGCTAAAGGGGTCTGTCATTCATCGCCACCTGACCATCCTCAAATTAGCAGTTTGGAGAATTGGCTTTTTGACCCCAGATAATGCAAACTACTCCACAGAAATGCTATCCTGAGAGAGACAAGAAAACCAAATACCAGAAAAGTGTACTTATCCAAATGGAAGTTATTTTTGGTGCAAGAAAAACAATGTTAGTCCTCCTCGTACAGACATAAATCTAGTGATGGAATACCTTTCTGGATTGTTTCCCCAGGGACTTCCTTATTCCAGTAAAGGTACATGCTTGAGCCTTCTCTCTGTCTTGCTATCCCCCATCTATTCTCACCCCCACCTGCAACTATTCCTAAAAGGTATCATACATCTAAGACCCCCAGAAGAAGCCCTGCTGTACCTGGGATTTAAACTATGTATTGGAAAAACTTACATTATCAACTTTAGCGCAAGCAGCTTCTGATCCCCTAAAGATGCTGACTTGGAAGACCACCTTACTGATGGCCATCACTTCAGCCTGCAGTGTCTCGGAACTACAAGCCCTGATATACAAAGAACCTCTCACTGTTTTCCACAGGGACAGGGTAACACTAAACACTAATCCCTCCCTCATGCCAAAAGTAATGCCAGACCTTTCCTTAAATCAAGCCATTCACATGCTGGTGTTATTTCCTAATCCACAGAATAAAGCAGAGCAAATACTGCACTCCCTGGTTTTACACAGACAGATTTGGTATTACCTGGTTAGGACTAAGTTCCCAAAATAGAGCAAAACTCCCCTAAATTATTTTATAAGTAAGGTTTCATTTGAAGTAATTTTTAGACCTATGTTTTACTAAAATGAGTGACTATAAAATAAGCATGGTACTCTGCAGTTCCTGTAAACAATGCAGATGTATGTAGATGGTATCATTGTATTGATTTTCAGTAATGTCATTAATACTCCCTGTAGATGTAATACCACAGGAGTAGTTTATTTTGTAAGATGCTCATGTTGTGTAGCCTTCTATGTGGGTATAACCTTTGGAGGCTTTTCATTAAGAATTTGAGCATTATTTAGTTATAAAAAAATGACCATCTTAATGCTTTAAACGAACATACAGTTGTGTTAAATAAAAAAAAATTATATTTAGCATAATAGTATAATTGAGCATCTTCAACCAAGTTTTAGGGGAGGCGATTTTAACAATGTATTGCAAGTCAACGAAGTTTCTTTGAAGTTATTCCTGACGGCTAATAGATTTCTAGGTTTAAATGGTGTCATCAATACTAAATGTCTGTTAAAAGCCAGGTTGTTAAGGTGATGTATTACTTTTCATATTTTGGTCCTTTCATCAGATTTTGACATGTTTACACACATTTACTGTGTCTACTTATTTAATTTTTAGCTGTATTATAATAAAGTGGATTTATATACATTTTTATTTTTAACTATGTATGGATTTTATTGTCATATGATTCTTATTTTTTTAAGGAAGAGGATTATGTCAGTAGGTGCATTTAGTTCTGACAAAGTTCTGCTGATAGCAGGAATGAAAACACTCAACTGTCTCATTAAATTTATTTTTTTTGTACAGCATGTTTTTTGTTGTTTTAAGTTCTTTACATGGTTGTGTTTATAAGACCTCATTCTGTGCCTGGGTTTTCAGACTTAGTCAAAAATTCTCCTCTCACAAGGTAGTTTTTCTAGGATGCTTTCTAGACTCTTCCCTGCAGAAGGCATTCCTAACCCAGGAGAGCGTATACTTCTTACCCAGAAGCTTTTCTGAGTTTCTCTGGCCATTCTCAAACTTCAGACACAGAATATCTCAAGATTCTAGAGTTTGTGACATCTATGATTCTTCTGATTTCTGTTGCTAAGTTACACATGAGAAAGATTCCATGGTTTTTAAAAACATGTGAAGCCAACATTGTTACCCTCCGGAATTTGTTTGCAAGATATGGTTTTGTGAAGCTATTGAATAAAGTTTTTCTTTGCATGTAAGACTACCTAGTATATAGGTGGTACTCTGTTGTGGTCTTTACTTTGTGTTGGAAAAGTTAAATCTGTCTTTGAACCAACTCCTCTGGCTGTTTTTGGCGTATTATTTGGAAGACTTTTCTGATTACTGCTGTGACGTCTGCAGGAGGGTATCTGAAGTTGCAAGCTGTCATGGTGGGTGAATTATATTTGATTTTACATGGTGATAAGTTATTTTAATAAATCCTCCATTCATGTCAATAGTAGTTTGCAAGCTAGATTCAAAGCAAACAATCTCCCTGTATTCTTTCAGAACTTTAATACGAGGGATAAAGGATTCTCAATACTCTAGATATACCTTTGCAACTCTGGTATTATTTTGCCAGAACCAAGTCTTTTAAGAAAGCTTAATACCTGGGTACATTCTACAATAGGACAAAGGTAATCGGTGTTAATTCAGATAATTTCCATATGGTTGTACCTTGTGTTTCTCTTGTTGCTCCCATCATGGTAAAACAGTTTCAGGAAGGATTAATACATGTTATACTAGAACGTCTTTTTTTATGGCTGCTGGAAAGGAGTGTATTCTAGAAGCATTTTGGATGTAGTTACTTGGTCCTCTTTAAATTCTTTTAAAAAGCATTAGTCTAGATTCCTTCTCTAGGTCCAATGCAGACTTTGTTTAGCTCATATTCCAGGGGCTCCTTTCTTCCCCCAGGTTTTATAAACTGTGATAATCTACCTAAATATCATAGGTACAACAGCAGTGATACTGATGAACATAGTGCAGTTGTTTAAGTTGTACTTACCATAACAGCAGATGTCATCACTTCTGCAGTAGCCATATTCTGCCTCCATCCTTTTTATATACAAGTATTCACAACTTTTTGGGTTTCACACTGAGGAAGTCTCTTTTTGGGGGGTGGGATAAGAAAGTCTTGAAGAATTTACTGCCCAGTTTGCTATTCTCTATTTAGAACTCATACCACAGCAGCTTGGGCATATGTGTGATGGGTTGCCTGAGACTTTTAAAAACTGACCAGCTTTTATAGCCTCTGCAGGATGTAACCCATATAGTTTAGGCAGTAGTGATGACTTCAAACCTCTACTGTTAATGGCGAGTATAATATGTACAGCTGGACTATCTTGATTATCCATGCCCATCTACTTCACAAGCCCTGTGTTCATCCCCCTCCAAATTGTTTCATGACTCCTAAGAGACCTTACTGACCTTGTCTTGTTGTGTCGCACATTCCTTAGTTTCTGGTTTTCTGCCTTGGTATTTTATATAGACTGTTAGGTGGGCAAACTATATCTGAGATAAACAGAGAGCAGAATTGCATTTTGTGAGGAACTCCAGCTGTGGGAGCCAGCCAAGACCAATCTACTCATTGAAGTTGATGGGCATGTATATAAAGATGCAACATTGCTACATACCTAACTGATGTTTTTCTTTCTTCAAAATTGCAGACATTCCCTGGTAACTAGAGCTCAGTCAAACCCTGTTGCCTTACCCACAGTTTGAACTATGATAAAGTATTTTTATTGTCTGCAGGGTTGATGTCTGCTAAACAAACCTGCTAATCTCTGTCTAGACCAGTGCTACTCTAGATGAAAAAAAAACACCCATTTTACCAGCTTTTATTTAAGTCGTACAGTCCAGCCTTTCTGTTATCTGAAGTATATGATCTCCACATATTCAAGCTCCTTGTTCTCTTGGTCAGTTTTTTTAATAAGCATTGATTTCGCTGTAAAGTATTGAATTGTTCTGACAGCATTCTTTTTGCATTACAAACTAGGTCTAAACAGCTTGGTGGTAAGGACTGCATCACAATATCAGTCTTACCCATTATTACCATGTAATTTGAGAGTTTGTCATTAAGCTGTTGAATTTCAACTAAAATTTGTAGAGAAAATGCTCCAGCTTCAGGAAAAACAGCAATATCAACACACTCATCAAATCCAATTGCTGTCATATTTTCTTACACAATATAGATTAGAGAATTCCCAGTTCCAGGTATTCTGTCCTTGTTAGTTTGCTGATATTCATGAACAGTTCTCCACAAATAAGGATCACTTGTTTGACTAAACCATTTTACTATATCTGCCATCTGTCTGAAGAATTGTGCAATCTCTAATTGCTACAGAAAGTTCAGTGATGTGCATTGCTGGTGGTTGTTACACTTTAGATACTTGCATCATACTTTGAATATACTGCTTATTCTCAATGCATCATACTGCTTCACTTGCAGATTCTGTAGCAAGCTTAAAAGATCAGGTCAAATAAAATATGACACTAATGAATTAGAGCATATCTGAAATAAGTCCATTTCCATAGTTAACTTCATCAGGACTTGGGTGGCTCAACAACTTTTCAGTAATGTTTTAGCAAAAAAAAAAAAAGAACAGTAAAACACTAAAATGTCAGCTATATACAAGAGTGGGAAGTCAATACAAAATCAAGTACCATCTAATAAACTAGAATGCAAACATTGCTAAGCAAAAATGACCCATTTAAAAACACAAATAGTTGCAAATTAATGGAGCACACAGGAGCCCGGGACACAGCATCCCAGAGGATAGTCAATCATATCCCCATAAAATAACTATAAGATTAACAGGCTGTATGAATTTATCAAAATTAGCAAATGTTGCCCAGTGAACCTGTGTTCCTACTGATGCTAGGCTAACATACCATTCCATCCCCCCTGTAGATACCCTGATCCTACATCACTCTCCCTGTATCATTTAGCTTCCTAAATATGGACAAGAACTGCATGTTCTCCAGACCTTTTCATTGTGTTGGCAAAATACGTTTTAGTCACAGCTGCAGATTGCACCACTCATAACTCCTACATAGCCCCAGAGAATCTAAATGAACATGTTAAGGTTATCAAGAAAATTTGGTTGGAAGATGGGATGGTAAAATGTAGCATTCACACAGCAACTCGGCCAATCTCACCAATGAGTCCTGTACTGATCTGCAGTCCCTGAACTTGTGAAAAGCATACAGGTTAATTAATTCACAGCTGGAGAATGTTAGCAAAAAAAATCCTTTCTTAACACTGACCTTGTGGGCCCAGTACCAATCGTGAAGACGCAGGATTGCTTTCTGTAGGATGTATGGACATACTTTTGATTTTTTTCACCAAATCTATAAAGCCAAATGCCTCTGTCTATGAATCACTGCTCCCTAATAGGAATATTCTTTTGGAGTGTGAGCTCAGTGGCATTCTTCTCCTTTGGCCAATACAACATATGTCCTGGAAGTCCTAAATGATTTAATCCTGATCTGTACTCCCACCAAACCAGAAATTGTGACCTCTGAAAGGAAGTGTTTTTATGGCACCAACTAGATAAGGTGTGATCACCCAGTCATATGTTGAGGTCACAAATATGCTCAGGAGGTCAGTTTGGAAACACCCTATCAAGTAAGCTAGGAAGGCCAGTTTGGGAAGATCACACCAACCCTGTAAGGATTTGTAGACAGCCAAGATGTTTTGCTATTTGTATTCCATTATCAAATCTTATAACCACATACCTTTACACTGTTTCCATCCTACTTCTTAGGAGAGTTTGCCAGTCAACACAAAAAATAGGAATTCCCCCAATCTGCAGTGCTAAATCTCAAAGCTTCAAGGGAGAAATAAATTACAGTGCTCATAAAGCCAAATATGTATAGAGTGCCAGAACTTCATATTTTAGAGGGAGAGAGAGAGAGATGTAAAATACCAGCATATTAATCATGGGATCTGTGCATTCAAAATCACACTTTCCAACCTTGATCACAGAGGGAGTGGGCACAGAAGGCAAGTTAGTAAATGACTGAGTAAAAAAGCTATAGCATACTTTGAGCCAGTAGGTGCAGCTGTGACATGCCTCTGGATGTTATTCTAGATTTTGTAGGATGTTACTATGCTAATGGCCATAGGGAGCTTACAAGCCTAGCCAAGTTGTACGCTTATTTCCACAATCAGCACATATTGCCCCTGTCCAAGAGGGACACAGGTGGAATCCCGGGGTGAATTTATGATTACCCATCCACTCATCCAGACTGTATTTGAAGATGGTCAAAGAGGTACTCTGCTTGACAAAAAGGTGGGAGTCTTTCCCAAAGGTGTGGTAACCTCTGGGAGACAAATCTGTCTGCCAGGCAGGTTCTAGTAATATTACATACCAGGTTAAGCTCTTTAAAGTGAGTAACCCGTGTACCATTTGACTTATGGATATGCAGCATTTCCGGTAAAGCAGGGTCAGATATTGCCTTGTATGCAAGGCAGAGATCACCTTTGAGTAGTCTGTATGAAACAGAATAAAGTAATAGTGATTTTGGACAATCCTCATAGGACAGATGCTGAAAACCTTGAATTTTCCTTATGAGGAATTTTTGTGGTCTCCAACTGCTGCAGGTGCTTGGAAAAGGTACATACCAAAAGGGGCATTGTACTCAGTTATTGGTCTGATGAGGGAAGAGTACAGGAAGGTTATAACTTTTTTCTGGAAGCCCTTACTTATGAGATGACGGAGTACGTACTTAAAGTGTTGCTATTGATGTGGTAGTTAGCAGGAACATTGCTCTTACTGAAGGGGATGATGATACTTTTTTTTTGCATCGGGTTTAAGACCATGACTTTGTCACCAATCATTTGTTTGAGACCCACTTGTAGAATGTTGTCTTCATTTGGAGATTCTGTGACCACTCCCAGTTTGCAGTCCTCAGCAAACTTTTGTCAGCCACAGAACTTTAGTTTTTGCTTGTACTTCGGAGAAATAGATTCCAAACAGTAGAGGTCCCAGGATTGATCCCAGTGGAACACCACTGGTTACAGGTCTGCTGTTGGAGGTGGATTCCCTTATTTTGACTATATGGGTTTTATCAGTGAGCCAGTTAGCAACCCATCTAACAATAGAAGGGTTGACACCTAGCTGAGTGAGTTTGCCAATGATGCCTGGGTGGGGTGATAGTGTCAAACACCTTGTCTAAGTTTAGGTCGGCTGTATGCACAGATTTCCCCTTGTCCAGGACACTGGTGACTGTCTTGAAGAAGTCCACCATGTTTAACAGGCATGATCTCCCTTTGACAAATCCAAACTGAGAAGGGTCAAGTGTTTAGAGATTACCTGTATCTTTGTTGGTAAAGTCCATGATGATTCACTCCATGGCTTTGCAGATAAGGCTAGTCAGGCTAATAGGTCTGTAGTTCCTGAGGTCAGTGGAAGCATCACCTTTGTGCAAGGGAATAACAGTGGCCATTTTCCATTTGGCTGGGATGAAGCTGGTGCTTATACTGTGATTGAAAAGAGTACCCAGTGGTGTTGCTAATTCTTGTTGGAGCCCATGTAGGACACAACCTGGGATGTTATCAGGTCACACAGATGCTGTGTTTTTGACCTTAGAGAGGGCATTTGTGACCTACACTTTAGAGATACAAGGTAGGGGACAGGTGGTAAGGGTGTCATGGGGTACATGTGGTGGGGACAGAAGTGATGTTTACACAGAACCTGTCAGCTAACAAGTATGTCCCAGGCACACTATATATGGTATCATTACCTACGCGTTCAGCACAAATCTGGGCCTTTCCTTTTAGGTTACGGATGTAACTAAAGAATGCCTTATAGTTGTCCTTAGTTGAGGAAGCTAATTTAGATTCATAGTTTGCACTGAAGGACTTCACAAGAAGTCTAACTTGCTTGTTTAAGCTGTGGAGGGATTGTTTACAGTTTAGGGCTCGCTCCCTCTTAGCAATTTCTTCCTCTTATTGTAAAGCCTGTTAATGGCAGTTGCCCACCTAGCAGGTTTGCTCTTCCTTGAGGAACTTGTTTTGGTCCTATGAGGTACGGCTGAGTCAATGCAGTTATACGGGTGTTTGTATAAAGCATTAGTGTAGAAATCTACATAGTTGCCAGTTCCATCTGAGGTGAGAGGTGCATTGAATCTATTTATACCATCCTGTGAGAGGTCATTTGCTTTGGAGAAGTTGTTTAGTTTAATTGCTGCTGCTGGGGGGGGGGGGGTCAGGTGTGATAGTTGCTTCAAATGAGACTGATTTGTGGTCAGATCTCACCAGGGAAGACCTCACAATGGGGTGCTACAGTAGTCCTTCATTTTGGTAAGCACCAGATCCAGGATGCTGGCACCTGTTGTGGGGGTGTGAACCAGCTAGTCCAGGGCATTGGAGTTAATGAAGTTGAGGAATCTTTGGGCAAGTGAGTTTGAGCATGAGTAATTTACCCAGTCAATAGATGAGTAGTTACAGTCACCTAAAACCATGGTGTTTGGATGTATCTTGATAGACTCAAGTAGATCCAAATAGGCAGAGCGGGTGTCATGATTCATGGGGGGGGGGGGTCCTGTAGCTGGCAATGACTTGAGTAGGTGTCCTACCAACAGTTAATTTCACCTGAAGTATCTCCAGGGAATCCTACTGTTTAACCAATCTGGAAGTGTATTTATTTTAATGTTTATTGATACACCGCCTCCTTTAGTTTTCACTCCTTCAGTTTGTGGTCTGAATGTGTGGAAGGAGGTGTAACCCGATATGGCTGGGGTGCTCTCCACAGCCTTGAACCAGATCTTCATGACTGCACAAATGTCTGTATCTTCCAAGGTGAGGACTGCTTCCAGTGAGTGCAGTTTCATGTTGAGTCTACTACCATTTAGCAGCATAACCTTGAGGTTGCTTTTAGATGGAGTTTTTTCATTGGGAATTTTGTACTTGACACTGCCTAAGAAAGGCACTGTGCGGGTGACAAGAGCCATGGCCAGTAGTCAAAATCCTATGGTTGACAGGTGAAAACCATTTGTGGCAAAGCATTGAAGTCTGTCGATCATGTCATCCCAGTCTGACGGATACTGGACCCCCTTAGAATGACCCTAGAAGGTAACCAGTTGAAGTCGATCATTTTCTGTTTGTATTGAGGCATCATCTTATGTGAAGGTAAAATGCTGCTTAAGGCTAGGGACATACCTGCCTGAGAGGGAGAGAGTCAGAGCTCAGTCATGTTTCTCTTCATATAGTCCAGAGAGGTACGTCTCAAGTCTTTCACACCAACGTGGACTATGAGGGAATCATAACAGTACCTGTTGAGAGACTTGAGTGGAGTATCCTGGCACCTGCCATACAGCTGACCATGACCTTTTCCAGCCTGGCGAGCATGATGTGTGTGTCTCAAATGGAATCACCTATGACTTAATGTTTGGTTTTGTGTTTTGCCTTAATGGCTTGACACATGAGACACTGGTGCTTGAGTTATTATGTGTATTGTGCTCTGCAGAGGAAGTATTGTATAGTGTGGTATTGTTTGCGTTTTCGGAGGTCCCTGGTGAGATCTTTTGCATATGTAGCTGTGTGTGATGTGAGTTTGGGTGGAGTAGGAGGTGAAGTGTGCATGCTAACAAACCCGTTCATTGTCCTATGCACTAACTGGTTAATATAGCTGCATCTCTCACTTGTTCAGCTTGTGTGGACTAGGAGTAGAGGTTTGTCAGTGAACAAGAGGGAGTTGCTACACTGCCTCAGGCTGCCCATGTTGATCAAGCTGGCTGGAGAAACTGTGGGAAATTCTGTCCATAGTGTTAGGTAAATTAATATGGTCAGGAAAAGAGGTCACACTTAGGAATGGCTAGTGGGTGAGAGGTGTGTTGGTACCTTTGAGGCTAGGCTTAGTGCTCCACCTGACAGTAGAGCAGGGCCACAAAAAAAAAACATCTGGAGGACCACAAGCAAAGTGCTAGGGGAAAAGTTAACGAGCAAAATGTTTGCACCTGTAACCACCAGTGGTAACCACTGCTAAGTGGCATTGCGTGATGGTGCGCTACACACAAGCTCAAACACAAGGGTTAAATAAAACAAGAAATAACCCTTTTAACTCACACTAGCCAATAAGGATGCTGTCTCTGAGCTCTAGTCCAATCGCCCTCAATTAGATGGGACCCAGACAGCACTCTCCACCCACAAGGGCCTTCACCAACACAGATGGCTTGAATTTGATGCTCATAAGTTACAAAACAGACCCAGAAACAGCAAACCTGGAATTGGGCTATGCTACAGCTGAACTAGTACAATGTGGCAAAAAACAGTTCAGACAGAATGCAAATAAATTAAAAGTGCAATATAAGAGCAAAAACAGGCACTTATAGTTAGAAGCAACGGATTCCTGAGATCTTTCAGTATCTCTGTGAAGAGCTGGTTTCAGTGCTCAAGTGATACCAAACAGTCTAGATTCTGCAAGTAATCTAGCCTATGCTATAAAATGCAGAAGTACTAGAAATTCAAAGTACATAAAATCACAGTCACAACAGCAAAAAGCATTTTAAATAAATCAGCAATTCCCACCTTAGAAGTGTGTGGGCCATACTCCCACCACAGGAGCCTAGACCACAAACCTTCCTAATGTAAAACAACTGGATTTGGAGCCCAAGTGCCTAAGCCAAAACCACAACACTTCAGAATAACAAACACAATAGTCCTTCAACCAGCAATTCCAAGCTTAGAAGGGTGCAGCTTATCCTTTCCTGCCATGAGAGTTTAGACCACAAGTCTTCCTAATGTAAAATAACTGGTTTGGAACCCAAGTGCTTAAACTGGAACAAAGATACTTAGAACAATAGGCATGATAAGACTTCACCCAGCAATTCCCAGCTCTAAGGGGCAGAGGTTTCCCCCTCTCCTCCCACAAGAGTGTAGACCACAAACCTTAATGTAAAATAACTGGTCTGAAGTCCAAACCTTAATGTAAAACAACTGGTCTGAAGCCCAAATCATTAAACCAAAACTAAGAAACTTAGAGTAACAATTAAAATTCGATCAGGCTACTAACAAGCAGTAATAAATGCAGCAGAATAAATGCAATCGAACACTTTACAAGCAGCAAAAGCAAAATAAAGTAGGAAAAGATGCAGTAAAAGCAGCTGAATAAAGTGTAAATGTGTTTGTGTCCCACACAAATTGACTAAGAATAGAATCAGTTTTTCTTTGAGGGTGAGATAGATGAGTAAGGATGTGAAGGAAAACATGAAACAGCAAAGGTGCTACAAACATTTTAACAGCAGCTACTCTCCTAAACAGTGAAAGACCCAACCCCGTCAATGCATGCACCCCTACAAAAAAACTTTTAGATTTAGATTCAACATAATCATATGATTCACATGAGTGTATCCATAAATACTTGGGATTAGTCCATGATCATATGAAGGTGTCCAAATCATCATCCTTCAGTCTTTCAGCCTGTGTTTGGCCAGGAATAGCTCTGTCTTTGCTGTACGATGCAGCCCATAGATGACACCAAAGCTCTCCAGTATTGCATCTATATCAGCGAGATCCCTTCTCAAGTTCTGCTTAAGGATTAAACAGTCATCTGCATATAGTTACAGCTATTACCTTAATCCTAAACAGACCACCCCCCAGGGAGCTAATCTGCTGAAGGAGACTAGATGGGGGTTCTATAGCTAACAAACAAAAATAGAGAAAGCAGGCACTCATGACAAGAGCCCTTGTACAAACTAAAGGGATTAGACAGCAAGCCTGTAGTTGAAACACACGCTTTGTGATATAAATTGCCAAGATAATTTCAGAGGGTGAGGTTCCTCTAAAAACAGAAAACCATCTTAGTGAATCAAAGGCCTTCTTAAAATCAAGTAAGACCCCCCCCCCCCGAAGCAGGCTGAATCACCCCTTTCATTCTCACCATGTATAGTAACACTTTCCTGAGATCTGCACCACTATAACCTTGGCAGACTCGGTCTGGATGGGTAAGGTTAACTATGACCACAGGGCTTCGGATGAGCTGCTCAAACTTTCACATATACCTTCAAGTCCACATTAATAAGGGAAATCAGGCTGTGGTTCACAACCACCATAGCATCTTTCCCAGGCTTGAAGATAACAGATGTTCGTTTTCACTGTTGCAGTCCTAACCAGTGGGTTATCCTGCTCATGGTAGCCTCGATCAGCCAGAATACCAAAGATAAGTAAAAAATGATGGCTGCTGTCTGTTGTAAAGGTCGTCAGGGTGCCCAATACAAAAGGAGGCAGCCGACGTCACTTCCTCAGTCTTCCTTGCTGCGGAGCCCAAAGCAGAAGCATTTTTTTTGCACGAGTGCCAGTCGGCTGTTTCCGACTACAAAGTTGAAGTCAACTACAGCTAAGTACCCTGTTGGGGATCCTCTTTTCTTGCCTTAATGAATGTCAGAAAAGGTTAATAATTGTCTTACCTGTGGAAAGCAGATTCCCCATAGAGATTTTCATTCCTATTGTATTTGTTTAGGCCTTGACCACGACATTCCTAATTGTGATCTTTGTGCTTCCTTTAATCCGCATACTATTCATCATCGGGCTAAACTTTTAGCTAAGTATTTTGGAGTTTGGCCTAAGTTTGTCGGTATTGTGTCCGCCGGTCTTAAGGCTTTGGATATCCCCAAGAAGCATAAGGATAAGGACCGCGACAGGCTTCTAAAGGTCAAGTCCTCGGATGATGTTAGGTTGTCGTCAGTCATGTGGTAGCAATTGAGGTGCCTTTGCAGCCCCTGCAGCCTGCAGAATTTCAACCGCAGGCCTCGGTTGAGACCATTTGAGGTTCCCAGGCCTCCGGCATCTAATTTGCCTTCCAACCTTCTGCCTGTTGCCTTTTCAGCTGGCCCTAGAGCCGTAAAACTGGCTCTGGTGTCCGAGACCTCAGTTCGTTCAGACATCAAGCTCATACTGACAACTTCGGCTGCAACTAAGCCTCTCGAGTCCTTTAGACTTGCAGGTAAACTTTCCAGTCGTAAGCCTGTTAAGAAGCAGCCTCCAGTTTCCTCTCGTTCCCCTCATTCTCAAATGGTTAAAATGGCTGATGACCTTTTGATTCTTATTAGGGGTTCATAGCCTCCTCCTTCAAAAAGGGGTAGGGATGTCTCTCCTGAAGCTTTGTCCTTTTCAGCTTTGGATACTTCTAGTATTTTTGTGGATGAAGAAGTTTCTCAAGCTTTCTCTCCTTTTGAGGATTCGGATGCAGAGGAGTCCATCCCTTCTGCTTCTCCAGAAGATTTCTCTTTTGGTGATACTTTAAATTCTCTCAGGGAACATTTTAAATGGGAAAGTCAGGATTACTCCCTTTCTGAGAAAAGGATTAGGGAGTTTTTAGATTTGCCTCAGCATAAGCCTTTGGCTATTTCTCTTGTGTTGGAAGTTGTTGTTTTTCTGGAAAATTCCTTGACTCCAAATTCGGTTCCTCCTGCTCCCAGGAAACCTGAGGGATACTATAGAGTTCCTTATTCTCATTTGTTTCTTTTCAGGAATCAGTTAGCTGATCCAGAGGTTATTTCTCAAGGCTCTAAAGGTGTTAAGGCCACTGTTACAAAAAATCCTGTTCCTTCTGACAGCGAATCCAGGAACCTAGATAGGTGGGGTAAAAAGGTTTATACCTCTGCCACTCTTGCTATTAGCTGGCTCTGTTATTAGAAGGCACACTTGGCTCAGGGAGCAGCCCCTGCCTGAGCCTGTTAAAGCTAAGCTTTTAGATGTACCTTTGCATAAGGACAGTTTTTTTGGCAGTAAAGCAGAGGAAGCGCTCAAGAAGATGGAAGACAAGGCCAAGTCTATGCAGATTGTTAAAGACTTTCTGCAATTTCAGCCTCCTAGCTTTAGCAGGAATTATCCTTCTTAAGAGTCGGACGTTCCCGGATACTAGCAGACATAGCAATTCTAGGGCTAGAGGTTACAAATCATCTGGGGCAGGGGGCTACCCCTCAAAAGGTCTAAGCAGTGGCAGGCTTCCCCTTCCAAGCCGGGAGGTTCTAAACCTGCATCTCAATGTAAACATTCTCAATGGCTCTATCCAACTTCTGCCTGCCCGGAGAGTCCTTTAGGGGGAAGATTGGCCCTGTTTGAAAATGTTTGGGCCGCCATGACAGATGACAAATGGGTTCTCAGAACTGTATCCCTAGGGCACAAGTTTTCTTTCCACACCTTTCCATTACCCAAAGGATTCCCAGACACTCCTCCAAACCAAAAGGCAGAAGTAGAAAAGCAAATTTTGGCTTTGTTACATCTGGGAGCAATAGAATCAGTTCCTGTTCAGCAGGTAGGCCAGGGATTCTATTCCAAACTTTTCCTTCCAAAAAAAGGCACCTGGCGTCCTATCCTGGATCTGTCCATCCTGAACACTTACTTGATAATTCCAAAGTTCAAAATGCTCACTCTGCAGTTACTGCCAACGTTAGAAAAGGATTCCTGGCTGGTAACATTGGATCTCAAAGCTTATCTGCACATCCCTATCAGGGAAAGTTGCAGGCAATACCTTCATTTCAAGGTGGGCAAGCAATATTATCAATTCTCTGAGCTGCCCTTTGACTTATCTACTGCTCCCAGAGTTTTCACAAAGTGCCTGGCTCCAGTCATTGCTTTTTGCAGGCAAAAGAAAATTCAGATTTATCCATACTTGGACGACTGTCTAATTCAAGCAAATTCTCAGGAACAGCTGCTGAAGGATCTGGAATTTTCTAAAGACTCCTCTCTCTTCCCTGGGTTACACTCTCAACGTGGAAAAATCGAAAATGGTGCCATACAAAGATATTACATTCCTGGGAGTGAGTCTGAACACAGCCGCCAAGATGATATCTCACCCAGGAGAAGCAGACAACTCTTTCAATTTACTTCAAGGACTTGGCAAGCCTGTCCCAGCTCCCTGCAAGCTCTGGGATTCATGGCCTCTTGTATTCTCATGATTCCATATGCAAAACTGCTGTTCTGAACTGTTTGTAAGTTTCTTGGAGGCCAGTGCTTGCTTGGACTAAAGGGAAGTCTCTGTGTTCACCAGTGGCAGTGGTTAACACTGAACAGCCTGCCTGTCCCTGTAGGAGTGGTTACTGCCTAGAAGCTATAGTTTTATTGGCCATTTTGGGTCAGTTCTAAACTCCTTGATCTCTATCTCTTAAAACCCTGCTGCCTCATGGTTTTGGCGTCTTTCCAGGCTTGTTAGTTGTTGCTGAAGCACCTACCAAGGGGAGAAAACGCTGAGAGGAGAAAGGAACCACTTTTGAGATTTTAAGTATTTTCTTCTGCTTTTTTGTTAAGAATTACTGCTTTGCCGCCTACTTTTTGGTGTTTTCCAGCTTGCTAAAGTTTGTATCTGTATTAGAAACAGTATTTAGAACACATCTAGAGCCTGTTTACTGCATTTCCTGTGTTGCACTTAATTTAAAATCATTTTTTTTCTCTTAAAACTGCATTTTACCTGACTTTGGCCTAGCACGCAAGTGTGGGGTCATATATTGCACTGTTGTGATTATTTTGCTACTTGTGTATCTCTGCTACCTTTAAACTAAAACAAAAAAGAAAAAAATATATATTGCTTTTTTCCCACTTTCTGAAATTTAAGAAAGTTCAGTTACAGATTTGCTGTTCTGAACTGTTTGTAAGTTTCTTGGAGGCCAGTGCTTGCTTGGACTAAAGGGAAGTCTCTGTGTTCACCAGTGGCAGTGGTTAACACTGAACAGCCTGCCTGTCCCTGTAGGAGTGGTTACTGCCAAGAAGCTGTAGTTTTATTGTCCATTTTGGGTCAGTTCTAAACTCCTTGATCTCTATCTCTTAAAACCGTGCAACCCTCTTTTAGCGCGGTGTTGTGCACAGAGCAGCGTCGGGCAGCGCAGCTTAAACAAGCTTAAACTATTCCCGGCTCCACAAAGTCTACTCTTCACTTTTTCCCTTAGAACTGCTCTAAATCTCAAATTAAGCATTCTATTCTCATTCTAAAGCCCTGCACTTGCTCGTATAAGTAATCTCATAGGTAAACACAAACTAAAGCACTACATCCTCTTATACTCCTTCAAAGCACTTGCTCCCTATTGGTTCTTTCTGATCAGTCAATAAGTAGTTCCCTATATTATTCAGGCATGTCCAAAGGTCAGTTTCGAGTTTACTCTCCAGTCCAGCTGGTGAATCTGGGAATCTTGAGGCAATGTTACAACTGCCTTATGTATATAGACTACCCTCTCCTCCTCCCAACAAGCTCAAATATATGTGAGAGATGCAACTATAAAGCCAAGCTGGAGGTTAAGCTCTCTCAACCCAGTACTGGCACAGCCTGTCAGGAGGAGAAGGTAACCACACACACCACAAATCCAGTCTCACATAGACCTATCACATCAGCAAACCAAACACACAAAAACATACTCGGAGGCTCTAAATAAAAATCTGCCTAAGCAGCAGAGACCTCCAAAGCAGACATCCAAGCAACACCTACCACGAAACAATATCCACGTAGCACATAGCTCACAAAGTCAGTGTGCCACACAATCACAGCCCTTAAGGCTAAACAACACACCTAATACACTTGTAATAGGTGACTCTATTGTCAGACACACTGACGTCCCACTCACCAGGCTGAACAAGGAGAAGGTCACTGTAAGCTGCCTGTCGGGTGCCAGGATCCGCCACATAACACAAGCACTCGGGTCACTCCAAAGCAAGTACAAGTATGACTCCATCATTGTCCATGCTGGTGTGAATGACCTGAGACATACCTCCCTGGACTACATGAAAAAAGACGTACAGGAGCTCTTTGATCATGTAGCCCAGGCCGGTATGACCCTGACCTTGAGTAGCATCTTAACCTCACCAAGAATGATGTCACAGTATAAAGACAAAATGATCAATTTTAACAATTGGCTAAAGTATTGGTGTCATTCAAAGCGGATCCAGTGTCTGTCAGCCTGGGATGACATGCTCGACAAGCCATGTTGCTTCACTAAGGACGGCTTGCACCTGTCACCCCTGGGTTTTCGAATACTGGCTAAGACTCTTGCCTCCCCTATAGTGCCTTTTTTAGGCAAGGCTCAAAAGACAAACCCACCCCCATAGACAACACAAAGAAAAAAAAAACTAAGGGTAGTGCTACTCAACGCCAGAAGTCTAAACCTCAAGATGCACACACTCGAGACTCTCCTCAGTATGGAGAATATCGATATCTGTGCAGTAACAGAAACCTGGTTCAAGGCTCCCGAGAGCACCCCAGCACTACCAGGCTATACTTTATACCATGCTTTCCGGCCCCAAAACTCAGACCGAACCACAAAAGGAGGGGGAGTATCCATATTTATCAAAAATACCCACACCTCCAGGCTAGTGGCACTGCACGAAGCTTTGGAGACCATCCATGTGCAAATAACAGTGGGCAAAACTGCCTTTCAGTTTGTAGCCTGCTAAAGACCACCCTCCCAAACACAGGAACCTCACTCAGCTTTCCTGAGAACACTGCAGAATATGAAGGTCTCTCCAAACACTATTATATTGGGTGACTTCAACTACCCAAACATCGATTGGGAAAACTACTCAAGCCCAAACACCCTCGCCCAACGTTTCCTAGAATTTATAAACTCAAATGCTATGAAACAACTGGTCACCACTCCCACAAGAGGGGAAAACATACTGGATCTGGTCATCACCAACATGGGGTCTCTATGTTCCACATCAGAGGTTTACCCCTCATTGGTAAGATCAGACCATAACCAAATCTCACTGGACATCCATATTCCATCCCCACCCCTAGCCAAGGAAACCACGGTGAAGAACTTCTCAAAAGCAAACTTCACACTTCTCAAAATTTAGGTGGAATCCTTCAAAGCCCCCAGGCCAGTGGACAATACGGCCCAAAATGCAGAATCCTTTACAAAAGCATTCTATGGACTCCTATAGGAATGCATGGAGCATGCTATCCCAAATAAAACCAAGACTCACTCCTCCAAAGGCAGGAGACCTGTCTGGTGGACCCCGGCCATAAATAAGCTATACAACAGAAGTAGAAAACTACTACATGACAGAGCAAAATCCCAAAAATGGAAGGCGTCACTGATCAGTACTAGCAAGAAACTACGATCTCTCATAAAATCTTCTAAGGCCAGCTTTGAAAGAAACATTGCACAAGACACTAAAGATAATCACAAGGCCTTCTTTAGTTATGTCAGAAACCTGGGAGGCAACTCCCAGATATGCTCTGAGTTAGTGCAAAATGACAAAAAATTCACTGAACCCACAGACATTGCCAACATCCTGGCAGAAAGGTTCAGTGCAAACTTCTCCCCCCTCCCCCCCCCCAAAAAGAGCAGATGTCTATCCCAACAGAGTGTAGCCTTCCTGAGATCACAGATGCACAGGTGAGAGCTGCCCTCTCCAAAGCTAAAAACACAGCATCAATGGGACCAGATGGTGTCCTGGGCTGCGTCTTACACCAGCTCTAAGAAGAACTAAACCCTCAGATAAAGTCACTGTTCAATCTCAGCCTTAATGCAGGATATGTTCCCAAGGAATGGCGTACAGCAACAGTGGTCCCACTCCACAAAGGTGGTGCCACAACAGACCCCGGAAATTATCGCCCTATAAGCCTGACTAGCCTGGTCTGCAAAGCTATGGAACGTATCATCATGGAAATCATAAACAAAGACATTGGGAGCCTCCAGACACTGGATCCTACCCAATTCGGCTTCGTTAAGGGCAGATCTTGCCTCTTGAACCTGGTCAACTTCTTTGAAACAGTTACCAAAGCCATAGATGAAGGGAAGGTAGTCCACACAGCCTACCTGGACCTCGCAAAGGCCTTTGACACAATACCCCACTCGGGCATCATAAATAAGCTCACCAGCTTAAATATCAACCCCTATGTCACAAGATGGGTTGCAAACTGGCTCAGGGATAGAACCCACATGGTCAGAATAGCAGGTGCCATGTCAGACTCTAAACCAGTTACAAGTGGTGTTCCACAAGGCTCAGTCCTGGGACCTCTCTTGTTCAGTATATATTTCTCCGAGGTACAGGCTAACATGGGTGGACTATGGCTGACCAAGTTCGCAGATGACTGCAAACTGGGTGCTATAATCGACTCTCTGACTGACACAAGCACCCTCCAAAAGGGTCTCACAGAGACGGATAACTGGTGCCAGAGCCATGACCTAAAGCTAAATGCCAAAAAGTGCATAGTCATCCCCTTTGGAAAAAACAAAGTGCCCACAAATTACCACTTAGGTGGTAATCCATTAAGTATGGAAGAAGTAATTAGGGACTTGGGGACCCAAGTAGATAGCAATCTCTCCTTTGACAATCACATTGCCAAAGTGGTTAGAAAGACCTTCTATTAGCCCACCTTATCATGAAAGGGTTCACATCTAGATCAAGAGAGGTCATTGTGCCCCTCTACTCATCACTTATCAGGCCCATAATTGAGTACAATGCCCCGTTAGGGATGTACCTTACCCAACACCTTCAGCAACTGGAAAGACCCCAAAAGTATCTCACCAAGAGGATCAAGGGGCTCAAACAGATGCCCTATGCAGTTCGGCTAAAGAAACTCCAGCTCTACTCAGTTGCATACCACCTACTCAGAGGCGATCTGTGTCTGACGTATAAAGCCATGTCCAACCCAGAATTAATGGACATGCTTCACCTCAGGAAATCTAAATCCCTTAGAGCTGCACGTTCCAGGGACCTGAACCTCAGCACAGAAATAAATAGGACATGCTGGAGGGACAGATTCATATCCCAGAGGCTCCCCTCACTCTGGAACAAAATCCCAATCCATGTCAGGCAGAGCCTCTCACTGACCCTCTTCAAGAGAAATCTTGACGAATGGATGGGAGATCGTAAGTTTACCCCTGGGATATCTTCTGTGTCGCTGCTTGACAGAGGTACAGTAAACAAACCTTAAAAGGACTACCTTCTGTGACCTACTATACAGAGGCACAGTCAACTAATCTAAAAGGGTGGTGAAAGCCAAACATACTCTGGCTAGGCTTATAAATGCCCTAGGGCAGAGAGCCTAGTATCAACCTATGAACAATGAATACACTCGAACATCTATATTTATGGTAAGTGTACACAACTGTATTTTATGGTGAATGTGTGAGATGAAAGGGTTAATCTTATGAGTCTAGGAAATTCTGGAAATATCAGTCAATCCAGTGAAAATTTGGAGAAGACGTGTGCATTCCCATGGTTAGCCCATCCATTCCAGGGGTTTTGCTACAAGGCATATCCTCAACTGCTTTGCACGCTTCTTGAGAAATTGGAGAGGCAAATCTACCATGTTGCTCCAATGACAATTTAGAAAGTTTTCCTTATTAAAGAACTTGCTCAACTTACCATCCCAACCTTCAGGCAAAGGGTCTTCTAAGTAAAAAAAAAAAAAAAAAAAAAAAACTGTATTAATGTGCATTTCTTAGTTACCAACACCTGCTTTCTAGGCTCCCTGGCCCCTTGCTGTGGATATATTTTGTCTGCAGACCTTGATCCTATGAGCCAGAACTTTTCCAGGCCCGTTACTCTTAGCCCGGCTCTTGTGGCAGCCCTTACCAAGTGGAGTTGTACCTTATTCTCCCTCAAGATACCAAGTCAGTATGCTGTACAGATGACTTGACAAGTTTTCCAGTCCCAAAATTTACTTAGCTTATATTGCTGTCATGCTGTAGGCCAACATGATGGCATTAGCCATTTGAAAACCACTATCAATTCAAGCATAAACTCCCACTGCATTAACAAAGTAAGCTGACCCCTGAATTAGCCAACATATAGTGGGCAACACTGTTACGAATCCACTGCTCCTGCTTAAAGATTTCGATAAGAAATACTTATTTCTCTTGGTTGTGATTCTACTAGGTACTACAGACCTGTACTCAGGGTGTTTAAGATGTCAGACATCCACAAGTTACAACTTTGAAGAGACCTTCTGAAGCATCTTCGTATAGTATAAAACATATAGTCCAAGAAGTCATGGAACTTAGGAATAATTCAGCTAGTCCTATTTTAAGTTCTGATAGAATAGTTTCTCCTTGTCCTTCTAGTTCTGTGACTGACTGACAACTTTAGACTTGCTTTTCCCATACCCATCTCCAACAATATGATGTTAGTACATCATTTTGGAGAATTGGAAAGTGGTTTTGGGACATCCAGATTTAGCCAGTATTGTGGGTGTTAAACCTGTATTTACATATAAAAGGGTCATGAATGTGAAAAGTATTCTTGAAAAAGATTCAAGTTCCTATTTAAAACTAGTGGGTTGTTTGGTGCTTTTCCATGCGGCCATTGTAAACAGTGCAGATACATTACCAGCACAAGTTCTATTGAGATCAAACATGCTAAGAAGACCGTTTGGGCATCCGGTCATTTTGATTGTCAGTCCAATTGTCTAGTATATGCAGCCACATGTTCCTCCTGTTCTTGTTTCTATATTGGTAAAACCATCAGAAGTTTAAACAGGAGGATTTATGAACACACTTTGGCTATTAAGAATAAGGATTCCAACAATGCCTTAGCTAGGCATGCAGCTAACTGTGTAAATTATAAAAAGTTTTCATTTTTTGTGGTGGATCATGTTTCTCCAGGTATATTTTGGGGAGACTTTAAGACAGCACTTGAATGTAAAGAAAGTTAGATGGCAAATTCATTTGGGTGCTGATCAGTTTCCAGGTCTGAATGAGACGGGAAATATAAGTTTTCTCCAAATGTTGAGTTTATGAAATTAATAGTGAAGTATTTAAAATATAGATTCTTTATTGCATCTATTTTATACACTTTTTATCTGCTTTTATAAGTTATTTAAACATTCAAATTTATGGAAAAATTGCTTTTTTTATGACTGTTAACTTTAAGACTTGCATTAATTAATCATCAAGTGATTTGAATAATTGATTTCACACTTGTTAACTGTTCAGTATAAATAATGGTGTTTTTTGTGGGGTATTTGTTTCTGATTACGTTCTTGGATTAAAGGACGAAAAGTACGTAGAATACCCTGTGTCTGAGTTGGTTTCTGTCATTGCAAGCAGTTTTTGGATTTTTTAGTTTCGTGGGTGAGGAGGTTGTTTTCTGTAATAAAGAAACAAGGTTCATTAATATTGGGTCAATACACAGAACACAAGTGATTTGCCATTGGGGCTTGACGCAGACCCAACACCAATCTACCCTCAATTATCAAGCACATTTTTTAACCAAGTGTCATCCTAAGGATGATTTCACCTCTGTAGGGACTCCTGCGTTTGTACTACAGTTTAAATTATAAATTAGATCATGATTCTGTATAATTTTTAACAGCCCTGGATGCCACTTTGCACCACTACATTCTTGACACAATTATACCTGCTGCGATACTTTTGAATGTACTGTGCTTTGCAGGTAAAGTAAGACATTGTGCACTAATGAAAGAGAATAATAATAGTTGATAGGCAAACAGCACATAATATAAACATTCAACCATTTCCACAAAAAAAGGCCATTCATGAATAAAGAATTTGGACATTGTGTTGCGATATACACATCAGTGAGTCAAAGAAAGACAGTGACTGCAAATCACTCACTAATAGAAAATGTGAGTCACAAGTATCAAATAGCCCACAAATCCTGTATACCTATCAGAATTCAATGTAAGGTGAACTATTCAAATATGGCTGTAGTTGTGTAGAAAAGAAAGTTACTTTGGTCAATGGCCAGAAGTACATGGTTGTTTATTCGAACATCCGGTTTATCGAATGGACATATGATCATCTCTGTGTATTGTCATAATAGGTAAGTGGGATGTATATCAGGAATGTTTACTGGTTAGGGAAGGGGATAGTTTTAGTGTATGTGCAATTGTATGTGTGTGTTTTAGGGTAAGGGTTAGGTAAAGGGATAGTTTTAATGGTATATGTATGAATGAATCTGTTTGGTGCCTGTGTTTCTGTTTTGTGGTAGTGTTATTAAAAGTTTTTGTTTTTAAGTTAAGACATAGGGCTAGGATTAGCATGCATTACTAAGGCAGTGCTCACCTGCACTGCCTTAGTAATGCATGCTAACTCTAACCCTGCACCTTATAGGTTCATACTAAGTTGGCTACCTTTGAAGGTCATTTAATTTTAGCCAATTTTTCTTCAAAGGTGAGAATCAAACCCTGTACCTTGTATCTGTGAGATAAACAATTTAACTATTTGCCAACTGCTGTGAAGATACTGGGAATTGAACCCAGGACCTCATGCATGCAAAGCATGCATTCTACAAAAAAAAAAAAAAAAAAAAAAAAAAACTTTCCATAATACTACTGCTAATCAGACAAAGTCTAGTGTTAAGGAGGGTTTTAGTGTAAAGATCACAAAGAAATATGCTGTTGTGCTATCTTTTTTCAATCTTTAGTAGGTTTGATGTGCATTTTCAGTATTATGGTAGTTTGATCACGACAGCTGTTTTATGTTTAGTTTAATATTTTGATCAACTACATTATAATCACGTATGTGTGTGTGTATATATGTGTATATATATATATATATATATATATATGTGTGTGTGTGTGTGTGTGTGTATATATATATGCACACACACATTTTCATTGTATATATACATACACATTTTTCACACTTTTGTAGGCACAACTGTCCATTTCCACAACTATACAAGTTCCATTACCATAATCCACTGCTCCCTCATCCAGGTCTGATTCCTGCAGTGACAGTAACTCATTTCAGTAGCAAAATCTTGGGGACAACTGCTTCAATGAGGTTTTCCTTTGCAGGGCACACTTACTAGCTTTACACTCCCAAACTAGTCTGCTGCAATAGGGCTGGCCAAATGGGCTTCCTTCTCTTTAGCTGGTATTGTGACAAACTTACCAAGGGCCAGTGATTTTCTTGGAATGGTCAATCATTATGGTTGGCCCTGCTTTCTTAAGAATGGTCATCTGATGCCCCCTTTAAAGAGTCATTTACCACAGATCCTTACTGTCACTCGTCCTTCTCTAACATAGATGACAAGCAGGCAGGGTATTTCATTTAGATGCATTAATACATAGAAACACGTCAGGATGGATATCATCATCATAAAATATAACACTAGTTAAGAGACAGACCTTACATACATACATACATGCTTGCATCTCAACAGCTAACTACAAAATGTCAGTCAGGCTTGCATGTGCTCAGTATTTATACACTTGTGCAGGCCTTGGATAGCTTCTTAAAGGTACATATACACATTAATCTACAGCCTCCCTCTTAAAAGATTGTCCTTTGTAGAGATATTAGAGTTAGACATGCCTCATTATATACATTAGAAACAAAACACAATGTTCATGTGCAAGTTGCCTTGTATATGTTAGAGGGTTTAGAGATGTGAACATATCTTGTAACATAACAATCTGGACCAAATTTAGCAACAGGGACAGTCTTCAGTGAACAACTCGTATCAGCAACTTCTGGATTTGTCATAAGAATAGGAATGTCCACTGGAACTTCCTCTGGACTTGGAACACCAGACAACTCACTTAGAGATGCTCTTTCTCACAGGCTATGTGCTGTGGTCTAGGCTCTGACACCAGTATTAAATGCTTCCAATTCCACCTAAAGTCTGCTTCTTGTGATTCCACAATGTATGATTTCGGTTCTGGGCAAATACTGTTCATGACACCAATCCAATCATAACCTTTGGGTGTTTGCATTATTACCACTTCTCCTCCTTGTAATGGATTGAGTAGTTTGCTGGTTTTATTGTAGTAGGACTTCTGGGTTAAATGCTTCAACAGATTGGTTTTCACTGACCTGTTGTTCTTGATGCATGGAACCAACAATTGACTGATTGGTAATGTGGTTCTAGTTTGTCTCGACAGAAGTCTTTGAGCAGGCGAGCCAAGATATTTATCACGAGGAACATTTCTGAGATTCAGGAAAACATCAGTATTATCTCATTTTGACTTCTCTAGTAACTGTTTTGCACTTTGAACTGCATGTTCTGCCAAACATTTGACTGCGGGTACTCAGGGCTACTTGTGACATTCCAATAAACCAAAAAAATGTTGAAATAGCAAAATGAACCACTGGCCAGTGAATAATACACTGCACACAACTGAAATATAAAATGTTTAATACAATAAACAAAAAGTCTAATGCCTTGACAAACACAACCTTCTAGGAGTTAATACATAGTTAAAAAAAAAAAAAAAAAAAAAAGCACTGCTATATATATCACACACATTCAAAATAAACAACCTATTAAAACTCATCAATTATAAAAAAAAACTCTCCAATTGCATTCCTTGTTCAGGCCATTGGGAGATAATGTATTGAACTTAAAAATAAAAATTTTCTTTATAAAGTAGTTTATTCTTTAACAATACATCTCTAGCAAAAATGTGTTCCAAAATGCATGCTTTTAAGTCAGTAAATTCCCCTTAATGTACGAAATTGAAATGCATACCCACTGGGTTGTCAAAATGTTTATTTTTTTTCTGTCTCTAATGTGCTCTTGTAGTCTTACTTTGAAAACTCTGTCTCCCCTATATAAAAGAGACCAGAAGGGCAAGAGAGAACATATATTACTCTTGTAATGCAAGTATAAAATGCTATAGGGCAATATTTTACCCTGTTGATTTTATCAAAAGATCTCTCAATATACCTGCATACGGAACATTTTCCACAAGGAATAGTTCCACAAACATTAAGTGATGCATTCAAATCATCCCTAGGGACAATAAATGCATTATGTACCACCATGTCTCTAACATTTCTACCTCTCTTATAAGATATAAGGGGAATTTTATACAAATTATTAACACCATTTCTACTATTGAGGAGAAAGAGCCAATAATATTTAACAATACTAACCACTTCTTGACTAAAAATATTAAAAGTAACAAATTTGTCTCCCTACTGCATGTAGACTTGTTAAACTTAGAATCTGCTCTAGCTTTAGAATTTTTACTACCAACTGAATTACATGCTCCTTCGTATCATACATAGGTACTAGGCTATTGGCCCTAGGGCCTATATAAGCCTAGCCAAAAAGGTACCCTGGCCTTCGCCACCCAAGAAAATTATTTTCCTGTGCTCCTATCAAGCAGAGCCACAGAAGTAATTCCCGGGGTGAATTTCCTATCTCCCATCCAATCATCAAGATTTTTCTTGAAGTGTGCTAATGAGGAGCTTTGTTTGATATAGATAGGTAGTTTGTTCCAGAGTATGGGAAGTTTGTGGGACAGGAATCTATCCCTCCAGCATGTTTTGTTTATTGTGGTGACAAGGTTTAGGTCCCTAGAGTGTGTAGCTTGGAGGGATTGGGATTTCTTTAAGTGGAGCATGTCCAACAGCTCTGGGTTTCACATAGCTTTGTGTGTTAGGCAGAGATGGCCTCTGAGTAGGCGATATGTGACTGAGTAAAGCTGGAGTTTTTTGAGACAGTCTGCATAGGGCATCTGTTTGAGGCTAGTAATCCTCTTTGTGAGGTATTTCTGTGGCCTTTCTAGTTGTTGTAGATGCCTTGTGAGGTAAATACAAAAAGGGCCGTTATACTCTATAATGGGTCTAATGAGTGACAAGTAGAGGGGAACAATGACCTTTTTTTTTCCAGGTTGAGAAACCTTTTGTGATTAGGTGTGCCATGTAGAAGGATTGCCTGACTACTGTGGCAATGTGATTATCAAAGGAGAGACTACTGTCCACCTGTGTCCCAAGGTCTCATCACATTTTCGGTGTTAAGTAGACTACTGCCTATGTGGTAGTTCATGGGTACAGAGTTTTTGCCAAAAGGGATGACCATGCACTTTTTGGCATTGAGCTTGAGGCCATGACTTTGACACCAGGCATCTGTCTCAGTGAGACCCTTTGTAGGATGTCCACATCGTTAGGAGTTTCGATTATGGCTCCTAGTTTGCAGTCATCTGTGAACTTCATTAGCCAAAGACCTTCTGTGTTAGCCTGTACTTCAGAGAAGTAGATACCAAATAGGAGACTACCCAGGACTGAACCCTGTGGTACTCTACTTGTCACTGGTATGAAGTCGGATTTGGAGTCTGCTACTTTCACAGTGTGGGTTCTGTTAGTGAGCCAGTTGGCAACCCATCTTGTGACATAGGGATTTATACCTAGTTTAGTGAGTTTATAATTCCAAAGTGGAGGATGATGTCGAAAGGCTTGGCGAGGTCTAGATAGGCTGTGTGAACCACCTTACTCTCATCTACGACTTTGGTGACCACTTCAAAGAAGTCTATCAGGTTTAGGAGACATGATCTGTCTTTTACAAACCCGAACTGGGTGGGGTCCAGAGTTTGGAGATTGCCAGTGTCATTGGTTATAAGTTCCATGATGATACATTCCATAGCCTTGCAGACCAGGCTCATCAGGTTAATGGGGGCGGTAGTTCCTGAGGTCCACGGTGGCTCCCCCTTTGTGAAGTGGGATCGCTGTATGCCATTCAGTAGGCATATAGCCTGAGATGAGGCTATGATTGAACATGGTACTTGGGTGGGGTGCCAGTTTGTTCTGTAGTTCGTGTAGAACGCTAGGGTGTTGTCAGGTCCCATGGATGCTGTGTTCTTGGCTTTGGATAGTGTGGTTTTTACCTGTACAGCCATGATTACAGGAACTTTGCATTCTTCCGGTATAGAGATGGGCCCTTTAGGGGGTGAGGGGGGGGGGTAAAGTTAGCACTGAACCTGTCTGCCAGGATGTTGGCAATATCAGTTGGTTCTGTATATTTAATGCCATTGTGCTGTAACTCAGAGCAGATCTGAGTGTTGCCATTGAGATTCTTGACATAGCTATAGAATGCTTTGTGGTTGTCTTTAGAATCGGTGGCGATTTTGTTTTCGTAACTAGCTTTGGAGGATTTTATGAGGGATCTCAGCTTCTTACTGAGGTTGACCAGGAAGTTCCTCCAATCATGGGATTGTTACTCTTTTTTTGCAACAGTTTCTTTCTTCTGTTGTAGAGTTTGTTTATGGCAGGGGACCACCAGATTGGCTTCCTTTTTTTGGAGCATAGCATCTTGGTTCTGTTAGGAATTGCACTATCCATGCACTCGTGTAGGATTCAGCAGTCGTACCTCTATTGTCTGCATGGGTGTCGTGAAGTTTGCCACTTCTGTCTTAAGAAGCGTGAAGTTGGCCTTGGAGAAATTTTTTATGGTGGTTTTCCTAATGGGGGCGTGATGTGGATGTCTAGGGTGATTAGCTTGTGGTCAGATCTCACCAACGAGGAACACCAGTTGCCCATGTTGGTAATGACCAGGTCGAGGATATTGCTGCCCCTGGTGGAGATGTCGATAGGTTGATCCAAGGTGTTGGAATTTATGAATTCCAGAAAACGTTGAGCAAAAGAGTTTGGTACGAGTAGTTTTCCCAGTTAATGGTGGGGTAGTTGAAATTGCCCATTATTAGGGTGTTAGGTTGTACTCTAATATTTTCTAGTGTATCAAGAAATGAGGAGTGGGAATCCTGGAGCATGGTGATCTGTAGCAAGCTACAATTTGGATTGCGGTCTTGCCCAGAGTTAGTTACACTTGGATAATCTCTGATGCATTATGCTGAGCAACTAGCCTGGAGGTGTGGATATCCTTAATAAATATGGACACGCCTCTGCCTTTAGTGTTTCGGTCCAGGTTAGGTGGCCAAAAGGTGTAGTATGAATTATAGCCTGGTAATGCAGGGGAACTCTGGAGCCTTGAACCAGGTCTCTGTCACTGCACAGATGCCGATGTTCTCCATTTTAAGGAGTGCTTCGAGTGAGTGCATTTTGAGGTTTAGACTTCTAGCATTGAGCAGCATTACCCTCAGATTTTGCTTGCTTGTACCTGTTACGATGGTGAATTTGTTTGAACCTTGCCTAAAAAATGCACTATAGGGGTGGCAAGAGTCTTAGCCAGTATCCATAATCCCAAGGGCGACAGGTGCAGGCCATCTCTGGCAAAGCATTGTGGTCTGTTGATCATGTTATCCCAGGCAGACAGATACTGGATCCCCTTAGAATGACAACAGAAGCTTAGCCAATTGTTGAAGTCATTTTGTCCTTGTACTGTGGTATCATTCTGGGTGATGGCAAGATGCTACTCAGGGCTAGGGTCATACCTGCCTGGGCTACAAGATCGGACAGATCCTCCATGTCTCTTTTCATGTAGTCCAGGGAGGTATGTCTCTGGTCATTCACACCAACATGGACAATGACAGAGTCATATTTGTACTTGTTGAGAGACCTGAGTGTGTTGTGTCAGATCCTGGCACCCAACAGTCAGCTGACAGTAACTTTCTCCTTGTTTAGCCTGGTGAATGGAACATCAGTGTGCCTGACTATAGAGTCACCTATGACTAGAGTGTTGGGTATGTTGTTTATGCCTTATGGGCTGTGGTTGAGTGGCACACTGAGTTTGTGGGCTATTTGTCTTTTGGGTTGTGTTGGGGGGTGGAGGTTACTTGTGCTTCTGCTTTGGAGGTCCCTGTTGCTTGGGCAGATTTGTGAGAGCCTCCACGAATGTAGGCATGTGTGTGCATTGTGTTTTGGGGGTATAGGTTTTGAACGGACTATGTGATGAGTGGTGTGGTGCAAGTGTTTACCTTCTCCTCTTGACTGTCTAGTCCAGTCTTGGGTGAAGAGAGCTTTGCTTCCAGTTTGGCTATATAAGTCCATCTCTCACAGGTTGTAGTGTTGGGTGGTAGGAGGAGAGGGTTGTCTGTGTACATGAGACAAGTGCTCCATTGCCCCAAAATGCCCAGATTCATCAGGTAGACAGGATAAAACACCGGGAGCTGACCCTTAGACATGCCTGGATAGGTCCCTATTAAGTAGTGAAAACTGTTTTCCTCTAGACAAGTAAGAAAAGTTGAGTGATGTAGTCATTTGTAGCTTATTTAGTGCTTGCAACGGGTTCTGTACAAGTGCTGAGCTCAAAGAAACAGATTTGAGTGCTAAAACTAAAAAAACTGGCTAGTTCTAAGGGAAATTTGAAGAGTAGACTTTATGGTGCCAGGAATAGTTTAACCCTAGCTAAGTGGCGATGCATAAAGTTTTTTTGTTTTTCTTCTTCTTCTTCTCAGATAAGCTACCTTGTGCTTACCACTCCCACTGATAAGCTAGAAGGCTTTCCTCCAACACAGAAAGGCTTGGGGGCTCAGAAGCTTACAAACAGTCCTGGATACAGCAAATCTGTATCTGGACTAGACTACTTACAGGAAAGGCAGGAAACAAGCTTAGAATTTTTTTTTGTAAAGTGGAAAGGAGGAGCAGAAGATAATTCAAGGTTAATTGAAGTAACTTTTTTTAAAGACTGAATAATTCTTCATCATAACCTCTTTGCTTAAAAGCAATACATGTATGTATTATTTCACTCTTTAGTATTTCAGGATCACTCCATGGCCTACTAACTAAGTTCATTATACGGTAAAGCATTTAACATATTGGGGGGGGGGGGATGGCAGCTCTTACTGTCCAAAAAATGTATTTCATAGGTAGGTACTAGGCTGTCTGCCCGAGGGCATTTATAAGCCTAGCCAGAGTGTGTCGGCTTTCACCGCCCCATTGATTAATTAACTGATCCTCTGTCAAGCAGAGCCAATGAAGTGATCCCAGGGGTGTATTTTCTGTTACCCATCCACTCTTCAAGGTTTCTCTTGAAGAGTGTTAGTGAGGGACTCTGCCTGATGTAATTTGGAATTATTTTCCAAAGCATGGGGAGTCTCTGTGACAGGAATCTATTTTTTCCAGCATGTTCTATTTATTGTTGTAGCGAGGTTTAGCTCATTAGAGCGCATGGCTCACAGTGACTTGGATTTCTTTAGGTGGAGCTCGTCCATCAATTCTGAGTTGGGCATGGCTTTGTAAGTCAGGCAGAGATCACCTCTGAGTAAGCGATATGCCACTGAGTACAGCCGGAGTTTTTTCAGTCGGGCTGCATAGGGCATATGTTTGAGACCAGTAATCCTCTTGGTTAGGTACTTTTGTGGTCTTTCCAGCTGTTGGAAGTGTCTTGTGAGGTACATCCCAAATGGGGCATTGTACTCTATGATGGGTCTAATGAGTGATGAGTAGAGGGGCACTATAACCTCTTTATTTCTAGATGCAAATCCTTTAGTAATAAGATGGGCCACATCGAAGGATTTCCTAACTACTTTGGCAATATGATTGTCAAAGGAGAGATTACTATCTACCTGGGTCCCCAGATCTCTTATTACCTCTTCTGTATTAAGGGGGCTGCCACCTATGTGGTAATTCACGGGTGTTTTGTTTTTCCCAAACGGGATGACTATCATTTTTTGGCATTTAGCTTGAGGCCATGACTTTGACACATCATTCAACTTCCTATGTATTTTGGTACTTTTAGTTTAACCAATAGTTTTTTTGAGTTTAATCAGTGCATTTACCAACAACTGCAAGGGACAGCCATGGGTGCATCTTTTCCACCCATGTATGCTAATTTAGTTATGGGTTTATTTGAAATTGAGTTTTTATATGTTAAGTTTCTTAAGAGATTTTGTAGATGTTCATCGTGTTACCCTGCTGCAGTCATCACACTTGGGTTATCCTGTCATCAGGCGGTCCCGCAGTCGGCCTGAATTCCAAAATCTTGGTCCTGCGTCGGTTGCTGTCGCTTCTTCCCTGACGTCAGTGTGCCAGGGGTATATAAGAGGCATCCGATGCCATTTTCTTCAGTCTTTCTTGCCGCACGGTGCCTGAAGCAGAAGCAGTTCACAAATGCTGGTCGGCCGACACCTGAGATTTTCGAATTGAATTTCAGTCCGAAGTCTTCAAAGCTAAGTACCCCATTGGGGAACCTTTTCTTGCCTCAGTCCGATGTCAGAAAAAGTTAACAATTGCATTTCTTGTGGTAAGCAAATACCTGATAAGGACTTTCGTTCTTATTGTATACCTTGCCTAGGCCCAGACCACAACGTCACTGGTTGTCGGTTTTGTGCTAGGTTCAATAAGCGAACTATAAAGCGACGCTTTGATTTCGCATGACACTGCTTCGGTAGGAAATTTAATTACACTATGCCGTCGGAGCAACCGACTACCGGCGTGCATAAAAAACACAAAGATAAAGACAGGCAGCCTAGATCCAAGCCAGACTCCGAGGCCTCAGCTGGGCTGGTCGCCGGTTCTCTGGTTTTCAGTGAGGCACCTACGTAGCCCCTGGCGACCGCAGAATTGCAACCCCAGACCACTTCGGATTCTCAAGCAGAGAGTTCTAGGCCGACGCAGCCATTTTCTTTAGGCCCTACCAACAACATTGCAGAAGGAGAAGCCGGTGCTGTGGAAACACCTTCGGTTACAGAAGGTGTCTTCAGATCGACTACTCTCACCATAAAATCTTATGCTAAGCTTAAGACTCCTCTAAAACCAAAAAAGACTGCACATCAGTCTTCAGTTCAAGGCCCCATGCCTAAGAAACAGATGCTTAAAATGGCTGAAGATTTGATTTCTTTAATCAGGGGTACCCAACCCCCCCCCCCCCAGACAAAAGGCCTAGACAAGAGGAGGATTATGCCTCCTCTGATCAAGTGTCTATTTCCTCAGGCTCCTCTGAGGAACAGGATTACTCCTTTTCCCCCTTATGAAGATTCTGATGCTGAAGATTTCATTCCCTCAGCTTCTCCCCCTGAAGACTATTCCTTTGGGGAAACGTTACATACCATGAGGGAACATTTCCACTGGGAAGGTCAGGACTACTCTGACTCAAAGAAAAGGCTCCGAGAGTTTCTTTTACTCCCCCAGCACAGACCACTTGCTATCCCTCCAGTTTTAGACATTGTGGATATTTACTTAGAATCTAGTCTAAATCCAGATTCTCTGCCTCCTGCTCCAGCCAAACCAGACAGATATTATAGAGTGCCTGACTCACACAAATTCCTTTACAAAAGCCCTGTTGCTGACCCAGAGACAATCTCCCAGGGTCCCAAAGGGGCTAAGGCTTCTATGGCTAAAAATCCTGTACCCTCTGAAAGGGACTCCAGAGCATTAGATAGGTGGGGGAAGAAGGTTTACACCTCAGCTACTCTAGCTATGAGAGCACTAAATTGTCAATTTCACATGCTGAAATACCAGCAATTCCTAATGTCTCAAATAAAACAAAAGATGAGCATGCACCCTCAACAGTCTGAATTCAAGGAAATGCAGGATCTGTTGCATGCAGCTGAACAGGTGGGCAAACATACTTTACAATGTGGATTTGATTCCTTGGAAGCTTCCTGTAGAGCAGCTGTTACTGGGTCTGTTATACGTAGGCATGCTTGGTTAAAGGAACAAACTCTGCCTGATCATGTTAAAGCAAAGTTACTAGATGCACCCTTACAGCAGGATGTCTTATTTGGAGTTAAAGCAGAAGAGATTTTAAAGAAAAATGGAAGATAAGGCAAAATCTATGCAGACGGTCAAAGATTTCTTACAGGTACAACCCCCACGCTTCAGCAGAAATTGGCCAACAAAAAATTGGTCCTTTCCAGCTTCTGACAGACCACAGAGGGGTAAATACAGACGCCGAAGGGGCAGAGGTCAAGCACAAATCCCTTACAAACCTCGCCAAATGGGGCACTGCAACACAGAAGGGAGGAGAAGACAGGTCCCAAACTACTAGAAGACAAACACAATTACTTAAATCCTCAAACTGCCAAGCAAAGCTCTCTTGGCAGCTCCCTTGGGAGGAAAATTAGCACTTTTTGCAGACAACTGGTGCATCATCACAAAGGACAAATGGGTCCTAGACATTATCTCACAAGGATACAGATTCCATTTCCACACCTTGCCAAGGATAAAAGGAATGCCAAACCTGCCACAAAATCAATGGGCAGAGGCACAAAAACAAATTACAGCTCTCATGGACATGAGAGCCATTCAACTGGTACCTACACAGGAGCAAGGCCAAGGATTTTACTCAAGGCTCTTTCTAGTCCCCAGAAAGGACAATGCTTGGAGACCCATTCTGGACCTTTTGATTCTAAACACCTTCTTAAAAGTACCCAAATTCAAGATGCTAACACTACAGCAGCTTCTTCCCATGTTGGGCAAGAAAGCTTGGCTAGTAATGTTGGACCTCAAGGAGGCATACCTGCATGTCGCTATCAGACAAAATTGCAGAAGATACCTCCGTTTCATTGCAGGTTCAACCCATTACCAATTCTCTGCACTGCCCTTTGGCTTATCTACTGCGCCCAGGGTCTTCACAGAATGCCTGGCACCAGTAATTGCATACTGCAGACAAAGAGGAATTCAAATATACCCATACCTGGACGACTGCCTCATCCAAGCAGAAAGCAAGGACATTCTCTTACAACATTTGGCTTTTGTAAAACACCTTCTAAGTTGCCTAGGGTACACAGTAAATGAAAAAAATCAAAACTAGTGCCCTCACAAAATATGACATTCCTGGGTGCTAGCTTGAATACAATGGCCCAGATGGCTTATCTGACGCCAGACAAACAACTACAACTAACTCAATACTTCAAAATAATGGCAACAAAGACCCAACTCCCTGCAAGAAAAATTTTTCAGGCCTTGGGCTTCATGGCATCTTGCATACTACTAATACCATTTGCAAAACTGCATATGAGGAAATTACAATGGTACCTGAAAAGCGTATGGACTCAACACAGCCACAGCTTAGAAACAATGATACCTCTCATTCCCTGCCTTCAACAGGAGTTTCTATGGTGGTCACAGGCATGTCACCTCAACAAGGGTCAGCCTTTCACCTTACCCCCAGCTAGGCAAACTATGACAACAGATGCATCGGACTATGCCTGGGGGGCACACATGGCAGGACAGTGCGTTCAAGGCATATGGACTGCAGATCAAAGAAATCTGCACATCAATCAAAAAGAAATGCTAGCTGTACAAAATGCTCTGACAGCCTTCAAGGACCTCTTACATCCAGGACAGCTTATAATAAGGACAGACAACACCACAGTCATGTGGTACATAAACAAGCAAGGGGGTACACACTCCTACCCTCTATGCAGGCAAGCAATGACCTTGTGGAACACAGCACTGGCTTACCAAGTTCAATTACAAGCTCAATTCCTGCCAGGAAAAAAGAACACATTGGCAGACAACCTAAGCAGGAACATCATGGATCCCCACGAGTGGAAACTGGATCCACAAGTATATGCAATGATAACTCAAAAATGGGGGCGCCCGGACATAGACCTGTTTGCCAACCCCCAAAACTATCAGCTATCAAAATTTTGCACCAGGATATTTAACCATCAAGCTTGGAAATGGATGCACTTTCATTCATGTTGGAAAATGCTGACAGTATATGCCTTTCCTCCATTGCCCCTTCTCACAAAGGTGCTGCTGAAAGTCAGGATGGAGAGACCCCGAATGATACTCATTGCCCCAGACTGGCCACGCCAGCACTGGTACCCACTACTAAGGAACATGGCCCACCATGGATTTTACCACAAATTCCTCATCTGCTCACACAGCAAGACAGTCAGATTCTACACAGCCAGCTCAAAACCTTAAATTTGGCTGCATGGCAAATCACCTAAGCAACCAGCCAGCTCCTCTTTCACAAGCTGTTATGGATGTCATTCTGGAGGCCAGGAGGCCCAGCACCAGGAAAGCCTACTCAGACAAATGGAAAAGATTTTGCGCCTGGAACCATGCTAAAGGCCAAAATACCCTTGAGCCGGACATACCTCAGATTCTACAATATTTAACTGAGATGTTACACAAAGGACTTTCTTTTTCATCTATTAAAATCCACACCTCGGCCATTTCAGCTCACTACAACACGGATCCTCCCTTATATTCACATCCACTTCTAAGGCAGTACCTCGGATCCTCCCTTATTTTCACATCCACTTCTAAGGCAGTACCTCAGAGGGGCCAAAAACATTAGGCCTCCCAGGACAGCACCAACACCAACTTGGGACCTCAACTTTGTTCTGGAAAAACTTACGCTGCCACCTTTTGAGCAAGCTTTCTCAGCTGATTTAAAGTTTATATCATGGAAGACTGCCCTGCTGCTAGCAATTACTTCAGCCAGAAGAGTCTCAGAGCTACAGGCACTAATGGCAGTAGAGCCTTTCCTCATTTTTCATCAAGACAGAGTTTCTTTATGAACTAACCCCTCCTTTATGCCAAAGGTGGTATCCAGTGTGGCTCTAAATCAAACCATTCATTTACCCACCTTCTTCCCAAATCCACAGAACAAAGGAGAAAGACTCCTGCACTCCTTGGACATTCACAGGCAATTACATTACTACTTGGATAAAACTAAGGTTTTCAGAAAATCTGACCAGCTTTTTGTATCCTATGCTACAGCATCACAAGGAAAGGCTATCTCAAAACAGACCATTTCCAAATGGATAGGACATTGCATATGTGTTTGCTACACCCATCATGGAAAACCAGTTCCTGCTAGCATAAGGCCCCACTCCACCAGGGCAGCAGCTACATCTACAGCCTTCCTCAGGGGGGTGCCAACCAAGGATATTCTGGAAGCTGCAACTTGGAGTTCAGTACACACCTTCACCAAACACTATCACTTACCACTTTACTCTAAGTCTAGAGCTGGCTTCACCACTGCAGTTTTACAGGGCCTTCTAGCCTCCTCTAACCCTGTTTGACTCCACCTCCCATCCTTAGGTTTGGGATTCAACCCAAGTGTGATGACTGCAGCAGGGTAACACGATGAACATAGTACAGTTTTGTACCTACCATAAATGTAGATGTTCGAGTGTATACCCTGCTGCAGTCCAGGTTACCCTCCCTCCATCCCCTCTGACCTAACTGAAACCTTTCAATACCTTAAAATCTGATACAACCTTTGTGGTGTATTTGCTTATAGCTGGAGGGATGTTTTGTTTGTGCTAAACTTTTATTATTGGTACTATCTACTGACCACCTTTTGGGGGGGCACTTGACATCTGGGGCAAGAAAAACTGAAGAAAATGGAGTCGGATGCGTCTTATATACCCCTGGTGCACTGATGTCAGGGAAGAAGCGACAGCAACCGATGCCGGACCAAGACTTTGAAATTCAGGCCGACAGCGTGACCGCCTGACGACAGGATAACCCAAGTGTGATGACTGCAGCAGGGTATACACTCGAACATCTACATTTATGGTAGGTACAAAACTGTACTTTTTATTGATTTGATTTTTTTTATGTAAGGGGGGTGAAAATTTAGTTCAGTCATTTGTGAATGATTTGCAAAGCAATTGTTTTGACTTGCAGTTTGATGATTTACAAACAGACAGATCTGTTACTTATTTGGACTTAAAACTTGAAGTTTCTGGCAATACTATAATATATCAGTTTAATGACATAATCACTCACTGGACTTGCACCAAGAAAAAACTTAAAGCTTGTAAACCTACCCTGTGTGAAATCTTAGTATACAGACTTTTAACATATATAACAATCCAAAACATTTTTTTTACATTTTACTGTCGTAACCTTTTCTAACAAAGACAGAAGTCTCTGAGTAGGTGAACCAAGATGTTTATCACAAGAAACATTTCTGAGATTCAAGAGATTCAGGACATCATATTATCTCATTTTGACTTTTCTAGTAACTGTTTTGCACTTTGAACTGCATGTTCTACTAAACCATTTGACTGTGGGTACTCAGGGCTACTTGTGACATTCTTCAGCAAATCTTTTGAACTGTTGCCTTGTAAACTGCGTGCCATTGTCAGAAATAACTTTGTGCAGACTACCCTGTACAGCAAAATGATGCTTCATCTTAGTAATGACAGTACCAGATGCTAAGTTAATCTCGAACCAATTGGAGTAAGAGTCTACCAACACCAAATAATGACCATTCCACTCAAAGATGTTGGTGGCTACTGTCAACCAAGGTAGTTCTGCAATCGGGTTTAGCTGAAGTGGTTACTTCTGTTTA
The DNA here is from genome assembly GCF_019279795.1 of Protopterus annectens. Lineage (NCBI taxonomy): Eukaryota > Metazoa > Chordata > Ceratodontiformes > Protopteridae > Protopterus > Protopterus annectens. The sequence continues at coordinate 90,445,119 of NC_056744.1, forward strand.
TGTGACTTTGTATTATTACTCATGGAACAAGATAAAAGTGCTCTCTCAATGTCTTGTGACATCATCATCTTCTTTCGGCTGTTCTCGTTAGGGATCGCCACAGCAGATCACCCGTTTCCATTTCTTCCTGTCCTCTGCATCTTGCTCTGTCACACCAACCACCTGCATGTCCTCTCTCACCACATCCATAAACCTTATCTTAGGCCTTCCTTTTTTCCTGTTACCTGGTAGCTTCATCCTTGGCATCTTTTTCCCAATATACTCAGCATCCCTCCTCAGCACATGTCCAAACCAACGTAATCGTGCCTCTCTGGCTTTGTCTCCAAACCTTCCAACCTGGGCTGACCCTCTAATATACTTATTCGTAATCCTGTCCACCCTCGGCACACCCAGTGCAAATCTTAACATCTTTAATTCTGCCACATCCAGCTCAAACTCCTGCCTTTTTGTCAATGCCACTGTCTCCAACCCATATAATATAGCTGGTCTCACTACCCTCTTGTAGACCTTCCCTTTCACTCTTACAGGTACTCGTCTGTCACAAATCACTCCTGACACTCTTCTCCACCCACTCCATCCTGCCTGTACTCTCTTCTTCACCTCTCTTCCACACTCACCGTTACTCTGAACTATTGACCCCAAGTGTTTAAACTCATCCACCTTCACCACCTCTACTCCTTGCATCCTCACCATTCCTCTATCCTCCCTCTCATTTACACACATATATTCTGTCTTAGTCCTGCTGACCTTCATTCCTCTTCTCTCTAGAGCATATCTCCATCTCTCCAGGGTCTCCTCCACCTGTTCCCTACTCTCACTACAGATCACAATGTCATCTGAAAACATCATAGTCCACGGGGACTCCTGTCTGATCTCGTCTGTCAACCTGTCCATCACCATTGCAAATAAGAAAGGGCTCAGAGCTGATCCTTGATGTAACCCCACCTCCACCTTAAACGCATCCGTCACTCCCACCGCAGACCTCACCGCTGTCACACTACCCTCGTACATATCCTGTACCACTCTTACATACTTTTCTGACACTCCTGACTACTTCTTACAATACCACAACTCCTCTCTAGGCACCCTGTCATATGCTTTCTCTAAGTCTACAAAAACACAATGCAACTCCTTCTGACATTCTCTGTACTTCTCCATCAACACTCTCAGAGCAAAGATCGTATCTGTAGTGCTCTTTCCTGGCATGAAACCATACTGCTGATCACTAATCATCACATCCCTTCTTAACCTTGCTTCCACTAGTCTTTCCCATAACTTCATGCTGTGACTGATCAATTTATCCCTCTGTAGTTACTACAGCTCTGCACATCACCCTTATTCTTAAAAATCGGTACCAAAACACTTTTTCTCCATTCCTCAGGCATCCTCTCACTTTCCAAGATTTCATTAAACAATCTGGTTAAAAACTCCACTGCCATTTCACCTAAACACCTCCATGCTTCCACAGGTATGTCATCTGGGCCAACAGCCTTTCCATTCTTCATTCTCTTCATAGCTATCCTTACTTCCTCCTTGCTAATCCACTGTACTTCATGATTTACTATCCCTACATCATCCAACCTTCTCTCCCTCTCATTCTCTTCATTCATCAACCCCTCAAAGTACTCTTTCCATCTCCTCAATACACTCTCTTCACTTGTATGTTTCCCTCATTATCCTTTATCACCTTTACCTGCTGCACATCTTTCCTAGCTCGGTCCCTCTGTCTAGCCAATCGGTACAGGTCCTTTTCTCCCTCCTTAATGTCCAACCTTTCATACAACTCTTCATATGCCTTATCCTTAGCCTTTGCCACCTCTCTCTCTTTGCCATGCACCTCATCTCCTTATACTCCTGTCTACTTTCTTCATCTCTCTGACAGTCCCACTTCTTCCCTGCCAACCTCTTTCTCTGTATACTCTCCTGTACTTCCTCATTCCACCACCATGTCTCCTTGTCGTCCTTCCTCTGTCCAGATGTGATACCAAGCACCTTTCTAGCCGTCTCCCTTACTAGCTCTGCTGTAGCTATCCAGCTATTTGGTAACTCTTCACTGCCACCCAGTGCCTGCCTTAACTCATCCCTGAACTCCACCTCACAATTACCCTTTTTCAATTTCCACCACTTGATCCTTGGTGCTGCCCTCACACTCCTCCTCCTCTTCTTGATAACCAACATCATCCTACAAACCACTATCCTATGCTGCCTAACGACACTTTCTCCGGTCACCACTTTATAGTCTCCAGTCCCCTTCACACTGGCCCTCCTACATAACATATAATCCACCTGTGTGCATCTTCGTCCACTCTTGTATGTCACCCTATGCTCCTCCCTCTTGTTAAAATACATATTCACCACAGCCATGTCCATCCTTTTCGCAAAATCCACTACCATCTGACCTTCTGCATTCCTTTAACGCCATACCTACCCATCACTTCCTCATCCCCTCTGTTCCCTTCACCAACATGCCCATTGAAATCTGCCCCAATCACCACTCTCTCACCCTTGGGTACAGTCATCACCACTTCATCCAATTCACTCCAAAATTTCTTTCTCATCCATTGCACACCCAACTTGTGGAGCATATGCACTAACAACATTCATCATTACACCATCAATTTCCAGCTTCATAAACTTCACTCTACCCAACACTCTTTTCACTTACAAAACACTCTCAGCATACTGTTCCTTCAGAATAACTCCTAGGCCATTTCCCATCCACACCATGATAAAACAATTTGAACCCACCTCCGATAGACCTAGCCTTACTCCCCTTCCATCTGGTCTCTTGCACACACAATATACCAACCTTCCTTCTGTCCATCATATCAGCTAGCTCTCTCCCTATACCAGTCATACTGCCAACATTCAAAGTTCCGACCCTCACTACCACAGTCCTAGACTTTCTCCTCTCCTCCTGCCTTTGGCCATGTCTTCTGCCTCTTCTCCTTCTTTGGCCAACAGTAGCCCAATTTCCGCCAGCACCCTGTAGGCTAACAGTACTAGTGGTGGTCGTTGTTAACCCGGGCCTCGGCCGATCCGGTATAAAAAATTTTCTTGGTGACTGCATGAAATATTTTGGCGATGTTTTACGTCGGATGCCCTTCCTGACGCAACCCTCCCCATTTATCCGGGCTTGGGACTGGCACAAAGAAATGCACTGGCTTGTGCATCCCTAGTGGCTGGGTTCTCTCAATGTCTCAATGTCTTGTGACATAAAAGGCCAAAATACTAGATCTCTCGCCCTTCTTTTGATAGATTTGGTTCCTGGGTGACCACAATGCAAGATAGTAATGTACTCTTGCTGCTTGGACTTTGAACACTTACTTATTACTTTCGGACCTGTCATAATACTAGTGTCAGACAAAATCTCATCTCTGTATGGAAAATAAGGTTGCTCTTCTTGAGGTAAACTAGATTGCTTTGATGGCCATCCTTGATTGATAAAGTGATTGAGCCTTTATAAAACTGGATCTGTGGCTGTGTGATCTCTCAGGTCATCAACACATGTGGAAGAAAAATTTCTGACTTCCATGACTTCAGAATCAAGATTCCCATTCTCATGCTGTTCTGTGGTTTTTCTGGGCGATCTGGATAAAATGTATCGGCAAGATAAAGATGTTTCCTTTCTTGTAGGCAAGATTGAAATTATACTTTTGCAATCTGAACATCATACTTTGCAGTGTGGCTGGAGTTGAATGCATAGGTTTTCTCAAGATAGTGACTGATGGTTGGTGGTCTGTTTCGATCTAGATGGGTCTACTATAAACATAGTCCTGGAACTTTGAACATGCAAACACAATTGCCAAAAGCTCTTTCTCAATCTGGACATACTGCATTTCAGTTTGGGTAAGAGTTCTCAATGCATAGGCAACAGGTTGATCCTCTTGTAAAATGACTGAACCTAGCCCAAATTTTGAAGCTTCACAGGAAAGTGTAACTGGTTTGTGAATATCATAATAGCTGAGAGTTAGTGGACTAGCAATTCTGAGTTTCAGGACATCAAATGCTCTTTGGTGTTGCTCTAACCAAGACCATGCTACATCTTTACGTGTCAGCTTTGTAAGCAGTGCTGAAAGTTGGCTCATGTCTGGAATGAACTTGCCTAGGTAGTTCACCATGCCAAGAAAATATTGCAGGGCTTGAACATTGTCTGGTGCTGGCATCTCGAGAATGGCTGTCTGCTTTGAAGGGTCTGGTCGTAGGCCTGTACTAGTAAATGACCAACATAAGTAACTTCTTATAGCATGAATTTGCATTTCTGTAGATTGAGCTTAAGATTCACTTGACGTGCCCTTTGTAGAACTTTTCTGAGGTTTCTGTCATGTTCAGCTTCACCGTTACCTCCTACTAGTATGTCATCTACTATAATAGCATAAGGATATGCAGAAAAAACTTGCTCCATTGCATGCTGAGAGACTTCAGTTGCAGAATTTATCCCAAATGGCATTCTCAGAAATGTGTACCTGCCAGAGTACTGAACATATTGAGCAATGAGGACTTTTGTCAAGCTGAATTTGCCAAAATGAATTCTCTGCATCTAAGACAGAAAAAAACAGTGGCATTTGGCATGAAGGCTGCAACTTCGACTGTGTGCATTGGATGCTGAGGTCTTTTTAGCACTTGTTCAAATATCATGGATCAATACATATTCTGATGTCATCTGAACTTTTATTATGAGCTACCACCATGGAAGATACCCACTCAGTTGGAGTTGCAACTGGATAAATCACACAATCTCACACTATTTTATCTAGCTCAGCTTTGACTGTGTCCTGCATGGCTATTGGAACTTTACGTGCTGTCCTGATAACTGGACTGACCTCTGGGTCTAACTCATACAGTACACAACCGGAAGCCTGCCTAGTCTATCTTCGAAAAGATCAGCATAGGTAGAAAAAATGTACTGGGTGAAATTAAAGTAATGGTCTTTTAAGCTAACTAGGTGGACTTCTTTATTAAATGAAAGCAGGCCCATTTTCAAAATGGCTATGAGCCCTAATAATGACTGGATGTCCCTTTTGACCACATAAAATAACAAGCTGTAGCTTCTTCCAGCTGAGTAACATGAAAGCATTACTGAACCTTCAGTCTGAATTTCTTCACCTCCATAAGCAACAAGCTTTGCACACCTTGCCAAATCAAGCCTTTCACCATTACACACTCAAGCAAATGTTTCTGTTGACATAACATTGCACTTGGAACCTGCATCAACTTTGAGCTCTATGGGTTTGCCATTTATCCGAACAGTACAAAATACTTTGTTCTTTGCCCTTAAATCTACTGCATTAACTATTTCATGAAACACTGACACACCATCAATATAAAGAGTAGGGTTCCAACTTTCTAATTGATCAACTTGTTTCTTAAAATGTTCCCTTTTAATAAAACAATGTGGGCCTTTTGATTTACAAAATCATTTGAAATGATTCCACTTATTGCATTTGTGGCATTACTGACCAAAAGCTAAACATTTTTCCCTTTTAGATTCATGACTTCCATCACAGTTACGACAGTTGGCAATGAAAGTAGGTTGGGGCCCATGCTTTGGGTTTGCTGACTCTCTCATGGGTCACTGAGACTGTGTGAATGCTGGAACTTGCTGGAAAGTTCTAGGGTTTACCAGTGAGTGCTGCAGAGGCTACAGTTGCTGCCATGTGCTTGGGACTGTTTTCTTTTAACCATGTGCTGCAGAATCTGAACATGAGCTTTATCACTGTGCCTTCTAGAGCTTTTCTCATTTGTAAGCATATCTTGTTTGCTTTTCTGTGAGCTTGTATATCTGACAAATCTCAGTGGCCTTATTGAAAGTTAAATCACTGTCATGAAGCAAAATCTTTCTCACAGCATCATCTTTAATACCACACGCAAGTCTGTCCTTTATCAACTCATCCCTTAAATCACCAAATCTGCACATTTTAGACTTTTCTCCAGTCAGTTATATATGCTACAAAAGTTTCATCAGACTTTTGATCACTTCTGTAAAATAAGTGCCTTTCCATTGAAACATTTGTCAGAGGGTTACACATTTCTCTAAATGTATGTTTTAAGCACTCGGGGTATTCTCTTGACACAGCCGGTACAACAATATGACCTCCCCCCTCTCCTGTATAAATAGCAGGTGCATACAGAAATGAATGTTCCCTTTCAATGGCTTCTGACCCAGCTACATTAAGCAAAATAAATGCCTTTGTACAGTCTTCATAAAAAAATGCAGCCTGTATGAAAATGTAATACTCTTGCTCAAACACTCTCCAGTTCTCAGCAATATTAATGTCAAACACAAGTGCCCTGGGTTTTTGAAATCTATCTGCCATGCCCACAAAGGATGTACACAACATGCTGGAAATATGGCCATTGTATTTATGTATGAATGAGCTGTTCTGTGAGCTTGTAATAACATTCAGATGCACAATAAACTCTTTGAAATACTGTACTTTGTGAAATATGCTCTGAAATTACTGTATTCTTGTGAAATAACTTTAATACTGCACAAACATGAATACACTTCTGATAACTTGGATATCTTTGACTAATATGGATTCACTAAGCATGTATTGAAAAATGTGGTTATTTCATCCTCATTCATTTTATGCATTTTGGACTTTATTTCAAACATTTTCCGTAGTAATTAGAATATTTATATCAATAGCAGACATATCGGTTTATGCAAATATTTAGAATGTTTTGTATGCCTCGTTTCATATTTTATGAAAAAGATATAGTGCTGAGCAAGTTTTAATATCTGAAATTCGTTTTGCAAAGTATGCACATTGTGGGGATGATTCATACTTGCATATTCCACCAGCTCCAAGCAAGTGCCTTAAGTCATTTTAGCCATGCCGCCTCTACTACCACATCCTTTAATAATGCCTCTTCTGACTCCATATCCTTTAACATATGCCACTTCTACACCATGTCATTCATCCTTCCCTAACATAGATGAGTCACTCGTCCTTCTCTAACATAGATGACACAGCAGGCAGAGCATTTCATTTAGATGCTTTAATATATAGAAACATATCAGGATGGATAGCAGCTTCATAAAATATAAATTAACTAGTTAACAAACATTCCTTACATACATGCTTACATCTCAACAGCTAACTACAAGATGTTAGTCAGGCTTGCATGTATTCTGTATTTATATACTTGTGCAAGCCCTTGATAACTTCTTAAAGGTACATACACACACATTGATCTACCCCTACATTAAATTGTTCTGAAGAAACTGCACAGAGTCCATAAAAGATTGTGCAGGGTAGCATGGTAAGGTAACTATATTGAATACCCATTTTTGTAGCACAAATATTAGAACAAGAACAATTGTCCATCTACCTACTTAATTGAATAAACTACTTGAAACTTCAAGAAAGCCTCTTTATTCCTCCCACAGGGATTGCAATCAGGGAGAGAGTATCCTAAATCTGCTAAGCTAAAGTGATTTTACTTGGATTAATCCTTTGTACACTGTGTTTTGTTAGTTTTTTCACCCTGTAGGTCACAGGTGGGATACCAGACATGACTCAAGCTTTGTGGATTGCCTCTGTTTTCATTTTTTTAGCACAGGGTTTGAAAGGAGGCAGAAGCTTTCTTGGCTCTGAGTTTGAAGCAAAATCTTGAAACTAATGTGGTAGCCATTCAATAAAGGTTTCTCTCCTTTTGCAGCATATAACTGTTTCCACTTTTACATACTGTTTAACAGTCTTAAGATAATCTTTCTAGGCCTGTTAAGAGAGCCTTTGAGAGATCTTAAAGCTTGATGGGCTGGCATTATAGTGACCAGACAAGATGGAGAAATGTTCATGGTGTCCGTCGGCCATCCCTCAAAATTACAAAGGTCACATGTCCTGACTGAAATCACTGTCACAGTATTCCTAACACATGGACTATCACCGCTGCCTTTCATCTGAGGTACCAAAACCTTACCTTCCCAGTGTTGTACATCTTTAGTGTGATCTCACCTTGCAAGCATAGGGTGTATAGGTAGATGTACAAGTGTAATTCCTGAGTCTATTTTGCTGTCTGCCTGAATGCAGGTTGTGTATCAGACTGCTGGTCATTTAGTCATTGGTAATGTTGCTTTGAACACTCAGATAAGTGACCCGTTGTGGAACCTTTCTTATAATTCTTAACTGTTTTTCTTCCTGATATTATATGTTAGCTAGGAGGGGTAAGTCTGAGTGTGGTAGGCACATCCTGCTGTACAAAGACTTGCACATCCAGTGCCTCTCTTGCTTAGGAGCAGAACATGACTACCAAGCTTGTTCCCTTTGCTCCTAAGACCTTGTGGTCCCATTTGTCCTCTCAACACTTTTCTGGAGACCCAACGTCTCAAAACACTTGGCCTTCTCCAGGATGGCAGATTCTGCTTCCCCAGGCATATCTATAGCACTTAAGAAAATGCTTAAAAGGCCTATACCAGAGACTGAGTCAGCCCTTTCCAACTCTGATGTACCCATTGAGGTTTCAGAATCTGAGCTATGTCCGATTTCTCCTCAGATGCTCTTTACCAAGACCCTGCTGAAGACTGTTGTGGTGGAGACCTTGACAAATGAGGATTCTGTAGATAGAGGTGTACCACAGATCATGTTGGAGGTACCAGAAGGCATCCCTTAGATCCTGGTTAGGGAAGAGATCCCAGACAAACTAATCAAGGTATGTCAGGGAAATGAGCCACCACGTTTAGTACAGGTGGATGCCACACCAAAAAAGTATTGCCAGAAAACTGAAAATGTTGCTTCCCCTCAACTGCCTCCTTTCTCTTCTAGGAAGAAGGAATGGATGGCTTTCTTTCAAAGTTTGTTTAAGGCAATTTTGGCTCTGAAGCTACCTCCTTTCTCCTCTCAACCCCTTCCCCCCCCCACCCTTAAAATGATAGCTGTGGATTCATCTTCCTCTGAAGATGAGAAGGCTTTTGATTCTGACCATTCTCTGGCCTACTCCTCTCAAATGGAGTCTGCTGGTCAAGTCCCTGTGGATGATGAAGACTCCATTTCACCTGATTGTACAGCAGAAGAATTTTATTTTAGAGAGACAATCTTAAATATGAGGAAGCATTCTGAGTGGGAGTCTAGGCAGATCTCAGAGTTGCATAAAAGATACTACAGCCTTTTGGAAATGGGTAGCCCAGCCTTATCCCCTTTACCTCCTATGATTGAGGCTTTTTTGGATGCTTTTCAAACCACTTCTGTTGCTTGACTCGTAGCCTCCAGCTTCTAAAAGATCAGACCGATTTTATAATAGTCCCTAATGATCTTATGTTTCCATTAAAAAATCCTGTGGTGGACCTTTCTGCAGTTTCCCTGTTTTCTGAACTCCTTCTCAGTACCAGTGCCCTCTCTCCAGACAAAAATAGCAGGGCTGTGGAGATGGGATAAAAAGGTTTATATCTTCTCTACATTGGCATTCAGTGCTACTAATTTCCAAACCCAGATGACCAAATACTTAATATCCATTTTCAATTCTTTAAATAAAGTAATAGTGGGTACTGATTCTAAACAACGAATGTTATCCTTATTTAATCAGGTTACACATGGGGCGAGACACAGCATTAAATGCAGTCATGATGCTGTAGAGGCCTCATCCGGAGCAGCAGCTGCAGGCTGTGTAATTGAAGCGACGCACAATAAGTTGCTACAACAGCTAAATGCACCCAGAGGTAAAAACATCAAGCAGAAATGGAAAAAGACCAAGGGTCCAACTGTTTCATAGAGCACTATTCTTTATTAAATAAACAACAAAGCTTTTGAGCCTGCACCAACACTTACCCAGTGGTAAACAGAATACTAATTTAATTACACACATTTATACAAAACCCTAGCCTATAAAAGCATAGTACAGACTGTGTGACATAAAAACACATAAGCAGAAAAAAATGATTAAAAACAATTTATAAATATATAAAATAAATACTTATAAACCTTTGAGTCATTAAAAAGTATATAAAATATAATTAATACATAAGATAAACACTTAAAATAAGTTGTCATAGCTTAACTAACATAATTACATTTATCTTTTAACAAAGGTTTTAAACTATTTTTTGCATTTAATCCAGGCAGCTGATCTGCTCTAAAGACGTTATCCATGATCTTTGTTTCTTTTTTTTTTTTTAGATCTTCTCTATTATTTGGATATAATGTCTGCAAGATTCTGCATTTAAAGGAATGGTCCTCACCCTTTGTATTATATATATGGAAAGAGCATTGGTGTCACTCTTCCCATGGATATCAGATAAATGTGGTGTAATTCTTTCAGTGTCTGATTAGTTTTACCTATATAAAAGCAACTATATTGATTACAGTTCGCAAAAAAAAAAAAAAAAAATTTATTTTGTACAGGTGGCAAAAGTACTGAATGTAAAAGTCTGATTAAATACAAGATGTACAACTTCTCTTTGTAAGTTAATATATTCACCTGGGCAAAGATTACCACAGACAAATAGGTGCTATATATCATAAAAAAGTGGTCATGCCATTCCTTGGATACAGATTCACCTTCTAAGTGGCATACCCCTGCTGCCACACAGATTCATTTGCTACTATCCATTTTGCAGGCACTATGGGGACAAGGCACAATAGAGCCATTGCCAGAAGAATTTGTGGGAAACTGGATTTACTCCAGACTTTTCATAGTGCCAAGAAAAGAAGGGCAGTGGAGATCCATACTGGATCTGTCCTTAATAAACATCTCCTTAAAAGTGCCAACTTTAAAAATGCTCTCCCTGCACACTGTGCTACCTATCATTTTGCTCTAGGCTTTTCTAGTATCCCTCCATATAGCAATTCAGATCTTGCAGGAGATTCCTCAGGTTTTGTACTGACTCATATCACTATCAGTTTACTGCTTTGCCTTTTGGGCTTTCCACAACCCCAAGAGTCACAAAGTGTCTGGGACCAGTGGTCACCTTTTACTGAACCCTACTTAGATGATCCTCACCACAAATTCTTCAACAGCATCTCAAGTTCACCATCCTCCCATCTCATGAGCAGCTACAAAAGTCCTTCTTGTAGCCATCTCAGGGACTATTTTTTTTTTTTTGGGCTGCAGAGTAGATGTAAAAAGAATGCAAGCTTACTTACCTCAAGAAAAGGTGCAAAAACCTACAGCCTACTTCCACAACCTTGCCTCCCTCAGACTGCACAGCAAGGGAGATCCTAAGGGTTCTGGGGTCCATGGCATCTATTCCAGTGTTTTCCCTAGTCAGACTACATATGAGGAAAATCCAGTGGTATCTGAAAGTTTATTCTCAGCACTCACACCCTCTGGACACAGTGACTCCCCTTTTACCTTGTTTGAGATGGGAACTCTTATGGTGGAAGGATCAGGTGAAACTCAACCTGGGGCTTCTCTTCACTACTCCAGCCCCATTGCAGAAAATGCACATAGATGCCTTGGATGAGACATGGGGGCCTGGACAAGCATCCAACAAGTGCAGAGTGGATGACAGCCAATGCTACTAAAAGAACATATCAGCATGAAGGAAATGATGACCTTCATCCAAGCTCTTCAGATCTTTTCACACTTCTGGAAAGCATATATGCTATGAGTGTTCACTGGCATAACAGTAATGTGGTATGTAAGCAAGCAAGAAGGGACCAATTGTGCAGATTTGCACAGAAAGCCTGGGACCTTGCCACCCAGCAAAATATGTCATGGCTGCATACATCCCATCACAGGAAAATGTGTTGGAAGACTCTTTAAGCAGGTCCTTAGAGAACCCTCATGAATGGACCCTGAACAGACAGGTTTTCAAGGGCACCCTTCACTGTCAGGGACCTCTTAGATAGACCTGTTTGAAAGACCAACAAATGGCTTCTTCTATTTTGCACCAGGGACTCTTGCCTCTCAGTTTGGAGGACAGATGCTTTCACTTTTCATTGGACAGAGGAATTATATTACTTCTGTCATTACCCCTTATTGCTAGAGTTCTTCTAAAGACCCAAAGAGAAAAAAAAAACAAAACTCTTGTTAGTGATACCATTTTGGCCAAGAAGCATTGGTTCCCTCTTCTTTTTCTTCTAGCCAAGGGCAAGTGGCTGTCATCACTCAACAGAATGGGTTACTGCTTCACCCCAATCTGTCATCCCCAAAGTTAGCTCAGTGGATGATAGGGTACCATTTTTTGAGGATGTTATTAAGGTTCTCCAAGAAGCCAGGAGAATAACCACTCAAAAAATATTCATAGCCAAATGGAAGAGATTCTCCTACTGCTGCCAAAGGAGGCTTAAACCTGGCCATCTGTATACATTTCCAATATACACTAAAGTATAAATGCCTTTTCAAGGTCCAGAGCTGCATTAGCTAGGTCAGTCCTACCTGGCCTCTTGGACAGTTCTACTGCTTTTAACCAACCACCTTTACTTTCCACTTTAGCTTTGGGAATCATTCGTGTGTTAGGAATACTGCAACAGTGATTTCAGTTTGAACATTTAGCAGTTGTGTAAGAACTTACTGTACTAGTAGATGTCCTACTGATCACTGTTGCAGTATTCCTTTCCACCCTCCTTCCCCTCTGTACTTTTATTTTATCCTTACTCTCTTTCTCCCTTCAGTTCCTACCCCATGGGAAACGCCAGAGAACCAAGGAGGCTTTCTTACCATGTCATACTTTGCCAATCTTAGCTGACCAGTTTTCTGCCTCAAGGGTCTTCAGACCACTGGCTTGGAGATAGCCTGAGAAACTATGCTTGTACATCTACCTATATACTCCACCACTTGTGAACTGAGTTCACACTTAACAGACACACAATACTGGGAAGGTAAAGCTTTGGTACCCCAGCTAGACAATAATGGTGATGACCCCTTTATTAGGAATATTGCAGCAGTGATCAGAAGGATATCTATTTTTATGGTGAGTTCTTAACAAACCTGTATTTTTTCCAAACCCTCCATCAAGCCCGGCAGATGCAAATTGTTCATGTGAGAGTGGTTTTCTAAGTCCTTTAGCTTACATAGCAGTCTATCATGCTCCCAAGACCAGGGCTACACACTCCTGTACTTTGGTTGAGTGAACGTCTAAAGTGATCTCTAAGAAAGCAGTCCTGGTGAAGTATGTCTAATGTCAACTTCAACTCTGCATTCACCCTTTTTATGGTTATGTGTATGCTACAAACTCAGTTAATTTATCATGCTTGGCACCATGATTGAGCTCTTGGGCTGCAGTCACACAGTATCTGCCATCCTTAAATATAACTGCCACTCTCTGGCTAATGGCTGTGTAGGCCACTCTACACATTTCCAGGGGTTAAAGCACTGCAAATGGGAAATCAGCCTCTCAGTTGGGAAACTGACCATTTAAGTGAAGAAATACTACAGTGACTCAAAAGACTGTTTATGGCACATTTGCTAGCTTCCTTCCCCTTGGAGTGCCTCAGCATCTGAAGCTTCCATATGTTTTCAGTTGATTCCCTTTACCAATAGTTCTCTGCACTGTGACTGCCTCTCCAGATCATTTGCCCCATGCTGACTTTCTTTGACAGTAATATTCCAGCCTGTGGTATTTTTCTGTTGTAGTATTTTGATCAAGTATATTCTTCAGTTTCAGGTCAGATCTAACCGTAAGTCTTGATCAGTTACTATTCTTCACTCTGTAGGCTTTAATGGGCTGATTGCTCCTCTTCAGTTTTACTTTGTTGCTTAAGGGGGGAGCACTTTCTAGCTGCTTTCTGGATTAACTTCATGCATGCACATATTGGTTAGTGATCAACAGTTTTTCTGCACTGGGTACTGTTTTAAGCATGGTGCTTTGGTGTTGGTGGCTGAAACTGTAATGTGTTTGTTGGGTACTGTTTCTATTTGCTTGTTACAGTTATGGACTGTAAAGCTTCTGGCTTTAAGAAATGTGGCAGCTGTGAATTTAAATGTGTACCCCAAGACAGGCATGCTGTTTATGTTGTCTACCTTGGGATGGAGAATTTAAACATTTATTGAGATCTTTGTAAGATACTGACAAAAAACATAGACATATGTTAATTTCAAAGGTTTCCAGTTGAGGTTAATGGTCCAGGGAAAGGTCACACATGGAGATGCCATCATCTCTGCTATTTCTCAGGGGTCAGCCTCCTCAATGCCTAAACTGTTTCCTGTGTCTGTATTCCTTCCAGACAGAAAGGTTGGGATAAGCTGAGAGGCAGTCAGAAATAGTGAGAGTTTGGTCTTTAAAAGATTTGCCAGCAACTTTTAAGAAACCAAAGTTTGACATAGTCTCTCTCTCTCATGTTGGTTTAGATTTGCCAGTTATTGTTACTGAGCATCATCTTCCAGGGATTTCAAAACAAGATAAGAAATATGTTTATTCTAGGCCATCTTCCAATTCCAGAAGATCCTCACAATTCTCCACAGTTTATTGAGTTACATTAGCTACAGACTTTTGAGAAGTTGTGGGCTGTTCTGAAGGTGTACATAGAAATGGGTGTCATCCATTCCCCCATGGTCCTGGCTAAATAGTCATTTCTGTTGTTTGCCTGTTATGTTGATGTTACTAGTCCATATTTTGATGCTGGTTCCAGAGAGACAATTCAGCTTCCTGCAAACATTTCAGTTAGTGAGACTAGTTTTGGGACTCTAACTTGAAGTCACTAAGTTCAGTGCATTCCTGGTTGACTGTCATTCATGGTACTGAGTGTCTTGGTAGCCTCAGCACTGGGGCCAGGTCTTTGTAGCCAGTGATGCCTCAGCCTTATGTCCTGAGGTCCTTGGTATCTGGCCTGGGCCAGATGGGTTCTTCTGCATCAGTGTCCAAAGTCAGTCTGTTTGTGCAAATCTTTAGTGCCAGCCTGGTTGACATTTATGCTGATGGATGTTTTCTACATGTGGCCTGTGCTATTGGCTTTGGCTGCTACTTAAGAGTTCCAGATTACTGAAGACTGTCCTTTATATGCCACCCTTGCACCTGTAGCTGTGTTCATCTCAACCTGAGACCCTGCTCCACATTCTGCTTTGGACTCTCTTGTCTTGACAGCAGATAGAAGCTGTGAGAACCACTGGCTAGATTGTTACTGGCCCACAGATCCATTACATGTCCACAAAAGATTCTGCAGGAGGCTTACTGGTCTCCCTTGACACCATCCTAGATAGATCTTTTTGCTGATCAAATGGTTATTCTTGTTGAGAAGGCTTGGAGAGAGCTTGATGATGTGACATTTATTTCAAAGAGATCTGACAAGATCCTTCAAGCTCACAATGGTTGGAATTGTTGGATTCAGAATCTTATATTGTTGCAGTTATCCTCGAGGGTTATTTGCTGTCAGTCTCCATGATAAGTAGTCCAGCACTTTGGATCATTTTGGGAAGCGAGTTTGTCTTCTACATTTTATGTTGGGTGCTCTTGTTTGCCCACATGCTGAGATTCTAGTGGTAAATTGCAGATTAGGTGGCCATGTCAATGAAGAAGTTACCAAATGAATTCAAAACTAATGTCATCTGTATTTAATTTCCCCGTGTATATGGCTCATAATTCTTCAGATTGTTCGGCCATGGGCATGAAACGCCAGTTCAGATACTTGCCATCATGTTCAGGCTGTATCTGATCATCTTTTGAATTTCAAGGTATTTTTCTGTTATGCCCCTTTTGATGGGGTTTGATTTGTTCAGAAACAAGATGAAGGATGATCAGGAAGAAAATTAAAAATAAGGGAAAACCCTTAGGAGTTATTTGTGTGAAGTGTCAGACTCCCATTTTCTAGGTTACAAAGTAGTCCACACTATTTATGATACTAGTGTGGCCAACAATAACAATGAAACCAGACGTCCATGAGGAGCCAATTTGACTGTGGTAACTTCCAGTAGGTATGTGTGATCAAAGACAAAGATTCTCAGCAAAACCAGTGATACTGTGATGGTCCTACTGGAAGCATTCTGGTGTTAATTGTCCCTCCACTTCCCCTGTGTGTCAGATCATTACACAGGATGTGAGTTTGGAAATAATAGCCAGAGACTATATTGTTCCTTTTCACATACTCCACCTAAACTATACTATCCTTATTGACTGACATCCTATCCTCCCAGAAAAGTGTGGTGTGAAAAGAGGTTTTAAACCTCATTCAGAAGAGACACATCTAAAAGATCCCGCAAGACCAGAGAAGACAACTAGTATTACTCTAGGTTCTTTTTTACTTAGTTCCCAAGAAGACTAAGGACCTGAAGCTGAGACCTTGTTGTAGTTTAATGCAGGAACAGGTTTCTGTGTTAAATTTAGGGCTCAAGTTTGTGCCCACAGTATTACCTAGAGGACATGTGGTAAGGCAAGAAATGTTTAGATTTTTGAGAAAGATATATTTAAAGAATAATTTTGCTAGGATTTCAAGTATTGGTACTGAAATGAGAAATGATTCTTTGTCTAATGAATCTGATGAAAGCTTTTTTTCTTGTTTTGAAGATGCTGGGGAAATGCATAACAATAATATGGAAGAAAATATGTTCCATAATGCACACTGTGAGATTGATATGTCATTTATACCAACATTTAATAAGTTTATGTCACCTTTTGAGAACCCACGTATTTCACAGTTTGGGTCCATGATAGGATTTGGAGGTGGGAATATTTGTGATAGTGCTTCAATGAATAGACATAGAATAACATATAATCTAACCCTTAAGGAGTGGCAAGCATTAAAAATCTTAGGAAAAGAAAGGATATAGTAATAAAACCCTCTGATAAAGGGAATAAGATTGTGATTATGAATGCATTTCAATATTATAATATGTGTATGGAACATTTATATAATGTTGATGTGTATGAAAAATGTGGTAGAAGTAAATATGAGCAAGCAGTAGTTGAGTATGAAAAAATGCTATATAATAGTGTTAGAATGGGTTATTTTACTGAAAAGGATGTTAGGGATAAGCTATTTAACTGTAGCAGTGAAATAGCTGTCTTTTTTTGCCTACCAAAAATACATAAAAGTATGGAGAAGCCACCTGGTAGGCCCATTATATCTGCTTGCAAATATTTTTTTGCACAATATAGGTTTAGTATTACATAAAATATTGTTACCTTATGTCATGACATCCCCAGCATATATTCAGGACAGTTTAGATCTATTACATAGAATTTCCCCGTTGGTTTGGAACAAGGATAAATATTGGCTGGTACACAATGTGAAGGGTTTGTACACCTCCATTAAACACAAAGATGGTTTGGAAGCCATTGGATATTTTATGGGGGATAGTCCTTTTTCTAATTTTGTAGTTGATATGGTGAGTTTTTGTTTGAAAAATAATTATTTTTATTTTAATAATGAATTGTATAGACAGAGACAGGGTACTGCAATGGGGGCAGCATTTGCCCCCATGTATGCAAACCTCTTTATGTCTTTTTTTGAGATACAATTTTTATTTAAATTGGGTTTTATGAAAAGATATGTTGATTTTTATTTTCGATATATAGATGATTTGATATTTGTGTGCAATGGAGGTTTGAATGAAGTGGATGAGTTTATATTGGAGATGCACAGAAACCCATTTGGTCTATCATTTGATGGACTTCAGAAAGGGAATAAAGTGACATATTTAGACCTTATTTTGGAAGGAAATATTGATGGATGTGTTTCTTCCAGTATACATAGGAAGTTTGTGGATGGTAATCAATATCTACATGCTTCTAGTTGCCATCCTCCCCATGTATTGAAGGCTTTGCCTTACGGGGAATTGGTTCGTATTTCAAGATTATGTAGTAATGAAGATTTGTTGGGGAGGGAAATGGAACAAACAAAATGTATGTTTTTGAGAAGGGGTTATGACCCTAATATCTTAAAGGAAGCCCAAACCAGAGTATGGGAAGGGGGCGTATAAGAATAAAAATGGAAGGAGTAATAGATATAGTTATGGAGTGAGGAGTAGTGATTGGGTACCTGGCCATAGAGAAGTAAATAGAAATGCAACAGACACAATTTATTATGTATCTGTATACAATATTAAAAGTGAGGAAAGAACATTGATAGAATATTATTGGAAGTATTTGCTGGAAGATAGATTTCTGGTGGAAATTTTGCCTGGAAAACCTCTTTTTTCCTATAAGAGGGGAAGAAATTTAAAGGATATAGTAGTACATGGTAGGTTTTGTTTGCCAGCTACTAGTATACCAAATATATTAGAGGTTAAGGGAACATCATGCTGCAATAGGTGCAGTGTGTGTGCAAATATTGTGAGCACTTTTAATAATATAAATGGGATTAAATTTGAACCCAGAGATGTTTATTCATGTAGAAGTAAAGGGGTGGTCTATGCATTGAGATGCCCGTGTACCTTATATTATGTAGGGGAAACTAAACGGGAATTTCGTGTCAGACTCATGGAACATATAAGAGATATTAGGAATATGAGGGAAGATAAAATAATTGCTTCACATTTTAAAGTGTTTCATGGTAGTGATACTACCTTGTTACAAGGCACATTTTTAGAAGCTGTGGAATGTTTTTGTGATGATGAAAATGTATTGAAGCATAAATTGTGGTATAAAGAGAGTATTTATATTTTAAAATATAAAACGCTAGTGCCTAATGGTTTAAATAATGACTTAAATTGGAAATGTTTGCTTTAAGGGATAAGTGGTTATTTAATTGGTTAATGATTGATGTTAATTGTGTAAGTTATAAAAATGTGTGTAAATGTTTGTTACTGTTTGATATTCCTTGAAGGTGGTGACACCGAAGCGCTAGAGAATAAAAATTTGGTACTTGCCTTGCTGTTTGTTCTTGTTTGCCACAATCGGTGGCTTTTTTGGGGTCAGAGTTGTTTTATTATTGGAGGAAGAAGAAGTAGTTGTTTACTTTATACTATCCTTATTGACTGACATCTTATCCTCCCAGAAAAGTGTGGTGAGAAAAGAGGTTTTAAACCTCATTCAGAAGAGATGCATCTAAACGATCCCGCAAGACCAGAGAGACAACTAGTATTACTCTAGGTTCTTTTTTACTTAGTTCCCAAGAAGACTAAGGACCTGAAGCTGAGACCTTATCAGCCTAAAGTTTTGTTTGAGAAGAAGAGTTCCAGATGGTCATGTAGTTAATCCTTCCCCATCAAATGAAAACTGCATGTGCTCTTTGGATTGTTTGAACCTCCAAGATGCCCATTTCCACATTAAGTCCAGTAGTTTACTGCATCTCTTGGTAGAAGGCAGCCATCAGTTTTGGGCAGTTTCTTTCTATCCTCACCTCGTGTCCAGATATTTACCAAGTGCTTTTCCATTGTTGCAGTGAACCAAAGGCAAGGAGTTAAGTCATTTCCTTACCTTGATGGCTGGTTCATATTGTGGTAAACATTACAAAGTCCCAGATGGAGCTTTTGTAGGTCTTTGCATTCATAGTATGCAGGTTGGATACTGTCTTATAAGGTCCATCATTCTGACAGAATTCTTTCCTTTCATTTGGCAGTGTCACAGCTTCTTCAGTCTTTGTCACAGCAGCTGTTTGTCTCAATGCTGGACTTGATGACAGTGAGTATATTCTTAGTTCCACATACAAGGTCTGCTGTCCCCCCAATTCATGATCCACTTACTTGTCAAGTAAAATGACAATTTCAAAAACATGGAGAGTACACTTGATGGCTTGGTATTTCCAACCTTACTTGTGATAGCCCTTTTCACTTTCCCATTCATGCATATTGCTGTTACCACAGTTGCTTTGACCCTAGTGTGTGTACGCGCGTGTGTGTTTTCAGTAGCTGACAGCCCAACTTCCATCGTCATAAAAAGAAAATGGTCCAGGACCTCCAGGATGGCTGAACACTGATCAGCAGTTTAATTTCAGTTGCAACAGTGTGAAAAAAGAAACAGAGAAATAAGAGCTAGTAATTTTGCCAGCTTGAGTAAAATTCAATTACTGGCTAGTAAGTACACTGCTTGGGTGCCAGCAAAGAAGAAATTTAAAGAACCTGAAAGAAAATCACCCAGAAAGGATGAAGAAAAAATGCTGACTGGGAGGAATCTTGGAGCTTTTCAGCAAAAAGCAGTTCAGTCTTTAGCTTTGGTACAAGAGGTATCTTCCGGTAATTTAAAGGAAAAAAATAATCAAAATAAGTCAAATGTACTCAGAGCTGATTACAATAAATGACACATTCAAGGAGTATATTGACTCTAATAAAAAAGGCTGTAATTAGAAAAGCTTTAACTAGCTATAAAACTGAAAAAAATTAGAGGCTGAAATAAAGAAAAGGCTGGCAAAGTATAAGACTTGTCAAGAAGAGCTGTTTCAAAATGGTAGCATTAGAAGTTAGCATGCAGAGAAAAGATTTTCTGCTATACCAGAGTTACTGGATGGAAAGGACTATCTTAATATTATAAAAGCAGAAATAAGCAATTGGGCTAGTATTCCACAGCTGGATTTGATAATTGAAAGGAGACACTGAGTATATGCTCCAAACATGGCCATGAGGCAGCAGCCAAGATCTGTATTAGGAAAGATGCAATCAAACCAGTAGAACGTTGATTCTGACAAAACTATGGCAGAAGAGCAAAGCATTAAAAATTGGAGACAGTAGAGTGTTTGTGGAAAAAAATGATTGTTTGCTGTACACCAGGCAGAAAAGAAGCAAATGTATCCCAGTGATCAGGGAATGTCAAGAGGAAGGTCTGAGATTCAACCTGTTGTTTTAAGCTGTATTCAGAATATTTTTTTCCTGGATGACCAAAGACATTTTTTGATGCAGTAGTCTGTGGAGGAAATACAAAAGTTTATCCAACAAAAGTGAGCCATCAAACAGAATGGGACTCTGTTTCACACACTAAAGCTCATAGTCACTTTGCCAGTGAAACCTTTTCCAATGTTGGAAAAGAAAATGGTTGAGAGACAGAAAAAAAGCACAGGAGTTGACTAGAAGAATCAGGAGTACTCTGGGCTAGAATAACAGTCTGGTATTGGGAGATGGAGGTGAAGAGGAAAACCAGCAACACTGACATTAGTAAATAAATGTGAGGTTATAAAGCATCAATTACATTTGTGAAATATGGATTTGTAAGAACAAGTGGCTGGAGGTGGGCTGTAAATCATATACCCCAGTTTGTCATTAATGTTTAGAAAAATACTAAAAGGGGAAAAAATAACTACAATAAATTTTGATGTTTTGTCAATCTTCATTTATTCCTTGACTTATGGGTTCAGTTCCAAGCAATGGAACCAACTAGGTGGTTACTACAGCCCGTGAGAACCAAAATCTCGGAAGCTTAAGTCCTGCCCAGAATGCTCCTCTCCAATTTACCTCAGATCTTGTTTGCTGCTTCCTGTGGCAGATGCATTGCCAAACTGCTTTCAAGCTAATTTCAGTTTTCTTGTTCTGTTTTAAAGCTTTTGCTATAACTTACATTTTTTTCCTTTAGTATATAATTTATTGATTTTTCTCCTTCAGCTATAAATCTTATGTCTCCTCTCCTTCCTTCCCTTACACTTTGGTGTATCTTGCAACTACCATTGTAGTATTTTTTTCCCTTGTTCCTCTCCTCAAAAAAAAAAGTATTAGTTTATTTTTATTTTTCTCCCTACATTTGTAGTTTATTTATCATCATTGATAGTCTTCTGTACTTCAGTATTCTTTTCTACTATTGTTGGTAGCTTTCCTGTCCCTTTCTCTTCTATTTACATTTTTTTTGTTGTTAGTTTTGCTGGTAAGATAAGATATGGCTAACAAAGTTAAAGAAGCTTCTGATTTAAAAAAATGTCAAGAGTATGACAATAAGATCCCCAATTCCAATGGGAATTCTCTTTGTGTTTAATGCCTGGGCTCAGTGCACTTGCAAGATGATTGTTCAATCTGGCATGCCTTTAGTCACCTGGCATTGGTAGAAAGAAAGAACAAACTGTCGTTAAAGGGGATGATTAAATCTGCTTTTGAGGGACCTTGCCTAGTTTTTCTGGTAAAAGTAAAACAGATGTATCTTCCCCTTCATCTTTATCTTCATCCTCCAAACTAGACAAACCAAAAAGAGGAGATGATCGGTGCCAGCATCTCCCTCAGCACCGTGACCAAAAACCAAGGATTTTGGTTCCTGCTGTTTCTACGGAACCAACAGTCTCTTCAAAGGCTTCTTTGATACTGACTTCAACACCAAAACCAACCTCACCACTGGTGACAAAATTATCACTACCTATGGAGCTGACAGCCTTGGTGCAGTCTTTTATTCTGGCACCAATATCGAGAGATACAGTGAAATGTCCTGAATTTTCTTTCCTGTATAGACATAGGACCAGATATTCCCAATCTATAAACCCCTTTGCTGGTCAGTTGCCAAGTCCATTTTTAGAAAGACCAAAATCCCCCTCTACCCAGTTAATTCATTCCACTAGGACCCTAACAGAATTAGATGTGTTGAGATTGGTGGATCATCTCCTTATGGCGAGGAGGACTTGCAGGTGCATACTTGGATGTTCATCGTGTTACCCTGCTGCAGTCATCACACTTGGGTTATCCTGTCATCAGGCGGTCGCGCAGTCGGACGGAATTCCAAAGTCTTGGTCCGGCGTCGGTTGCTGTCGCTTCTTCCCTGACGTCAGTGTGCCAGGGGTATATATAGTGCAACCGATGCCATTTTCTTCAGTCTTTCTTGCCGCACGGTGCCCGAAGCAGTTCGCAAGTGCCAGTTGGCCGACTCCTGAGATTTTCGAATTCGAGTTTCAGACCGAAGTCTTCTATAAAGCTAAGTACCCCGTTGGGGAAACTTTTCTTGCCTCAGACCGATGTCAGAAAAAGTTAACAATTGTATTTCTTGTGGGAAGCAAATACCTCATAAGGATTTTCATTCTTATTGCATACCTTGTCTAGGCCCAGACCACGAAGTCACTAGTTGTCGTTTTTGTGCTAGGTTTAATAACCGTACTATAAAAAGATGCTTTGATTTCGCATGACACTACTTCGGTAGAAAATTTAACTACACTATGCCGTCAGAGCAACCGACTACCGGCGTGCACAAAAAATGCAAGGATAAGGATAGGCAGCCCAGGCCTAAGCCAGATTCCGAGGCCCCGGCTGGTCCGGTCTCCGGTTCTCCGGTCTTCAGTGAGGCTCCGACACAGCCCCTGACTACCGCAGATCTGGAACCCGAGACTGCTTCGGAACTTTTGGCGGAATGTACCAGGCCGACGCAGCCATTTTGTTCAGGCCCTACCGACGACATTGCTGAAAAAGATATCAGTGCTGCAGAGACACCTTCGGTTTCTGAAGGCGTTTTCAGACCGATTCTCACCATTAAAACATATCCTAAGACGAAGACTCCTATTAAACCTAAAAGGACTGCACTTCAGTCTCCTGTTCAAGGCCCCATGCCTAAGAAACAGATGCTCAAAATGGCTGAAGATTTGATCTCTTTAATCAGGGGTTCCCAGCCCCCTCCTGACAAAAGACCTAGACAAGAGGAAGAGTATGCATCCTCTGAACAAGTGTCTATTTCTTCAGACTCCTCTGAGGACCAAGATTACTCCTTCTCCCCATATGAAGATTCTGATGCTGAGAATTCCATACCCTCAGCTTCTCCTCCTGAAGACTATTCCTTTGGGGAAACTTTACACACTATTAGGGAACATTTTCACTGGGAAGGTCAGGACTACTCTGACTCTAAGAAAAGGCTCAGAGAGTTTCTTTTACTCCCTCAGCACAGACCACTTGCCATCCCACCAGTTTTAGACATTGTGGATGATGTTTACTTAGAATCCATTTTGAACCCAGACTCTCTACCTCCTGCTCCGGCCAAACCTGACAGATACTATAGAGTGCCTGATTCCCACAAATTTCTTTATAAAAGCCCTGTTGCTGATCCAGAGACTATCTCCCAGGGTCCCAAAGGGGCTAAGGCTTCTATGACTAAAAATCCTGTACCCTCTGAAAGGGACTCCAGAGCACTAGACAGGTGGGGGAAAAAGGTTTACACCTCAGCCACTCTAGCTATGAGGGCACTAAATTGCCAGTTTCACATGCTAAAGTATCAGCAATTTCTTATCTCTCAGTTAAAGCAAAGAATCCCCCAACAGTCTGAATTGAAAGAAATGCAGGATCTGTTGCATGCAACTGAACAGGTGGGCAAACATACTTTACAATGTGGGTTTGATTCTTTGGAGGCCTCCTGCAGAGCAGCTGTCACTGAGTCTGTTATACGTAGGCATGCTTGGTTAAAGGAACAAACTCTGCCTGATCATGTTAAAGCAAAGCTTCTAGATACTCCCTTACAGCAGGATGTTCTTTTTGGAGTTAAAGCAGAAGAAGTCTTAAAGAAAATGGAGGATAAGGCAAAATCTATGCAGACAGTCAAAGATTTCCTACAGGTACAGCCCCCTCGCTTCAGCAGAAACTGGCCAACAAAAAATTGGTCCTTTCCAGCTACTGACAGACCACAGAAGGGTAAATACAGACGTCCAAGAGGCAGAGGACAACCACAAGCCCAGTACAAACCTCGCCAATGGGGCACTGCAACACAGAAGGGAGGAGAAGACAGGTCCCAATCTACCAGAAGGCAAACTCAATGACTTGCACCTCATCTGGCCAAACAACACTCTCTTGGCAGCCCCCTTGGGAGGAAAACTCGCACTTTTTTCAGACAACTGGCACATTGTCAGAAAGGACAAATGGGTCCTAGACATAATTTTATGAGGATACAGATTCCATTTTCACACCTTGCCAATGAAAAGAGGAATGCCAAACCTGCCACAAAATCAATGGGCAGAGGAACAAAAACAAATTTCAACTCTCATGGACATGAGAGCCATTCAACTGGTACCTACTCGAGAGCAAGGTCAAGGATTTTACTCAAGACTCTTTCTAGTGCCCAGAAAGGACAATGCCTGGAGACCAATTCTGGACCTTTCAATTCTAAACACCTTCTTACAAGTACCCAAATTCAAGATGCTAACACTACAGCAGCTTCTTCCCATGTTGGGCAAGGAAGCATGGCTAGTAACGTTGGACCTCAAGGAGGCATACCTGCATGTCCCTATCATACAAAGTTGCACAAGATACCTTCATTTCATTGCAGGTTCAACCCATTACCAATTCTCTGCACTGCCCTTTGACTTATCTACTGCGCCCAGAGTCTTCACAAAATGCCTGGCACCAGTAATTGCATACTGCAGACAAAGAGGAATTCAAATATACCCATACCTGGACGATTGCTTCATCCAAGCAGAAAGCAAGGACATTCTCTTACAACATCTGGCTTTTGTAAAACATCTACTAAGTTACCTGGGGTACACAGTAAACGAAAAGAAGTCAAAACTAGTACCCTCACAAAATATGACATTCCTGGGTGCCAGCTTGAATACAATGGCCCAGAAGGCTTATCTGACACCAGACAAACAACTACAACTGACTCAATATTTCAAAAGAATGGCAACAAAGACCCAACTAACTGCAAGAAAAATTCTGCAGGCCTTGGGCTTCATGGTATCTTGCATACTACTAATACCGTTTGCAAAGCTGCATATGAGGAAATTACAGTGGTACCTAAAAAGCGTATGGTCTCAACACAGCCACAGCTTGGACACAATGATATCTCTCATTCCCTGCCTACAACAGGAGTTTCTATGGTGGTCACAGGCATGTCACCTCAACAAGGGTCAGCCTTTCACCTTGCCCCCAGCCAGGCAAACTATCACAACAGATGCATCAGACTACGCCTGGGGGGCACACATGGCAGGACAGTGCGTTCAAGGCGTATGGACTGCAGATCAAAGAAATCTGCACATCAGTCAAAAAGAGATGCTAGCTGTACAGAATGCTCTGACAGCCTTCAAGAATCTATTACATCCAGGACAACTTACAATAAAGACGGACAACACCACAGTAATGTGGTACATAAACAAACAAGGGGGTACTCACTCCTACCCTCTATGCAGGCAAGCAATGACCTTGTGGAACACAGCTCTGGCTTACCAAGTTCAGTTACAAGCTCAATTCCTGCCAGGAAAGAAGAACACATTGGCAGACGACCTCAGCAGGAACATCATGGATCCCCACGAGTGGAAACTTGACCCACAAGTATTTACAATGATAACTCAAAAATGGGGCCTTCCAGACATAGACCTGTTTGCCAGTCCTCAAAACTATCAACTAACAAAATTTTGTACAAGGACACCTCACCATCAAGCTTGGAAAGTGGACGCACACTCATTCAGTTGGAAAAACCTGACAGTATATGCCTTCCCTGCATTGCCTGTCCTCACAAAGGTGCTTCTGAAAGTCAGAAAGGAGAGACCACGACTGATACTCATAGCCCCAGACTGGCCACACCAGCACTGGTACCCACTATTGAGGAATATGGCCCAGGGCCCACCTTGGATCTTACCACAAATTACCCATTTGCTCACACAGCAAAACAATCAGATTCTTCACAGCCAGCTCAAAACCTTAAATCTGGCTGCATGGCAAATCACCTAAGCATCCAGCCAGCTCCTCTTTCCCAAGCAGTTATGGATGTTATTCTGGAAGCTAGGAGGCCAAGAACCAGGAAGGCTTACTCGGACAAATGGAAAAGGTTTTGTGCCTGGAACCAAGCTAAAGGCCAAGACACAATTCAGCCTCACATGCCTCACATTCTACAGTATTTAACTGAGATGTTGCACAGAGGACTTTCTTTTTCCTCCATTAAAATCCATGCTTCAGCTATTTCAGCCCACTACAACACGGATCCACCCTTATTTTCGCATCCACTTCTAAGGCAGTTCCTCAGAGGGGAAAAAAACATTAGGCCCCCCAGGAGAGCACCTACACCAACATGGGACCTCAATTTTGTTCTGGAAAAACTTACGCTACCTCCCTTTCAACCAGCTTTCTCTGCAGATCTTCAGTTCCTATCATGGAAGACTGCCCTGCTGCTAGCAATAACTTCAGCTAGAAGAGTCTCAGAGCTGCAGGCACTATTGGCAGTGGAACCTTTCCTCATTTTTCATCAAGACAGAGTTTCTGTATGAACTAATCCTTCCTTTATGCCTAAGGTGGTTTCCAGTGTGGCTTTAAATCAAACCATCCACTTACCCACCTTCTTCCCAAATCCACAGAACAAAGGAGAGAGACTCCTGCATTCCTTGGACATTCACAGGCAACTTCGTTACTACTTGGATAAAACTAAGGCTTTCAGAAAATCTGACCAGCTCTTTGTATCCTATGCTACAGCTTCACAAGGGAAGGCTATATCAAAACAAACCATTTCCAAAAGGATAGGACATTGCATTCGTTTCTGCCATACCCATCATGGAAAACCAGTTCCTGTTACCATTAGGCCCCACTCTACCAGGGCAACAGCTACATCTACAGCCTTCCTCAGGGGGGTTCCAACCAAGGAGATTTTGGAAACTGCAACTTGGAGTTCAGTACACACCTTTACCAAACACTATCACTTACCACTTTACTCTAAGACTAGGGAGGGCTTCACCACTGCAGTTCTGCAGGGCCTTCTAGCCTCCACTAACCCTCTATGACTCCTCCACCCATCCTTAGCTTTGGGATTCAACCCAAATGTGATGACTGCAGCAGGGTAACACGATGAACACAGTACAGTTTTGTACCTACCATAAATGTAGATGTTCGAGTGTTCACCCTGCTGCAGTCCAGGTTACCCTCCCTCCATCCCCTCTGATCTATCTGGCTAAATCTCTACAATACCTTCCTGATGTATTTGCTTATAGCTGGAGGGATTTTGTGTTTGTGCAAAATTTACTCAATTTGGTACTAATTACTGACTGCCTTTTTGGGGGCACCTGACATCTGGGGCAAGAAAAACTGAAGAAAATGGCATCGGTTGCATTATATATACCCCTGGCGCACTGATGTCAGGGAAGAAGTGACAGCAACCAACGCCGGACCAAGACTTTGGAATTCCGGCCGACTGCGGGACCGCCTGACAACAGGATAACCCAAGTGTGATGACTGCAGCAGGGTGAACACTCGAACATCTACATTTATGGTAGGTACAAAACTGTATTTTCTGGCTCCTTTGAGTGCTGCATTCCCTCTTCTGTGACCCCTCCTACTCTTCCTCCTCTAACCTCCTCTGAGGCCTTGGAGATTCTGGTTCTGACTTTCCCAGAGCTGACTCTTTCGGTTCTGATGAGATCTGCTTCTCTGGTACCAATTTTACCCTGAGTTCTTCAGCTCTGTTGGAGCTGGAGAACTCTCAGAGTCATGGCTACACTGTCAGTTCTGACGGACAGGACTCTGCTCTGATTTTTTCTGAGCCATCTCTGCACCTCGGGTCTTTGGCATGCATTAGTTCTATGCCAGCTTCAGATTCAGGAGCACCACCTTCAAAGTGGGGAGTGGCCATGGTTCCGAGGCAGCCCTTCCTGGTTCCAGGCTCCCCTCCCTCTTTGGAGGGTGCCAGCCTTTAAGGTTGCAAAAGATCGAGGCCCAAATGAAAACGATTGTCAGGAACAAGAGAGTAGCTGCACGATTAGTCTTATAGGCCTTATGCTTGATGGCAGCAGCCATTACATTAGTTCCTATAGCAAGATTTCACATGAGAATTCTTCAGTGGCTTCTAGCTTCTCAGTGGTCCATTCTGTATCAGCCAATGAGAGATCAAATTTTGATTAGCAATCATTGCAAGAAAGACTTAGCTTGGTGGATTCAGTCAGACAAAATTTTCTTGGGCTGTCCCTTTGTTCCATCTCAACCCTGAACCATAGTGACCACAGATGCCTCCCAGATGGGGTGGGGGGGGCATTACCTGGGCAAGACTGTCCAAGGCACTTGGTCCCCCATGGAGGTCAACGTGCATATCAATGTTCTAGAGCTAAGAGCAGTACTTTTAGCATTGCAGGCCTTTTAAACTGCTTTCCCCTTGGGAATGATTGTGATTCAAAAAGACAATATGTTGGCAGTTTGGTACATCAACAAGTAGGGAGGAACCAAGTCGTATCCCTTTGTCGAGAAGCTCTGAGAGTCTGGCAGTGGGTGATCTCTTTAAACTGCTTTCTGATAGCAATGCCATTTTGGGGAATTCCAATGTGATAGTGGACAAACTGAGCAGATGCATTCCCCTACCTCACGAGTGGTCTATCAATCCCAGAGTGGTGAGGAAAATATTTTGTCACTGGGTCGAGCCTTTCTGCAACCTATTTGCATCACCCCTGAACAACCAGTGCAGCAGCTACTTTGCCCTGGTTCCCCCTCTGGGGGAGTCCCGAGAGATGCTGTCCTGCATGATTGGCCCTCTGGACTTCTGTATGCCTTTCCCCCCTTTTCATTAATCCCTCAAATCCTGAAGAAAGCAATAAGATTGAAGAGCAAAGTATTTCTCATTGCTCCCTTCTGGCCTCAATAGGTTTGGTTTCCCCTTCTTTGGCCTTATCTGATTCAATAACTGTGGATTCTGATCCATATCTCCTATCCCATCCAGAGGGATTAGTTCACCCAAACCTTCAAAACCTTAGGCTGACAGCTTGGCTTCTCCAGTTCAACTAATTGCCACATGTGATTCTCTATCTTCCCTAGTTCGTAAGATTCTTTTGGCATCACACAACCCCCCCCCCCCAATAGGAAGCTCTACAAGAGTAAATGGCAGAGATTTTCCTACTGGACTTGTGATAATAACACTGACCCTTTCTTTCACTCTTATTGACAAAATTTTAGAATGTTTAGCTTTACTCTTTGAAGAAGGAGCCTCTTTCTCTACTACTAAGGTTCAGCTAGAAGATATTTCAGACTTTTATAATGGGTTCAAGAGGTATTCATTAATTTCTCATAAACTTTGAAAAGCATTCTTAAGAGGGACATTGTTGTTAAAACCTCCATATAAAGATCCATTTGTACACTGGGATCTTTCTTTAGTGTTACAGACAATAGTACATTCCCCCTTTGAGCCTGCTGCCAACTGCGACCTAACATGTTTTTCTTGGAAAACTATTTTTCTGGTAGCAATTACGTCTGCCAGAAGAATTTCAGCGATTCAAGCCCTAGCTTGTAAACTACCATATTTGATATTTCACAAAGACAGGGTTTCCTTAAGAACTAACCCTTCCTTTCTTCCAAAAGTGGTCTCAGAGACAAAGATCAATAAGACCATCAATTTACCAGACTTTTTTCCCAATTTCTCAAGCAAAGGTGAATACTCTTTATGTTTATTGGATGTCCACAGACAATTGCATTTTTATCTCCACAGAATGAAATACAGTAGCAAGGTTAACAAACCTTAACAAGACAGACCTACACAAATCGTCCATGTGCTATAATAAAATAGCTAGATTTACAACCAACTCTAATTTCTGCTCCCACCACTGTCACTCACTAAAACAATTAGGTTGGCTAGAACTTCCCAACTTACTAAACTATAACCATCTCACCATGGCTCATTATTTGCTGTACCATCCTGATCTTGCAGGCTGACTCAACTTTCACAATTCTGCTCGCCAACTAAGATCCACAAACAAAGCCCTTCTTGAAGTAGCTAAGTGTAGACACAGTGCTGGTGAATCCCTATACTCCTATACAGTTGCTAAAATCTGGAATTCTCTTCCACAAGATATCAGATTGCAAAACAGCAGTCCCGTCTTTAAAACCCAATTAAAAGCCCACCTGAATCTCATCTGGCAATGTACCTGTACTGACCATGACTTGCCCTACCACCACCATTCAGATAAATCTTCCTCTGGAACTACTCAAAGGTCAAATACATAGAAAAAAATTCCCGTAATAAATTGTATTTTTAAATGTATGTATATATAACTGTATATATTATTACTGCACCTTCTTACTCAAATATATTATATTTTCTGTTTTATTACTGTACGCTCTACATATTGTATACTTCTGTAACTTCTCATTACTATTGTTTGCTTTATTAATTTGTACGCATCTCTGGCTTTTGTATTTTTATCATATATGTGGAGCTTTTGTATTTTTTATGATTGTCATGTATGTGGAGCTTTTCTATCTGGGTCTCTGCTGAAAATGGGCACCTGATTGCCCAGACAAACCCAGTAATCAAATATAAAATAAATAATATAGGAAATCTGACCAACTCTTTGTTTCCTTTTCCAATACTACAATGGCTAAACCAGTATCCAAAGTTACCTTATCTGGATGGCTAAAAGATTGTATATCTTTCATATACAACAAGAGGAAAATTGAATTACCTGGGTCTGTCATGGCTTGCTCTACTAGGGCCATAGCTACTTAAGCAGTTTTTCATTTTAAGGCTTCCTTGGATGGTATTTGTGCAGTAGCAACATGGGCTTCTCCACGTACCTTTATTACTCATTACAAATTGGAAATGGTCTGTAGGGGAAGAGCATCCTTTGGTTCTATGGAGTTCAGGAATATCCTTCCGTGAATCCTCCCAAGTTGTAAGGTAGCTGGGGACTCTGCCCCATAGGTCAAGGAATAAATGAAGATTGACAACATCAGCTAAAGAATTTATGTACTTACCATAATATTCCATCGGTGTTGTCAATCTTCATTTATCTTTGAATCCCCACCCTCCATCCCCCTTCCATTCTGACATCCTGTTGGAATGAAATCTGGTCCTAGTTATGCATCATTTCATATCACACTAGGTATGGTCTCCACTAAAGTAAAACTAGGTTTACATCCTGCCATGTTTATCTGCAAACTTGATCTGAGGTAAATTGGAGAGGAGCATTCTGGGTAGGACTTAATTTCGGGAGTTTTTGGTTCTCGTGAGCTTAGTAATGGACGAGTCGGTTGTGATGCTAGAAACTGAACCAATAGGTCAAGGATAAATGAAGCTCGACAACACAGAGAGAATATAAGTACATAACATTTTTTTAATAGTATTTGGGTAAGACATTTCATAGTATAAACTGTATGATGTGAAGTTGTTCAATCTCACCGTTCATTCTTACACATGGGTTCAGAGCAGATCCATTGGTTCCGAGTTGGCCACTTTCACAAGCTCAAGGTTTTAGAGTAGCTTGAGGCCAAGTCCCTATCCCATGATGCTCTCTGTCTCACCTCAGATCTAGTTTGCCGCTGCAACAGATCGGAGGTCGAGAGAGAGCTTGGGCCAGTATTTCTTGCATTTCTTAAAATCTAGATAGTTACATTTTTGCAATCTTCTCTAAAATAGTGCGTTGTTGGCTAGTTAGCCTTAGTTTTGTGTTTAGGCTTTGTCCTTGCTATATCTGATGAAAATTTCGTCTTTCAAGACCGGCTGCTCTTAGGCCTCTTTGGCCGTGTTTTTTGTTGGTTGTTAAAACATTGTATTCCCTATCCTGTTATAACTTTTATGAAAATAGAGACTTTAGAAAGTTAGATAAGTTGTAGTTAGCGTTTTTTATTTATATATATATATATATATATATATATATATATATATATATATATATATATATATGGTTCCACTTCATATTCATATCCGCGAATTATCATTTTAATCGAATTGCAAATCATCGAGACCAAATTGTCGAAAACTCAAATCGTTGAATCTCAAATCATTGAAAACTATAAAGCAGCTAGAAATAACATCCCAGACACTGTTTGTTACATTTATGCAGGCTGCAAGCCCCCCTGCACCCCCCATGTGGGGGGCTCCGCCCCCACACCCCCCCTAAATTAAATAGACCAACTCCAAGGTCGCACTACAGTGGGGTAGGATATTACTTTTTTCCCCACTGTAGTGCAACCTTGGAGTTGGTATATTTAATGTACGGGGGGTGCAGGGCGGCTTGCCCCCTGCATAAACATAGTAAAAACTCTGTGGGATGTTATTTCTAGCTGCTTTATAGTTTTCAATGATTTGAGATTCATTGTTATGAGTTTTCGACGATTTTAGTTTTCGACTATTTGGTCTTGATGATTTGCAATTCGATGAAATGATAATTCGATGATATGAAGTGGAACCATATATATATATATATATATATATATATATATATATATATATATATATATTAATACTGTAGATTTCTGCTTAGCGTTTTGCTGTGTTATTAGCTAATATTAGATTGCACTACCTTTTCTTGTGTGTTTTGCATTATATAGCTTTATATAGACTTGCTGTTCTGACTGGTGCATGTCATTTTTTGCTGTTGTTATGGCTGATCAGAAAGAAAAACAAAAGTCCGGATTTAAAAAATGCCCTAAGTGCAGGCAGAAAATGTCCGTAACTGATTTGCATGTCAGTTGTGTTTACTGTTTGGGGGCAGACCATCCCCAGGAGGATTGCTCCATTTGTCAGTCTTTTAGCAGCAGGGTGTTACTGGAGCACAGGAGAAAACTGGTGGACAGGGGTTTGCTGAAACCAGATTTCCAGGAGTCTTTGGACAAGGCTGACCAGGCATCCAAGTCATCGAAGGGTTCGAAGTCCTCTAAAGCTTTGTCGGAGCCTAAGTTGTCAGCTTCAAGCCTTGCTGTTAAGGTGCGG
Source organism: Protopterus annectens (assembly GCF_019279795.1). Taxonomy (NCBI): domain Eukaryota; kingdom Metazoa; phylum Chordata; order Ceratodontiformes; family Protopteridae; genus Protopterus; species Protopterus annectens. The sequence continues at coordinate 90,478,417 of NC_056744.1, forward strand.
TTGCTGGTTACACAGTCTTTGGAGACATGCACAGAGCTAGTCCCCGGTATTGGAGCCAGTCTCCAAAACCTTGAGGTCACCCATTTTGCAGTCAGTGGCTTCTTCGATACCTTCTACTCATTCTTTGAGAACCCTCTCCAATGTGGATGTGGACCGAGTGGTGCAGAGGCTTCTCGAGAACCTGGCACTAGCCAAATTATTATCTGCTTTGACTCAACCCCTTTCGGAGCCAAAGACCATTTTACCTGCTGTCTACTCCTCCTCTGAGCCGAATCAGACCTTTGGAGCCAGGGGAGGAGGAACTGATGATTGTGGATCCTTCAGAGCCGAGGCCTGTTCCAGTGCTATCAGCTCCATCAACACAGACTACTTCAGTGCCATTCGAGGAGTCTGGGAGCTGACACTCTCTGGTCGGCTCCGGTAGGGACAGTCGAACCGATGTGTCAGTTCCGACCCTTCCTCTTGGAGCTTTGGCACGGATGAGCTCAGCTCCTTCCTCCGGGTCGGAGCCCACTGTGTCGGCACCAGGGAGGTTGCCGTCTCCTTCGGAACCGGCTGCTTCCTCACGTCGGAGCAGTGGTGCCTTCGATGCTATGAGGAGGGTTATGTCTTCCAAGACTTCATTATCAGGGCCTTCCTCCTCCTCCCCTAAAGTGCCACTTTCTGCCTCTACATCACAGGTCCCTGTAAAGCGTCGAGACCCAGAGCCTCAGGTAGCCCCATTGGGTGACCCATGTTCTACTGAGACCTCACCAGAAGCCCCCACTGATGAAGTTCCCAGGAAGAAGCTTTGCAAGAGGAGGCATTTGGACTCCCCGCAGGAGTCTATTACATCATACACCAATTTAGAGGAGTCAGAAGGGTCCCCCTCGGAGGATATCTCCTTTTCTGATATCCTTGAAGTTCTTAATCAGTGGGGTGACTGGCAGTCCATTAGCCCTACTCATGATGAGTCGGTGCTCCTGAAGGCCTTTGGGTCTCAACACTCCACCTCCTGGGTGACTCCGCCCTTCGATGAGCTAATGGAATTGGTTGCCTGAAGGGCGTGGGAGTTGCCTGATACTGTGGAACCTGTCCCTTGGAGGCCCAACAAATTTATTATGTCACCCCAAGACAAAATGTCCTCACCAAGGGAGTGCCGGTTGATGCCATGGTGGTGTTGGTGGCGGCGGCGGTTACCAAGAAAGAGATGTCTGAAACCTCTTCTACTGTCCATCCTCCCAATAGAGATTCCAGGACTATTGACAGGTATGGGAAACGCATCTTTAGTTCTGAGACTTTTGCTATGCGATCGCTCAACTACTTGACACATTTTACCTGTCTTCAAAGAGATCTCCTAAAAAAGCTTGGAGATACTCTGCAGGGTAGTACAGATGGAGGTGTCTCTGATAAGGTGACAGCCCAGCCTAATACCCTTACTTCCATAGTTAACTCATCCATGCGGATCATTTCTTATGCAGCCAATGGTTCGAGTCGGGCAGCAGGTTCAGCAATAGCTTTTTGGAGACATTCCTGGATGTGCTTATGCTCCTTTGTGGAAGCCTTCAAGTCTTCTTTCGTTAATACCCCATTTGATGTCTCGTCCCTTTTTGGGCCCAAAGTCAAGGAGACCCTCACTAGGTGTGGGCAAGATGGAAAGACTCTATCTGCCGTAGGAGTCTGTTTTTCCATCCCTACTAGACCATACCCCAAAGGGCAAAAGGGAGGAAAAATGTGGTTCCAGAAGTCCCAAGGAGCTTTTCAGAACACATGTAGTGAACCCCCCTCCAGGGGCGGAGGGGGAGGTAATAATGGAAGACGCTGCCCAGGCAGCAGAGGGGGTCCACAAAATCAGGGTGACAGGGATCAGTTCTTTGGTAAGCCCTAACAGCGGTCCTGAAAGGAGGCCTGACTGTCCTACTCTGGAGGCAGTTGAAGGTCCCTTGTCTTTATATCCAGTCGTCTGGCTAGAAATTACAAAAGATTTGTGGGTACAAAGAATTGTTACCAGAGGTTATGTCATTCCATTCTCAGAACCCCCACCAGTACAAAGAAAAATCCCAGGCATTCCACCCAGTCTCAGGGATCAAGCGGCCATAGAAATTCAAAGGCTGCATAAAAAGAGAGTCATCCAGCCAGTCCCCAGCAGACAAATAGGATCCAGAACCCACTCCAGGTTCTTTTTAGTTCCAAAGAAAACAGGGGAGTGGAGGCCCATCTTGAATCTCAGCAGACTCAATGCCTTTGTAAAGAAGAAGTTATGGATGGTCATGCTTCAATCGATTCTTCCGTTCCTAGGAAAAGGTGATTGGATGTGCTCTATAGATCTCAAGGATGCGTACTATCATATCAAAATGGCCAGACCATCCAGAGATCACTTGCGTTTCCAGCTGGAAGCCAGTCACTATCAGTTTCAAGCACTGCCCTTTGGTCTCACAACAGCCCCCAGAGTGTTTGCCAAATGCATGACAGTGGTTACGGCTCACCTGAGGCATCTAGGATTCAGAGTGTTTACGGATCTGGATGACTGGCTCCTTACCGCCACCTCCAGGCTTCAACTACTTCTATCCAGGGATCACACTCTTAATTTGTGCTCTCAGTTAGGAATAACTATAAATTGCATTGTCACCATTGCAGTGTATCTTCTTTATCGGAGCAGACTTAGACACCACCACCGCCATGGTAAAATTGCCACTAGACAGAATAGTCACTCTTCGGAAACAGGTATCAGACATTCTGACGAGGAAAAAAAGTACCACCCTCTCAAGTGTTGAAACTACCAGGTACCATGTCAGCGACGCTCGTAGCAGTTCCTCTGGGGCGTATGCACATGAGAATACTTCAATGGTTGCTGTTCACCCAGTGGTCTTACCAACAACTTCCGATGTCATTCTTGATAATGATTACAGATTCATGCAGAAAGGATATTCTTTGGTGGTTGACCAGCCATCAGGTAACAGTAGGTCGCCCATTTGTTCTTCCCCTGCCATCAGCCACTGTGACCACGGACACTTCTCTGATAGGGTGGGCTTTTTCAGGGAAGAGCAGCACAAGACACCTGGTCAGAGACAGAGTCACAGTTGCACATCAATGTCCTGGAGTTGAGCGGTGCTTTTGGTGTTGCAATACTTCCACGTCTCTCTACCTCTGGGGACAGTTGCGATCTAGACCAACAACATGTCTATGGTCTGGTATATCAACAAACAAGGGGGAACTAAGTCTTACCCCTTATGTCGAGAGGCCCTGAGAATTTGGCAGTGAGCTGTATTCACCGGGTGCTTTCTGATAGCAATGCACATCCTGCAGAAATCCAACGTGATCACGGACAAACTAAGCAGAGACATTCTGATGCCGCACGAGTGGTCCCTCAAAGACAAGGTTGCAGACATGATTTTCCGCAGATGGGACCAGCCTTGCTGCGACCTGTTTTCATCCCCTATGAATGCCAAATGCAGAAACTACTTTGCCTTGAATCCCCCACCAGGTGACAACCCAAGGGATTCGCTTGTACATGATTGGTCCCTGGGACTCCTATATGCCTTTCCACCAATTCCCCTTATTCCAAAATTCTTGCAGAAAACCAAAGCCCTGGGGAGCACTGTAATTTTAATAGCCCCGTTTTGGCCTCGACAGATTTGATTTCCCTTCCTTCGACTCTACCAAATGGAGGAACCTTGGATTCTGGACCCAGTTCCAGACCTACTGACATATTCATCAGGGGCCCTTCATCCTTCTCTTCATTCCCTCAGATTGACAGCTTGGCTGCTCCAATTCCCAACTTAGCCAGGTCACATGATTTTTCCTTAGAGGTACAGCATATTCTTGTATCTTCTCATAAAGCTTCCACCAGAAAGCTATACGCCAGTAAATGGAAGCGATTTGCTTTTTGGGCTTCCCAGAATAATATTGACCCTTACGACGCCCCAATTGCTAGCATTTTGGAATTTGTGACTAAGCTTTTTCATGAAGGTGCTGCATCTGCCACTATAAGAGTTCATTTGGCTGCAATTTCGAATTTTCACCTAGGATATGAAGGTTCTAACCTAATGTCTCACAGACTGTGTAAGGCCATCTTAAACGGTACCATACATCTTAGACCGCCTGTTAGGCAACCTTTTTACTCCCTGGAATCTGAATTTTGTGTTATGGGTTATTCTTCCTCCCTTTGAGCCTGCCATCATCCTGCCATTTAAAATTTCTCTCTTGGAAAACAATTTTCTTGGCAGCCGTTACTTCAGCATGTAGAGTGTCCGAACTTCAGGCCCTATCTATCAAACTCCCATATTTTGGTGTTTCATTACGACAGAGTGTTACTGAGGGCTAACCCTTCCTTCCTTCCAAAGGTGTGTTCCGAGACTAACCTGAATCAAACTATTGACCTCCCAACTTTCTTCAGTAACCATTCTAACAAGTTGGAGTATATGTTGCATAAGCTTGATGTTCACAGGTAATTAAGATTCTATTTGGACAGAACGAAAGAATTTAGAAAATCAGAACAACTGTTTGTTTCTCATGCTGACACTAAGAAAGGGCTACTGTTATCCAAAGTTACTCTTTCCAAATGGTTAAGTGACTGCATAAAATTTGCATATTCCTCAGTGAATCAACCATTAGAACATGGCATTCTGCTAGGGCTGTTTCTACTTCCTCAGCTTATGAGACTAGGCTGCCTTTGAACACTATATGTGCAGCTGCCACTTGTTCTAAGCTGTATACCTTCATCACGCATTACAAAGTAGATAGGGCCTACAGGGACAGGGCTTCCTTTGGTTCCACTGTCCTCAGGAATATACTCCCGTGAGCCACCCAGGATTAGGGTACTTGGGATGCTACCCATGTGTAAGAATGAATGGCGAGATTGAACAACTTCACATAAAGAAGTTATGTACTTACCATAATGTTCCATGTGAGTTGTTCATCTTGCCTTCATTCCTACATTGCCACCCGCCTTCCCGCTCCAAGTTTCTCGAAGAACGAGTAAGACTTGTGGCCTGGTGGGTCTTGTTCTAGGATTTCTTAATTCAGCTGGAGTGCCTTTTATGTGTTATGTTTTTACATGCTGGGATCAGCAAACTAGATCTGAGGTGAGACAGAGAGCATCATGGGATAGGGACTTGGCCTCCAGCTACTCTAAAACACTGAGCTTGTGAAAGTGGATGACTCGGAGCCGATGGATCAGCTCCGAACCCATGTGTAAGAATGAAGGTGAGATGAACAACTCACATGGAAGTTATATATAGTAAAGCAGTTTTGTGTATTATGTAGTCAGGGGTATCTTAAATGAGGGTGTGAGGATATGTTTTTCAGTGATTGTATGTGATAAAGATTTTAAACAACTTTTTAGGGGTAAATTACAATGTAAGAAGAGAAGAAAGGCGGGACAAAAATAGTTTTTAAGTTAACATGCTGTAATATTGGGGTGTTGGTATGGGAATATGGTACACTGATTGTTATATGTAAAGTTGAGATGTTTTATTCTTATTTTTGCATAGATGAATGTTTAGATTAGTGTCATTAACTTGATCTAAAAACAAGTATTTTCCGTAAGTAAGTAGGCTTGCAGAATAAGACAAAATGAATCTCATGACAAGTGCCAGTTTAGTGCTTATAGAGTGAAATTACCTTTTTTTCTCCTTTAGCAAATTTTTAATGTGAGCAAAGAAGTTAAAGGCAGTTGTATATTCTGTTCTTATGTTTCCATGATGACGAGCTGACTGCAGGTGCAAGCAATTTATCTTGACAGCTGTGAGCATTGTTTGCTAAGGGAAATGAAAACATTTAAAGTACAAGGGCAAGCAATTCAATAAAAAATAAAGTTTGAAATTATTGAAAATGAATAAAAGATAGCTTCCCTAGCAACTTTAATACTTCAGGGCATTTATTAGAACAGTGTATAATTTAGTTTTATTTAAAGGTAGACATACTTTTTCTTAAGGCTAAAAGGTAATGTTTTCTGAAAGCAGACAGCTATTTTGGACATCTGGGATGGGTCCAGAGATAAGAACAGACAGCAATCAGTATAAGTGGGAGCACAGGCTGTAAATTGCACTTTAGTGTGGGTAACCTTAAATTTTTAAGTAATGCCTGTGGGTGCAGCTGTCAATTTGGGGAAATTGATCCTATCAGGAGGGTTCAACTTCATTTTTTTGAAGATGCACATAGTTTTGTGTGTTTGTTCTAAGTTAATAGGTTGTGAAAGTGTTCTAAAAATGTATTTTTTGTGGTTTTCATTAAAACAAAAGGTCTTGAAAAATCTGACACAGTTTCAAATGGAGATGACAAGAAACAATCAACCTGCCAAACATTAGTGTATGTGTGTAACACAGAAGTTGGAAATGCACATTCAAAACAGCTGACATGTACAAGTGGGAATAACTTCTTGACATAATGGGTACACTATCCATATTGTTTTGGAATATAAATTATCTTGTAGATACAGACAAAAAGGTAAGAATGTTGAATTAGGTTCCCTATCAGAAGAGCGAACACAGAAAATAGCAAATGCTCTTCTGTCGAACTGCAAAGTTTGAAAGCTAAGATTGTCGAAGTCACGGAACAGCGATTTTTTTCCCAGGGATAAAAACGCTGGGCCATTCTCGGGACTTGACTGTTTTCTCCAATGTGGTGCAATCTCGGAGTTGGTATATTTAAGTTGGGGGGTGTGGGGGCACAGCCCCCCCTCACTTTATTTTGTTTGTATTTTTTTTTTTTTTTTTTGGATCAGCAAATTTCTTTTCCCTGGGAAAAAATTTGCTGATCTGTGACTTCCACGGCTTTTGAACTTTATAGTTCAACAGAATAGTGTTCGCTATTTTCAGTGTTTGTTGTTCTGATATAGTCACATTGAATTATATTAAAAAATGCAGACTGTAAACAAAAGTGCTGCGGGAGACACATTTGTAAAGAAATTAGCAAATTAATTTGATAAAAGATTTCATGATGGATGTTCAGCAGAACATCAGGGAGAAAGCCAAAGGAGAGTAATTATACTAATTGTTAGATGAGCTCCAATAGTGATATACGAGGAAAAAAGATGATAATGGTAAATTTGTGGTAATGAGGGGCTATTGTTAAGGGAGGAAGACTACAATGGCATGTATTTATATTTCACCCAAAAAAACTAATATTATGGAGCTTAAGAAAAATTTGGGAGAAATACTCAGTTTTCAGCTGGGAATATTACTTAATATGTGAAAAGTGGAACTTGATTTGTAACAGTGAGGATGTATCTGGGGATCTAGAAGGGAAAATATAACAAAAAAGGGTATTTTTTTTGAAGAAATTTATGAAAATATTTGGTATGGAAGACATGAATTCAGTAATAGGGACTCAGTGAGAATTTACATTTTATTCCCCAAGGTACAATAACTGGGCTAGACTAAATAGAAATTATATTTCACAAGAACGTGCATTTAGATAAAAGCTTCCCCATACATTCAGTAACTATTTCAGATTATACTCCAATAAAAACTAAGATTAAAATGCATGGTAAAAATGAGACACTGACATTTTCCCACCTACCTGATAAAAAAGAGGGATTTAAGGAATGGCTAGAGGAAACTATTTGAGATTTACTAGGGAAGATAGAAATTTCTTCAGAAGTAGTAGCTAGCGATTGGGATACAATGAAAATGGAGTTTAAAAATAGGGTAGAAATGAAAGAAAAATAGCTATGATTAAGAAGTGATAGGAATTATTTAGAGTGGCTGACAAAGGCTGAAGTATTGCAGAATAAGGGGAATCTCAAAAAACAAGAAGGCACAAGTGCAGAGTGCTAAAGAGAAGATGAGGGAGGATTTGGATAGTATGCATGAGTTTAGAAAATTGCTGTTAAGCAACTGTTTTTGAATAATACTTCCAGAGCATAAAAGCTTTTAGCACAACTTAGGCATCAGAATGTAGATAGGGTTATCACCAAAAGTAGGGAACCAATAACAAGAAGAATAATCTGAGATCCTGTAGCAGTATTGGAGATATTTTGTATATTTAATGAAAATTTGTATAACACAGGCAAATATAGAAATCAAGAAAGAAGACGAAGTATGCCAAGGTTAGAGGTAGATTGAAGCTCAACAACAGTTAAGATAGGAGGAGCTAAGTTAAAATGGTTATGTATAATCAGTCTGTTGAAAATTCTCCAGAGACAAATGGTATTCCTATGGAAGTTTGGAAACTAGAACAGAAGAAACTAATAAAGATCAGGGACAGTATTTTAAAAGGAGGGGAAGCACCAGCATATAGCAAGAAAGCTGTGCTGGCTGTAATACCCAAAGACATTAATAATCCATCAGACCCTCTTCATATAGACCCATTTCATTTTTAAACCACGATTATAAAGTGCATATGTCTATACTAGGTGAAAAAATGACAAGTATTGCCAAAATTGGTAGACATGGATCGGTGTGGTTTTGTGGAGGGGAGTCAAACATTTGACAGCTTTAATAGAGTATTGATAATTCTGAGAGAAACAAATGTAAGAAAATGCCACTATTGTTGGTGGGTTTTGATTGAGAGGAAGCATTCGACAGAGTAGGCTGAGATTTCATGAGTAGGGCGATGGAATTATTTGCATTCCCTGATACAATAAGGTTAATTGGAAGGATATATATGAGACATCTGAGGCAAATATTCATAGCATCATAGGAGCTTAGGGGCCCTTATAAGCCTAGCCAAGATAAAGCCCCATACCTTGTGTCTGTGAGGTAAACACCTTAACCATTGTGCCAGCACAACCTAGTCGGAAGGGTCTTCTCTGATAAGCTGCGTCTGAACAGAGTAACCAAACAAGGAGTGTCCTCTCTCCTCTTTGTTATTTTCTTTATATTTAGAGCCATTGGCAGAGAAAATAAGAGACTTAAAAATTCAGGCATATAATTGATATATTAATCAAGAAGACTTGACTTTATTTGCAGACGATATTTAGTTTGTACCTGATAAATCCAGAAAAGGACGTCAGTGTTGTGGAACATTTTGAAAATGTTTTGAGTCTTTTCAGGATGTAAAATTAATGAAGATAAAACAAAGGCTATAGCCATAAATTATGTACTTACACATGAATTGGTTCAGCAGTACCCATAAATATAAGTATTCAGGAGTATGGATTAAAAGGGTTCTGTTATGGCAGCCAAGGATATGTGGGAAGAGACTAAATAAGAGAAATATTTAGAAAGTGGAAGCTGTTGTTTATGGACATGGATAGTAACATACAAGCAATGAAAATGTTTTCAGTCCCTTTTCTGTTGTTTACATTTCAGCTTATTTTTATTAACCAGAGGAGAAGTTGTGGACAATAATTAGTATAGAGTTGAAGGCAGAATGAGTTTATCCTTTAATTAGAAAACAGATGGTTTAGGATTACCCGATTTGAATGGATATTGTAGAACTACACAATTAAAGGCTCATATACATAACAGTAGCAGAAAGTTACAATTCAAAGTGAAAAGTGGTGGTGATGAAGCAGGGAGAAATTTAAAATATAAGGAGATAATGGGGCTTTGGATACAGAATCTTAAGGAGAATAGCAACATCCATATGTAATATTATATTCATACTCTAGCAGAAAGTATTCTAAGAACTAAGCCAATACAAGAATGGAGAAAGGAAATTTTGCCATTAGGGATGACTGCACGTACAGGTAAATTTACTAGAGAAACTGAAAAGGAAATGGAACAAATAACTAGATAGAGAAAGTTAAGAGAATGGGATGAGTCCAAGAAGTCATTTAGACTGCAGGCTAGAGACTGCCTTCTCTACCAGGGACTGCTTTCAGAGTATAGAAAAAGAGAAAGGAACAGGTAATCATAAGTGAAAGATCTGCTCTGATAGTTTTTAGTTGAATCTAGAACATAAGCCGCTGTTAAAAAAGGGATAATTAGTAGGTCATATAAAATATTGCACAGTATCTACAAGAATCAATCAGCAGAGGTTAGAAACGATTGGGAAGAGAGATATGTATGTCTCCCAAGTATACAACAAAGTCTAGAAGGTTTAGGATTTTTGCTTACAAGTGTTTGCTTAGATATTTTTATGCCCCAAACAGACTCCAAACATTTGTCTCAGGTAGATAACAAGTGTTAGAAGTGTGATGGGGATGAAAGAGGTAACTAGGAATGGGTATTATATAGCAATAACCCACGCCTGGGTATGGGTACTGCTGGATTTACCCATGGTTGGTGTGGTTTGGTCACGAGGGCGAAGCCTGAGTGGCCAAACAAAGACAACCATGGGTAAATCCAGCATTACCCACACCCAGAAGTGGGTTATTGCTATTATACAATGACATTATTTAAGAAAAAAAAAATTACTTTTCATAAATAATGGCATTGTATAATGCCTCCTTGCTGCCCTTCCGCAGCTGTCTGGTATTCTGCGGCAGTTCTGATATACTGCGCATGCGTGTGCTTACGTAGTACATCAGAGCTGTGGGCAAAAGCAACGGAGAAAGCAAGATCTCTGTTGCTTTTTACAAACTGTCTCGTTATGTTAAAGGAGTTTAACATAGCGAGACAGCTTTAAAAAAACAGAATCTCAGTTGCTTTTTTTAAAGCTGTCTCGCTATGTTAAACACATTTAACATAGTGAGACAGTTTTGAAAAAAGCAACGGAGAAAGCAAGATCTCTGTTGCTTTTTACAAAGTGTCTCGCTATGTTAAAGGAGTTTAACATAGCGAGACAGCTTTAAAAAAGCAACGGAGAATCTCCTTTGCTTTTTTTAAAGCTGTCTCGCTATGTTAAACCCATTTAACATAGTGAGACACCTTTAAAAAAAGCAACGGAGATAGGAAGATCTCTGTTACTTTTTTTAAAGCTGTCACGCTATGTTAAACTCGTTTAACATAGCGAGACAGTGTGTAAAAAGCAATGGAGATCTTGCATTCTCCGTTGCTTTAAAAAAAGAGTTATACTAATGGAATAAGTCCGGGCAACCAGACCTTTTTCCATTAGTATAACTCTGATTTACAACGTGCACGCTGACCAATCAGCGTGCACATTTTAGAATATAAATGGGGGGGGGGGTCATTGTATAATGGGATCTTTATGAGTTGTCAGGTTTTAAAAATTCCCTGCAGAGTATTCTGTCAGAAATATTGGGTGAGCAAAAGAGTGTAATTAAGGAAATGATTCTTTTCAGCTGGGACACAGGATCTGAATTGCCTAGTCATAGTAAAGCCTCATTAATTTTAATTCTGGTGGCTGCCAAAAAAGCAATTACTAGAAAATGGAAATCAAAGTCTAAACCAACTGTATTTGAAATATTGGAAATTGCAACAGAGATAAAAGCACTGGAATTGGGATCTTTTGAAAAGGGAAGGAAAAAAAATACATAGAAATAAATGAAACTCTGGGAACAATACATGCAGAATAATGTTCTAGAGGAAGAGAAGTGAGGTTTAAGGGAAGGCAGGAATTTATGTAATGTTGGACTGATGATAGTTATAGAAGAGACAATATATAATGTATAATGTATGTAACTGGAAATGTTAATATGGTTTGTTTTCTTTTACATTAATGTATGTTTGCCTGTGTCTTATGTGATAAGTTAATAAAGGTGTTAAAAGAAGAAACCAGTCTGCACATCATTTTGGAAAGGTCACTGATCCTTTTCATTCTACAGGTGACTCAAAATCTCCCTTCCCCTGATGCAGTTGTCATTCACATTGAAATATGGCTGTGTTATAGTGATAAAAACAAGTTTATATATATATCTATATATACATATATATATATATATATATATGTGTGTGTGTGTGTGTATACACACACACCCACACATATCCATATGTATAATACACACATACATACATACATACACGTACACACACATATATAAAAGCAAATGGAAATATATTTTTTCATTTTGGACTATGTCTGAGGGCCTATTCTTGTGCCAGCTACTTAGGACTGCTTTCATGGGTGCTGAAACCATAGGGCAATGGGGGTGGGGGGGGGGGCGGGAGCCCCCCACGCACACTTTCAGCAACTGTCCCATGTAGTCTGAAATTGCTGTTGGAGTAACGATTATACATAATCATTTGCGCTGGGATTTATGAGGTAACCCCAAGCTCATTTCAGCCAGAGTAATAAATTATCTTTTTTCTGGTTGTCTGAGCTTGCATTTCCCATGAAACACCTATGCGAGTGTTTCTAAGGTGTACTTATCAACTTCTTTCATCAAGAATTTTGGCTAGAGCCAAAAATAATGGGAATGAAGGCTCAAAACTAGGCAATTTTTAACTATTCCTTATTCATTTAAAATTCTAACTGAACAGGTTTGGCATCAACATACATTTTCATCAAGAATAACTTTGTCATTCAACCGCATGCACCACAAGTGCGCAGCTGAATGAAATTTTGTTCCTCCAGGCTCAACATTTATCAGCAACAGCCACATATTTAACATTAAGAATCTCTACACACAAACAAAACCATAAAAAAAAACAATAGAATGAGCCAACCGACGGTGCCAAAAGCCTCAACCGCAGCAATCAAACTTCAGTACCAACCATATTTCAGTCCCAGTCCAACCACAGACACAGAAACATCAGCTGCTGCATCTCCGCCATCTGCTCATCAACAGAATGTCCACCGAGAAACCACAATCTCCACACCAGAAAGCACACTCCATACCGATCCACAGATGTACCTCTGCAGCCAACTACAGGCCCCAACAGTCATTACCACACCACAATGTTGTCCTCCTCCTCAATTCACCTGTCACTCCATCACCAGCACAGCTCCAAAAACCATCTATACACCATCACACCTCCATTCTGGATTCCTCCGACCTAACATTCGAATTTCGTGCCGGCAAACTCCACGTCTGTCTCTGCAACCAATGAGTTGACTCACACTGAAGGCCCTGCTTCAAGTTCCAAGTTCAGCACAACACACGAGGCAATAAATCTGGACATTCTGTGAAATTCTGGAGAGTTGAGAGTTATGACCGTGCATTATTTGTCAAAAATCAAATATTTTATGAGGGACAGGGCAAAAATATGAGGCAAAATAGGGATGTTCTACAAACTTCAGGACAGTTTATTTATTTGTTTATTGATTGCTGTTTGTTTACTAGGTATGCAGGCTGGTGTATTGTCCCTTTTCAGACACAACCCTGGGATCAATAGTAGTGAAGAAAACTCTTTACAGCAGTATAATAAGACATTTATTCATGTACATTACTTCATACAGTTGAAAGATTTAGGCTACAAGTGAAATTTAATTTCCATAAAGTTGGTGCAGAACTGCTTGTTTATTGCCTTTCACCCATCGAGTACCAGGTTAGGCTTTCCCTCTCCTGTCTAATAGCCTGCTTTAGGCAGAATTTTCCACAAAGGTATATTTCACTGGAGCTAGACTGACTTCCAGTGTAGGAATCATTTTGCTGTATCATTCTGTTACACCCACTTTATGCTATTCAGGATGATTATGTGGGTAAGCAGAGATTTCCTGACAATCTGTGAGAGTAAGCCATAGAAACAGTTTAGATTCATAGATATTCCAAGATCAACAAATCTTATGACCATTTACACCTTGCCAGTATCCTCCCCAGACAGCACATTTTTTCTCCAGGAGGGCCATACCAGTACAACCTAGAGTAAATTTGTAAATACCTATCCAGTCACTAGTTTGTTTAAAATAAGATATTGAATTGCACTGATTAACATTCAGAGGAAGTTTATTCCAAAGGTTTGGGAGGTGCTGACTTGTAAGCATGTCTCTCCCTTGTGTTGTTTTTATTGGTGAAGATATTGTTCTTGTTGAGAAACAGGAGATCCAGGGCAACTGGGTCTTTAATTATGCAGTAATCAAGACAGATCTTCCCACAAAAGTCTGTAATCCACTGTATAAAGAGAGAAGTTCCAGCCTGTCTTGGTAGCTCAGGGATTTTAGGCCTGTGATTTTATTGGTTAGGAACCCTTGGGGCCTTTCTAACTGTTTGATATGTTTAGAGAGATACATACAGGTGGGTGTTGTACTTGATAATTAGCCTGATCAATGATGAATATAAGGGAGTGATTACCTTTTTAGATTATGATATTCCCATGGCAGTTAGGTGGGCTAAATAGAAGGACCTCCTGACAGCTGTTGTCACATGATGGTCAAAAGAGAGGGAGCTATCAGACGAAGTTTCTAGGTCCCTGACAGAATTTTTATTTGGAGTAATGTGTTGGCTGTACAATATGTTGAGGAGAGAGACTGTCTACCAAAAGTTATACTACACTCTTTAGAATTCAGTTTTGAGCTCATCTTTAGTACATGAATGGTCTACTTGGGAGTGTTCATTCTGGGGAGTGTTGGTATCTTCTGGTGACTTAGCAACCTCCAGCTTGCTGTCATCTGCAAAATTTAAGAGTCAGTGGTTGTAACTCTCCACTTGGAGATCTGAGAAGTAAATACCAAAAACAAGATGTCTCAGCACTGAGGCTTAAGAGATACCACTGGTCACTTTCATGCTTACTGATGCATCTGCAACTTGCAATGTGTGGGATTTGTCTTTCAGCCAGCTTGTTATCCATCGTACTACATATGGGTAGATTTTTAAAGCAATTAGCTTTTGTATGATGCCAGCGTGGGGGATGGTGTTGAAGATGCTCTCCAGGTCAAGATACACCACCATGGCCACCATCTACAGTCTTTATAAGTCTTTTGAAGAAATTTACCAGGTTAACTAGACATGATCTACTCTCCAAAAAGCAAAACTGTTTGGGGTCAAATCAAACAAGATTCTTGATATTACAGTTTGAGTTTAGTTATGATACACCCCATGGTTTTGCAGATGAGGCTTGTAACACTGATAGGATCTCAACTACCCATGTCAGTTGTAAGGCCACCTTTGTCAAGGGGCATCATCACTGCAATGCACCACTCACCAGGGACAAAGCCAATAACTAAACATAAGTTAAAAAGCTTGAGGAGTGTCTGCATGGGCATGTTTTAGCACTATTATGCAGCCAGGTATATGATATAGTGTATGATATGATATGTAATAAATATACAATCAAAAGAATTGTTGTATACAAGAAATCTGACTAAACTAACCATGCTACATGATTTTTTTCTTATGCAGGTGTTTCAGTGTTATGAAATGTTTTATGGAGAGTAACAGACCTTGTTGATAAGTTTTATGATGTACTTAAATGGGGCAGTCTGGCTTTTGCTGAAATGAAACCTTTTGGAAAGGACTTCATGGGCCCCATGTTGTCCACTGCACCCCCCCCCCCAGTGTGCCCCCCTGCCTTCCCGCTATCCTGGCCTTGCCATACCATTAGATTACATTTTGTCTTGTTTTTTATACTTTTGTACTGTTCAGATTTTTCATGCATTGTTTCAATATATCCTAACTGTCCATAATAAATGAGGAAAAAATAATCAAATTAAGCCAGAGACCTCAGCCCCCTCCCCAAGCCATTGGGTTCTAAATGCTTTGAGTTGCATTTTAGAGCTTTTTTCAAATCTTTTGAGACAAAGATAGCCTGAACAAAAATTGTAGCTAAAGAAAGAAATTCACTTACTCTTCCTTCCTACATCCCTTCACCAGTCCCTTAGTGGCCTACACTGCACGGTAGTAACTGTGGAGAAAATAATACAATTAAGTTGGTAGTCTGGAGGCTGCTTGGGTCTCAGAAGTCATGGGATTCTATATGCTGTGAGTTATATTTTCCCCCCTTTGCTTGTTACAATTATGGCACGGACAAAAAATCACGACTAACTAAAGAAAGTCAGTCTTTTTCTTCCTAGGAAGAAATAAGTTGTGCTCATGGCTTAATGATCAAAGATGACAGTATTTTTCCAATAAACTGAAAAGGCAAATGCTTACAAAGATATACAAATCATATCTTAGAATAGTGTTTAGCTTTCTGTCAAAAGAAAAGAACAAGAAAAGGTAAGAGTCACCTTCTGTTTATCCCTCTGATGTTAGGACAGGATGAAAGTGAATGAATAAATGGCCTCAGTAATATATTTCTTCTTGCTGCTGCTGTCATGCATCATACACCTTGCCTTTTCACTCCATACCCCTAAAAGACAGCTACAATCTGTGTATACATCTGACAACCAGAGTTTAGTAACATATTTTAACTTCTTGATCACAAATGTATATTCACAATTTACCAACTTATCCCTACCTCCTAAAGTTAGCCACTAGTATATACACTTCTGAGATGTCATTGTGAGAAAAAAGAAAAAAAAATCACAGTCATTATTCCAGCCTGTTGCTCATTGACAGTACACTGCCCTTACACAAGCTGTAATAATGACCACACTGTCACAACCTCACAAAGGCTACAGCGACCTTCAGTGCATATCTCTGAGGTTTAATTGTGAGGAAAATTCAGGAAATAATGACCATACTTGCTCCAGTCCCAAACAAGTTATAGTGACCTTCTGTGCACATCTCAGTGTTGTTTTTGTGAGAAGAATTTAAGAAATAATCTTGCTGTTCCCAGCCACCACCACCACTCACAAACACAAGCTATAGCAACCTTCTGAGCACACTGCTAAGTAGGGCCAGTTGTAGAGCAGCTGAATCTAAGGCAGAAGCACTCAGTAAGCCTGTGTCAAACTCCATTTCTATAACCTGGGTCGTGGATGCTACCAGGATCTAGATGTTCTGTAATGCATTTTATGTTTTATTTTTGAAAGATAATGACTTGTAATGTATGGATCACTGTGATTATGCTCTGAATTTGGGGAAAAAGCATGCTTTGACATTGGAAAGGTTCTTAAAAAGCTTTAATTAAGTACTTCTTAGTACTGTCAAGCTCTAGTCACACACTAAAGCATTAATAGGAATCGGCAGTCACCACAAAAGAGCAGCGGAAAGCTGTTAAACACGTCATTTAGACTATTTTCTAATGGTAGACTGAAGTGACCCTCGTGCAATTTGATTTAGGAATGTGTAGCATTTCCATCAGGACCAGATTATAGACTGCCCTGCAATCCAGGCATAGGTCACCCCTTAGCAACCTGTAGAAGACATAGTGCAGTGACAGGGCTTTCAAGTCTTTCCGCATAAGACTTGCTTTGTGTACCCTGTAATTTCTTGGTGAGAAACCTCTGTGGTCTCTCCAGTTGTTGCATGTGTCTGGTGAGGTACATCCAAAAGGGAGCATTGTTCTCAATTATTAGTCTGTGAAGGCCAAGTATAATGGAATTTATAACATCCTTAGATCTAGATGCAATGCCTTTACTTATAAGATGTGTAACATAGAAGGATTTCCTTACTACTGTGGATACCTGGTGGTCAAAGTTCAGATTGCTATCAACCCGAGTACCCAGATCACATACCACTTGGTCTACATTTGGGGGGGGGGTGCTGTCTATAAGGGATGCCAGCTTTCTCAAAGGGAGTAATAATGTACTTTTTTGAATTTAGCTTTAATCCATGTTTTGGGACCAATCATTTGTCTTCATTAACCTTATCTGCAGTATCATTGGGGGACTCAATGATTGCTCCCCCTTTGCAAATGTCAGCAAATCTGGTCAGCCACAGGCTGTCCAAGTTTGCCTGGACTTCTGAGAAATAAATTCCGAACAATAATTGGCTCAGCACAGAACCCTGTGGCACGCCACTGGTGGGTGGTCTTTTTCTAGTAGTGAAGTCGCCCACTTTGACAGTATGTGTCCTGTTGGTGAGCCAGTTGGTTACCCATCTAATAATGTGGGGGATAATTCCGAATTGGGAGAGTTTCTCTATAATACCTGAGTGGGAGAGTGCGTCAAATGCCCTGGCTAGGTCAAGGTAGACGGTATGCAGCATCTTTCCCTCATTCAGGGTCTTGTTGACTTTCTCAAAGAAGTCAGGCATGATGTATCTTTAATGAATCCGAACTTGGTTGGGTCTTGAGTTTGGAGATTACCCATGTCCTTGTTAATAAGGTCTGTAATGATTCTTTCCATGGCCTTGCAAGATGAGGCTAGTAAAGGTTATGGGCCTATAATTCCATGGGTTGGTTGATGGTCCCCCTTTGAGCAGAGGGGTTACTGTTGCTGTCTTCCATTCTGCCAGAACATACCCTGTTCACAGGCTGTGGTTAAACAGGGATCCAAGTGGGTCTGCTAGGTCATGTTTTAAGTTGTTTAAAAGGTAACCTAGGATGTTGTCTGGTCCCATTGATGCCATGTTTTTGGCCATGGAGAGCACTGAGATGAACTGCTGTCTTGAGGTAATAGGCTGAGGAATGGTGGCAGGTATACTTTGGGGGATGACTGGATGGGACAGGGGGGTGAAGTTTGCTCCAAATCTGGCAGATAGCAGGTTATCTTTTACCCGCGGTTGAGTATGGGTGGTGCCATCCACAGCCAATTCAGTGTATGGCTGGATATTCCCTTTTAGATTTCAGACATAGTTGAAGAATTCTGTGTGATTATTCTTGGCTAGAGAGGCTATTTTTATGTCATAGTTAGCTTTGGAGGACTTGAGAAGATCGCTAATGTGTTTATTTAAGCTAGAGGGGGATTTATTCCTCTGCTGAGCCAGTTGCCTCTTGCTATTGGACTTTAGTTTCTTTCCCTTGTTGTATGGCATGTTTCTACTAGGGGTCCACCAGGGTGGCTTGTTTTGTCAGCAAGACCTGGTTTTAATCCGGTCAGGTACAGCCGATTCTGTTCAACTGCTTAATTGGTTGTACAGGGCAATGGTGTATACCTCAGCATAGGAGTCCATGTTATCTGTGTTTGAGGGGGCTTTAGAAACTTCTTATACCATTAATTATTAGGTGGTAATTTGTCTTTCAAAAATTCTTAAGCATTTTTGAGCTTGATGGGGTATCTGGTCCTATAATTACAT
The DNA here is from genome assembly GCF_019279795.1 of Protopterus annectens. NCBI lineage: Eukaryota > Metazoa > Chordata > Ceratodontiformes > Protopteridae > Protopterus > Protopterus annectens. Next base: position 90,497,183 of record NC_056744.1, read on the forward strand.
TGAACAAGACTGATTTATGGTCTGATCTTACCACGGAGGACATCACATCGGGGAGGGTTGCAAAGCTCTCCCTTGTTAGTAAGTACTATGTGTAGGACATTTGAGCCTTTTGTGGGTGTGCTGACTAGCTGTTCCAGAGCATTTGCATTGACAAAGTCCAAGAACCTCTGAGCCAGCATGTTTGTGGTCATGTATGTTTCCCAATCAATGATAGGATAATTAAAATCATCTATGAGTAAGGCACTGGGCTGTATGGCAAGTGACTCCAGTAAGTCCAAGTTTGCACTATGCTTTTCCTGTTTCATGGTGGGGGACGTATAGCTTGTTATGATGTGGTAGGGGGCTTTGCCTATAGTTAATTGGACATGAAGTAGTTCAAGAGAGTCATACTTTTTGACCAGTCTTGAGGTGCACTTTTCCTTGATGAAGATGGATACACCTCATACACCTCCTCCTTTGTTTCTTTCATGCTGAATTTGTGGTCTGAACGTAAGGAAGGCATTGTAGCCCTGCACAGCCAGGGTGCTTTCCGTGCCTTTGAACCATGTCTCTGTGACTGCACAGCTGCCAGCATCTTCCAAAGTGAGCAGTGCTTCCGGGGAGTGCAGTTTCTTGTTTAGACTCCTAGCATTAAGCAGCATTAACTTGATTTTATCTAGAGGGAATTTTGTTATGTTTGGAGGTTGGGTATCTAGATAATGAATTCTGAGCAAGTAAATCAGTAGAACAGATAAAGAGAGGCAAAATGCATTTTTTCAATATAAATGCTAGGAAAGGCAAATAAATAATTCAAGATACAACAGCAGTGTAGAAAGGGAGCAACTTAAGTTCACTTTAAGGTAAGGGTAGGCAGCCTAAAATCAGCAATTTTAAAATTCAGATCAACAAAGGGGAGGCCAGGTGGGAAAAATAACTAGCAGGAAACCAGTGGCAGTAATTTTAGTTTATGCAGGCTTGAAACATTTCAGAAAAAGACAGAGACCGAGAAATTCACTGTGTATTTAAGTATCACTCAAAAAAAACAATTTAACCAATGGAAGAAAAAAAAATATGTGAAATGTGCAGTCTAGATAATTTAAATGTCTATCTCTCACATAGAACAAAAACACCAGGCCAAGCAGATTTCTTAAAACAGAAAAAGTGTTGAGGGCAAAATAGAAAGCAACTCTATCACTCATAAACAAAAAATATATAGGTTTACTTTCCTCCTCCTGCAGGGGAATCACCAGCAGTGCTTTTAGTTTCTGTTATTATAGTAGGCAGGTAAAACAAAATGTTATTTTAGATTACTAAGTGCCCCTTTTGCCTTCCACCCCCAACAGCCTTCAGCAGTCTCTGGCAACCTTGACTACCTTTCCCAGATTATTGATACAAACCTTGGTTTTCTTACATTAAAGTTAATTTTGCTGCCTTTTAAACATCAATAAAAGGTTTCAGAGTTCTTCATTAGAACTTTGCAAAGCCTTTCTTGGGGTGCATTTCAGTTAAGACATCCATTTTTTTTTGCTAGAATAGTTAACTTTACCACTTCTTGATCTTGTCTAAGTGGATTTTAATTCCTTGTTATGAAGACTTCTGTAGCAATAACCTCTTTAAAAATGATTTCAGAATTATAGGTCTCGTGTAAAACTCCCATATATGATGTTTCATAAGAATATTGTCTTTGCAAATAAAAGTTTTGGGCCATAAGTAGTCATAGAAGCAAATTTGATTCAGTTTTCCTGTATTCTTTATTATTTTTTCTAACAGAGGCAGGTATCTTCTACACTGTATGGATGTGTGTAGGCAATTTACATTTTATACTGGCAGAAGTGTGATTTATTATTTATTTATTGACATTTGATTACCAGGAAAGTCCGTCTGGGTAGAAGCCCATTTTCAGCAGAGGACTGGGGAGAAAAGCTAAAAAATGCAGAATATAGCATTGTCACATCACTGTAAGAGGTTCTCTGGTTCAATTCTTGGCTAGGGTGCCTTCTGTGTGGTGTCTGCATGCCCTCCCTGTGTTCGTATGGATTTCCTCCAGGTGCTTCAGTTTCCTCCCACATTCCAAAGACGTAGGGTTTAGTAGGTGGGTTAGGGATGTGAAATTAACCACTGGTGTATGTGCATGCAAGTACATGGTATGGAAGAACAACTGTGGCAGGGTTAGCCACCCAGTGGTGTGAATTTGACTCCAGATGATTGTGACTGTGGAAGTGACACTGACCTCATGTGCAAAAAATGGGAAAAAGGTGTTTGTGGGTGGATGGATGGCCAGAACAAAAATCTATAAGAAAAACATTTCTTTTGTTTGTCTTTTGCTTCTAGCATATTAGGTTCCAAAGTATCCAGTCACTGTGTCCAATGGCTTTCAGAGAATGTCAAATTTTACTATTAAAGATGCAACACAAATTCTCCATTTTGTGCCAACAGCATATTTGAGCAGAATAGTGGATACCTCTAACATTTTTCTAAAATGCATCCTTAGATATTGGTGCAGCTGCAATATGGCCTCTTGTGAATACTTTTGCAGTCCTCTACGAGTGACGTGTAATTGAGCCATAAAGCATTATAGGGAATGATGGAGTTTATATCACATGGGATCCCCCATTACCAAGAGTTCAAAACATAGATGCGAGAAAGCCAGATATACTAGTCCACAAAAAGAAAACAAAGTAACATTGATCATTGAAATTGCTACATCCAGTGATTAGTGTCTTACATACAGAGAGAGATAGTCATAAAATGCCAGGATTTGCAGGCAGAAAATAGTGCAATGGGGAAAAAGGATACCTAGACAGTCCCAATGTAGTAGGAGCAATGGTTCTCATAAAAATAAATTACAGTCATATTTAGATATGTTACCAATGCATGTAACTCCATACAATTTGCAGAAGGAGTCAGTTCTGGACACATTGCAGGTGCTGCAAAGATCACTTTTGGCTAACATCAAAGACTGAATCAATAATAATTTCATAAAGTTTAATGATACTTTGACCTAGGAATTGGGTCCATTCCCATCATGGTATTAGAAACTCAAAAGACTTGGTGAAATTAGAGAAGACCATGCCAACCCTTCTTTAGACCCTAGGTGGATATGGTCTAAGTGGTCTCATTTAGGTGTGGTTATTGAGAATATTGTTTAGAAGACTGTTTTGTGCATAACTTTTTTGAGTTTCACACATGAGACTTGAAGAGGGAGACTGGGTGTCAGGGGAAGTGGTTACAACTTGGGACAGTTTTCAGATGTTGAGCTGCCTAATTCTTAACAGCATCAGCCTTACTGATTTGAAGAAAATGGACTGTGATCATTCAGATCTATCTTTTATGGTAGCTCATTAATATAAGGAGGAAGTGTGTCTTGCACTAAGTGAATACAAAATTGATTATGTTCAAAGTTTTTTGGACAGGTTAAAATGAAAAACTTGAAATACAGCATAACTTTGCGCTTGTAGTCAACTCTGTGTGGTACAATGAACATTTTTTTCCCCACCACAGCTGCAAATTTTAACTTTTAAAATTCCCATAGTACACAGAAGTCTAGTGCAGACACCTGTTCTTGCATTCTCTTGATAAGGACATTCACTGCATGTTAATGATGTTATTTTGGGGGTTCAAAGAAACCTGTGATAGTTTCCATGAATGATAAGCCCCATTTTTTTTTGGATGCCTATACATGTGTGGAGTGGGACTGTTAATTGGTAAACACATATAAAGCAATTATTTCCCAACTAATTTAGTGGTTTACCAATTAATCCATTAACTATTGTCACATCTTGAGTGACTTCAGTATGTCCAAGCAGGGCTTACTGACTGAAGTGAGACATTGGAAGCAACTTGACTTCCAGTTCCCCATGAATTTTAAAAGTCAATTTTTCAGCTGTAGTGGGAACAAATTTTCATTTTGCTGTGACCGGAGGATCACAAGCACAAAGGTTTGCTGTGCTTCAAAGTAAAGATTTATATGTCTACATAAACAACTTTGAACATGACTTTTAAATCCTGATCCAAATACTTAAAAGTAATTAATTCTGAAATAATAATATAGTTGTATTCCAGTCAATTAAAACTTCATCAGTTCATCCATAATTCAGGACACAATATGTGATAGGTGGGGTTATGTGACTATCCCAACAGATGCCATTAGTAATGTTCCACAGGGCTCTGTACTGGGGCTTTTTATACTATTCTTTGCAGAGAGAAAAGTATGGTAAACCAGATATGATGGTGAATATCAAACAGGGTAGCACAGATACTTAAACTGCAGTACTAATGACCTCACTTTTAATACCAGCAAATGTAGTGTGAGATTTGGAAATGGACAAATGTGATTACAAAACAAGTGGTCAAAAGCATAAGAAGATTCAATTATCAAATATTAAGAGATTATGGTAGCTGACAGTTTTAAACTTTGATTTGTTTATAGCTACCAAAATCATGAACACATTTTCCTGCCATGGTATATTCAGCATTAGATCACTGTTGCAGTACCATGAAATTATGTATGGAACATATCTTGCCACGGATATCCGACATCTGGCCAGTATACTAAAGCTTTTTGGAACCTTCCTCATACATTGTAGATCTGTTGAAGCATGAGGATGTGATAGTATAAAGAGGATGTACAGGTGTCAAGATACTGAACTTTCTTACGCTGAATCATTCAGACTTTTCATCTCAGCAACATCTTTAGAGTTTGTCTGTGGTCAGCTTGCAAGTAGGCTTTTTGGGCAGATAAGTACACCTTTGAGGACTTTCCTTTCATTTTTGACTAAAATTTGTACTTGTCTTGTATCTTAGATCTGTCAGAAAGGGGAAATATGCATGTGGTAGCAGATCCATTACAAGAACTCTCACATCCCTATGTTCTTCGTGTTTCACTGTTGCAGTCATCACATTTGGGTTATCCCTGCCAGGGTAGCCCTCGGCTGGCCCGAATACCAGAAGCTTAGTATTTCTGCATCAGTTGCTGTCACTTCAGGATTGACGTCAGGTCATCAGTAGTATAAAGTAAGGTAGCTGATGCCATTGCACGTCTTTCTTTCCGTGGAGCCCGAAGCAGAAGCAGTTCACACGAGTGCCAGTTGGCTGCTACTTGAGTTTCATCTTCTGAATTGAAGCTGAAGCCTTCTAAAGCTAAGTACCCCGTTGGGGATCCTTTTTTCTTGCACTAACTGATGTCAAAAAAAGTTAACAATTGTCTCACCTGTGGAAAGCAAATACCACACCGAGACTTTCATTCTTACTGCATCACTTGCTTAGGCCCAGACCATGACATCCCTCACTGTGGCTTTTGTCCTTTGTTCAACACCAAAACTATATATCATTAGGCCCTTATTGTAGCTAGATATTTTCGCTTACAGTCCTTGAATTCCGATATGACTTTGGTAAGATCTTCCAAAAAAAACGTAAGGATAAAGACAGACTGCACAGGTCCAAACCTACGGACGACACTTCTGTTAAGCTAGTCATCAGTTCTCTGGTCCTCAGTGAGGCGCTTTCGCAGCCCCTGATGCCTACTCGTGTGGATTTGCAGGCTGCTACTGAGACCCTTTCAGAGTCCGGTATGCCGCAAAACTCTTCTTCGACTAAGGATCCTGCATTTGTCTCTCCCTTGGATGGGTTCGGAGCCGCTGAGCAGGCACCAGCTTCCGAGGAAGTACTTCACACTAGCGATTCTTGACACAAACCGATGACTTCTTTCACATCTACCATTCTTTCGAAAATGACCAAGTTTCTAAAGCCCAGGGTATGAACCACATCCAAGAAACTAACAACCCACTCTCAGGCACCTGCTTCCTTGCCTCAGTCTCAAATGCTTAAAATGGCGGAAGACCTTATCATGCTTATCAGGGGAAGCCAAGCTACTCCTTCCAAAAGAAAAAGAGATCTATCCCCAGTAGTTTTGTCTGAACAGGAGTCTGATGACTCTGATGCATCTGAATATGAAGATATGCAACCCCTTTTTGCTTATGAGGATTCTAATGCAGAGGATTCCATTCCCTCAGCCTCTCCACCCAAGGACATTTCCTTTAGGGAAACCCTTCATAGCTTAAGGGAGCATTTCCAGTGGGAATGTCAGGACTACCCTCAGTCTAAAAAGAGGCTCTGGGAATTCTTAGATCTTCCACAGCACAGACCCCTAGCCATTCCCCCAGTCCTTGATGTTGTGGACGATGTTTTCCTGGAATCCAGTTTGACTCCTGACACCCTACCTCCTGCACCAAATAAACCTGACAGGTATTACAGAGTCCCTGACTCTCACAAATTTCTTTTCAAAAATCCTACTGCTGACCCTGAGGTAATTTCTCAACGGCCTAAAGGTATTAAAGCAACCTCTGCTAAGAATCCCACCCCTTCAGATAGGGATTCCTGAGCACTAGACAGATGAGGTAAAAAAGTATACACCTCTGCTATTCTTGCTATCAGAGCACTAAATTGCCAGTTCCATATGGTAAAATTTCAGCAACATACCATGGAACTCCTCAAACAAAAAGTGTCTTCCTTTCCTGCTTGTGCAGAATCTGAAGAGTTACAAGAGTTAATGCATTCTGCAAGTCAAGTAACTAAGCACACCTAACACTGTGGTTTTGACACCCTAGTAGCTTCTTGCAGGGCAGCAGTCACCGGTTCTGTCCTTAGAACGCATGCATGGCTTAAGGAACAGCCCTTGCTAGACCATGTTAAATCTAAATTGTTGGATGCACCCTTGCACAAAGACAACTTATTTGGCACAAAGGCAGAGCAGAGGAGGTCTTAAAAAAGATGGAAGAAAAAGCTAAATCTATGTAGACAGTAAGGATTTCTTACAGGTCCAGCCACCCAGGTTCAGTAGGCATTGCCCCTCCAAGCACTGGTCCTTTCCTGCTCCCACCAGGTCAGTTCAGCCCAGACCCCGTGGAAGCAGACCCCCCCCCGACAGCAGCCACAGGGAATGCAGAGATCAAAACAGTGGAATTCCTCCACTTCAAAAACAGGGAGTTCTAAGCCACCCCCTCATGATAAGAACTCACAATGACTTTCCTCCACCACCCCCTCCCTCTACCCACCTTCACTTACCCCTAGGAGGAAAACTGTTCTTTCACACAAGCACCTGGGCCACCATTACCAGCGACCGCTAGGTCCTCAACACACTGTCCCAGAAATACAAATTTTCTTTCCACACTCTTCCAACCCCAAAAGGGTTCCCAGATCTACCTCCAAACCAGTGGTCAGAGGCACAAAAGCTAGTCCTTTCCCTGCTCTCTATAACGACAATAGAGCACATTCCTGCAGAACAGAAAGGCCAAGGTTTCTACTCCAGAATTTTTCTGGTACCCAGAAAAGAGGGCACCTGGTGCCCCATCCTCGATCTATCCATTCTAAACACCTTCCTGGTGATACCAAAATTCAAAATGCTCACCCCCCCCCAGCAAATGCTACCCATGCACTCCAAGGATACTTAACTAGCCACCCTAGACCTGTCAGGGAATCATGCAGGAAATACCTACGTTTCAGGGCAGGATCTCTGCACTTTCAGTTCTCTGCACTTCCCTTTGGCTTATCTACTGCTCCCAGAGTTTTCACAAAATGTCTGTCTCCGGCCATTGCCTTTTGCAGACAAAGGACTATCCAAATTTGCTCATATTTAGATGAATGCCTAATTCAGGCAGACAGTCAGGAAAAGCTGCTCAAGCACCTGGTCTTTGTAAAGTCCCTACTGACCTCCCTAGGGTACACTATCAATGAAAAAAATCCAAACTAGTACCCACCCAAAGGATTCTATTCCTGGGAACAAGCCTGGACACAGCATCCCAGATGGCATTCCTTACACCAGAAAAGCAAACTTACCTGACAGCCTGCTTCTCGCAACTAGCCACCAGACACCAGTTATCTGCAAGGAAAATCCTGCAAGCTCTGGGGTTCATGGAATCTTGCATTCTATTCATTCCATATGCCAGACTGCATATGAGGAAACTTCAGTGGTACCTAAAAAGCCTTGATGTCAACACTCTCAAGACCTGGAAACTTTTATACCCATGATACCTTGTCTCAGGAAAGATTTTCTTTGGAGGGCAGCAACATGCTCCCACAACAAGGGACTACCCTTCTCATCATCCCCCATGCCACCCAGACCATCACCACAGACGCATCAGACTATGCTTGGGGTGCACACCTTGATAGCCTGTGCATACAGGGCCAATGGAGCCCAGAGCAAATCCATCTGCACATGAACCAAAAAGAGATGTTAGCTGTCCAGCACACATTGACAGCTTTCAGGCCCCTTCTCTCCCCAGGGGCTGTCCTGATCAAAACAGACAACACCACTGTGATGTGGTATATCAACAAGCAGGGAGGGACTCACTCCTACCCTCTATGCAGGCTGGCCATGACCCTTCGGCACACAGCCTCTGCCATGAAACTACACCTGTTAGCACAATTCCTGCCAGGTTCTCTAAACACTATGGCAGATCACTTAAGCAGAAATCTTTTGGACCAACATGGGTGGCAGCTAGACAAAAGAACCTTCACCCTAATAACTCAGAAATGGGGCACCCCGAAGGTCGACCTCTGCCTCCCACACCAACCATCAGCTCAGCAAGTTCTGCACCAGGGAGCTTCACAACATGCCTTGGAAAGTGGATGCCCTGTCCTTCCCTTGGATTAATCTATCAGTCTATGCCTTTCCACCTCTACCTCTCATTGCCAGGGTACTGCTCAAAATAATGGAGGAAAAACCAAGAACAATGCTTATTGCTCCAGACTGGTACCCACTGCTGTGCAGCCTGTCCTCACTGCCACCATGGCATCTCACTCAGACCCCAACCCTCCTGACCCAATTGCAGACCCTCAATGTGGCAGCTTGGCTTATTCCCTAACTACTGATCAATCTGCTAACCTCAGTAAACAGGTACTAGATGTTATACGTGAGGCCAGAAGCCCTAGCACTAGACAGTCTTATGCTGACAAATGGAAAAGGTTTTGCACCTGGATTCAGGCTAAGGGAGCCAATATGGCACAGCCCTCCCTCCTTCTCATCCTGGATTACCTAGCTGACCTGCTACACAGTGGTCTGTCTTTTTCCTCTATTAAAATCCATGCCTCTGCTATCTCTGCTATTTCCCCACTGAGCAACAGAGGGGCTAGCAACTTGAGGCCATGCAGAAGAGCACCTACCAGAGCTTGGGACCTTAATTTTGTGTTGGAAAAGCCCAGCCTGCCCCTCCTTTGAACCAGCATCTTCAGCAGAGTTAAAATATCTCTCCTGGAAGACAGCTTTTCTTCTGGCCATCACTTCAGCCAGAAGGGTCTCCAAGCTACAAGCACTCATGCCTGTGGAGCCCTTCATCATCTTCCATGCTGACAGGGTTTCCCTCAGGACTAACCCATTCTTCATGTCCAAAGTGGTGTCCAGTGTGGCTCTCATCCAATCCATTCATTTGCCAACCTTTTTCCCTAACCCACAGAACAAGGGGGAAAGGATCCTGCACTCTCTAGATGTGCACAGATAGCTCAGATTCTATCTACACAGAACGAAATCATTCAGAAAGTCTGATCAATTGCTGGTTAGCTTTGCTGCAGGGCAGAGGGCAAAGTAATCTCCAAACAAACAGTTTCTAAATGAATAGCACACTGAATCCATTTATGTTACAAGCAACATGGAAAGCCTTCCCCTAAGGAAGTCAGGAATCACTCCAGCAGAGCAGCCTCCACCTCTGCATCTTTCTTCAGGGGAGTCCCCACAAGAGACATCCTGGAGGCTGCCACCTGGACATCTGTTTACACTTTCACCAAACATTACCACCTACCTATCTTCTCCAAATCCAGGGCAGGCTTTGCCACTGCAGTCTTGCTGGGCATCCTAGCCAGATCCTAGTCTCCTTGACTGCCTCCGCCCTATTCCTCAGCTTTGGGAATCAACCCAAATTTGATGACTGCAACAGTGAAACATGAAGAACATAGTACACTTACCATAAATGTAAATGTTCGAGTGTATTCACTGTTGCAGTCCTGGTTTTCCTCCCTCCCGCCCCCCCCCTCTCTCTCTCCTTACAAGGGACATTTTGGTATCTACTTTCTGCTGGTGGTGTTCTTCCACCATAATCTGGCTCTCACTTGGGGGCTCCTGACAATTAGGGCAAGAAAAACTGATGTAATGGAGTCGGCTGCCTTACCTTATACTACTGACAACCTGACTTCAGTCCTGAAGTGACAGCAACCAATGCAGAAATACTAAGCCTCTGATATTCAGGCCGGCCAAGGGCTACCCTGGCAGGGATAACCCAAATGGGATGACTGCAACAGTGAATACACTCAAACATCTACATTTATGGTAAGTGTACACAACTGTACTTTTTTGCCTTGGTGGAAGTGACAACTTACAGTCTTGTGACATTTGTTTGTTTACCCAGTAAACTATCTGTAGTAAGCTGAATAGCTTTAGATTTTATTCTAGAGAACTGTCCACTAAAAGTCTTGGTTCAGGCTTTCATGGCTGTCTAGCTGTCTTCATTATAAAGGGTTTAAAAGGGACACAGCCATCCACGTCTTTGTCCCAGTTTGGGACTGATGTACTTGCTGTGGTAGTCTTGGAACCATTAGACTGTCACTCTGATCTTCCTAATCCTTCTTGTGATGTACTAAAGGAAGCCACTAAGGGTCAGAAGTCCAGCATATTTCCTCAGACCATGTTAGGCATCAGCCAAGAAGGGAGAACCCCCACTTACTTTTGATGGATGGTATTCCTTAGGTTTTGGTAAGGGAAGAAGTAAGGTAGCAGTTTCTCTTATGGAGATCTGGACTTCAACTCCTGCAATAGTCTTTGGCTTGAGACCCCCAGAAAATGTCTAAAAAAACTAAGCATCTTCTCCTTCAACTCCAAACAGTTTGAAAAGTTCATAAGAGGACAAGTACTGTTTTACCTAGGGTCTCTTCATGGCTTTCTGTTCTCTCTCGATTTATCTACACCATTACCCATTCATTCTAAGGAAGAGGTCTCCATCCTTTGCATAAGTGCTTTCAGAGTCGGAGAGAAAAGGTCCAGATGCCTAAACATTCTTCTCCTGTCCCATACAAGTCTGAGACAGAGAATTTTTTTTTCTTCTGAATCATGTGTTGAAGAGATTTCATTTTCTGACACTATTTCAAAAATAAAATAATTTTTTAAATGGAAGGGTAGAGAGACTTTGGAGGCACAGAAGAAGTACTATGGCCTCCTTCCTGACTCCGGATTTTCTCAAGCCCCTTGCGATAATTAATTCAGTACTTTGGGTTTTGGAAAATGCATTTAATTCAGCATGTGCTTCTCCATATTTTCAGCCTCTTGCACCTAAGAAGCTTGATAGTACCTGATTCCATAAATATCCATTTTTGCCAGTAATCCTTTAGCTGATCCTGTTGTTGTTTGCATGGACAAGGATGGTACTTCTAATCCCTTGGCCTCCTCTAATCCTGTATCCAATAGAAAAGACAGCAAGGCATTTGGTAGATATAAAAAATAAATATGTTTCATCAACCCTAACCCTCAGGGGAATCAGCTGCCAGACTCATATGGCCAAGTACCTCCTTTCTGTTTTTTGGACATACAGCACCTATTTCAGACCTACCTGCTTCAGACTCTGAAACTTCTGTGTCTAAACTGTTTTTTCTGCATTACAGGTCACAAAGCAATTCAATCAAATGTTCCTATGATGCAGTAAATGTGATTTCTCTGGCTACTGCAGCAGGATCTATTATACAAATGCATGGCTGGGCTAGGCTCTAGAACTTCACAGAGGACTTCAAATCCCAGATTTTAAATATTGTTTTAGAAAAAATTCTGTGTTGGTAGTTCCATAGCAGAGAGCCTTAAATACATAGAAGAAAGAGGTAGGATAATATAAGGAGTAAAACATCTTTTTTTTTCTTTTACCAGTCCCTAAGTACAACAGAAACTATCCTATCCTAGCCCTGGTTCTTTTTTTCAGGAAACACTTCAAATCAGGTCAACAAAAGTAACAGAAACAACAATATGACTCAAAGAAGGAGGGGGTGCCTCCCAGGGTCTTCCCAGTCCAGAAATGTGCTTGACTACCTACCCCAAGTAACTTTCTGTGCTGTGCTTTTGGAAACAACAGATTCTTGGGTACTAAAAATAATTCAGAAAGGACTTCCAAGATGGCTGCACACTGATCAACAGCATAACTTCAGCTCTCCTAGTGTGAAAATAAAAAACGAGGAAAGGAGTACCATTGAAAAATTCAGTTACTGGCTAGTAAATACATAGGATGCCAGCAAATATGAAATTTGGAAAGCTTCAAGGAAAATCAACCAGAAAAGGTGAAGAGAAAAACCCTACCTGGGAAGGATTCTGCAGCTATTTAGCAAAAAGCAGTTTGAGCTTCAGCTTTGATTCATGATATTGCTTCCAGTAATTTAAGAGGAACATTAACTCAAATCTACTCAGAGGTGATTAAAATAATTGAAACATTGAAGGACTATATCAATTCAAACAAGAAAATATTGGGAAAAATAGAAGAAGCTTTAATTAGCCATTCACATGAACTGATAAAACTGCAAAAATCAGAAGATGACATGAAGAAAAAGATGACTGAATATGAAGTTTCTCAATAACTATTATTAAGAAGACAGACTACACAGAGAAAACTTTTTTTCTGCTGTACCAGAGAAACTGGAAGGAAAAGACTGTATTAATTTTCCGAAAGCACAAACAAGCAGTTTGACTGGTGTTCCATAGTAGAATTTGTTAACTGAAAGACACATTAAGTGTATGCTCCAAACCTGGCTATGAGAAAGCAGCCAAGACCTATAATATATATATATATATATATATATATATATATATATATATATATATATATATATATATATATATAAAATAAAAATGCAGTCATATCAGCAGAAGAAGTTGATCCTGACAAAATTGTAGCAGAAGGGCAAAGTATTAAAATTGGAGACAGCAGAGTGTTTGTAGAAAATGATTAATTACTATACACCAGGCATAAGAGAAGCAGATTTATCCCACCACTTAAGGAATGTCGAGAGGCAGGTATGAGATTTAAGCTGCTGTATCCAGCTGTTTTTAAAGTGTTTCTTCCTGGAGGATCAAAGTCATCTTTGATGCAACTAGGGGTGTATTTTTTAGGAGCTTTCAATAAAACAAAAAGTTTTGTAAGATGTGACATAGGTTCAGATGGATATGACAAGAAGCAATCTGCCAGACATTAGTGTGCATGTAACACAAAAGCTGGAACCAGATACTTAACAAAAAAGAAGTTATGTCTTACAATAACATTCCATCTGTGTTGTTGATCTTCATTCATTCCTTACTGATGGGTTATCGGTTCCATGCTCGGAACCGAGCCTGCCAATATCAAGCTCCCGTCAGCCAAAAACTCCCAAGCCAAGGTCCTACCCAGAATGCTCTGCTCCCCATTACCTCAGATCGAGTTTGCAAGTTGATAGATAAAAGCAGAGGCTACCTCTGGTCATAACAGGCCATCAAGAAAAGGAGTACATGAGATCAACCAAGAACCTCCAGATGGGGGACGGAGGGTGGGAAGTAATGAATGAATAAAGATCAGCAACACAGATGGAACATTATGGTAAGACATAACTTCTTTATCTGATGTTGCTAATCTTCGTTCATTCCTTACTGATGGGACAGAGTCCCCAGCTACCTGTATTTCTGGGTGGCCCTCATGGAAGGACATTCCTGACCACCACGGAGCCAAAGGAAGCTCTACCTCTGGAGGCCAAGTCCAATTTGTAATGAAGAATAATGGCATAAGGTTTCGCCCAAGTTGCAGCTGAGCAAATATCATTGAGGGAAGCCTTAGCATGGAAAGCTGCTGAAGTTGCCATAGATCTTGTAGAATGTGCTCTGACTTTATGAGGCAAGGTAACATTGTTTTTGTTGTAGATAAAGGTTATACAATTTCTCAACCATGAAGCCAATGTAACTTTTGATACAGGATGACCCCATCTAGATCCAGAAAAAGCCAGAAACAGTTGGTCTGATTTACGGGTAGATTTTGTTCTGTCCGGATAAAATCGTAATTGCCTATGAACATCCAAGGAATGCAGACAGTACTCTCCCTTGTTAGAATGGTTAGGAAAGAACACTGGAAGGTCAATAGACTGATTGCTAGATCACTCTGACACCAGTTTTGGTAAAAAGGTAGAATTACTTCTCAGTGATACCCTATCCTTATGGAAGATAAGATAGGGAGGTTTAATGCATAAGGCCTGGAGTTCTGACAATTGCCTGTCCAATGTAATTGCAATCAAAAACAACATTTTCCAAGAGAGATATTTTACATCACATGAAGATGCAGGTTCAAAGGAGGGAGCTGTTAGAGCTTGCAGAACCAAAGCCAAATCCCAAGGTTGTACCGGTTCTCTAAAGGGAGATTTTAGGTGGATAACCCCTTTCAAGAAAGTGTGACATAAGTGAAGAATCTGAAAACCAATATGAAAATTTGAAATGGCAGCTAAATGTACATGGATAGTAGAGGCAGACAGCCCAGAATGGAAAAGATGTGATAAGTAATCCAATACCTCTGAGACTGGGGCTGACAAGGGGTCTAATTGCTTATTTGCTGCCCATAGAGAGAACCTTTTCCATTTGTTAAGATAGATTAGTCTGGTGGATGATTTATGAGATGCAGTAAGAATATTGCACACAGGGGACAAAAGGTTTTCATGTCTGGCAATCATTGGAAGTGGAGAAACCAAGCTGTCAGTTTGAGGGTTGTTAGGTTGGGGTGAATCAGACCCTGTGGATGGGAGATCAACATTGGGAATGGATTGAGGATCCACGGTTGAGCTAGCAGGTGAGGCCAGAGGAAGGGAAACCAGACTTGTCGAGGCTAATATGGAGCTGTCGTGCTTCCTTTAGAAATTGGGAGATGAGAGGGAGAGGAGGATAAGCATAAAGATGACCCAAGGGTCAAACGTGGGCTAGAGCGTCCCTTGGTGACTGTCCCCGAGGGGGGATCAGGGCAAAGTAGTTGCTGCACTTGTAGTTGGTTGGGCAGGCAAAGAGGTTGCAGCAAGGCTGGCCCCAGCGGTTGAAGATTTTTGCCTCTATCAGAGGATTGAGGGACCACTCGTGAGGCTGTAGAATGCACCTGCTCAATTTGCCCCTATCACGTTGGAGCTCCCGGGAATGTGTGTTGCAGTCAGAAAGCAGTTGTAAGCTATCGCCCATTGCCATATTCTCATGGCCTCTCAGCATAACAGGTAAGATCTGGTGCCCTTTTGTTTGCTGATGTACCAGGCCACTGACATGTTGTCTGATTGGATCGCAATAGTCCCTGACAGAAGGATGGAGTGAAATGCTTGAAACGCTAGAAGTACCGCTCTCAGTTCCAGGACACTGATATGCAAAAGGGCATCTGTCTCCAACCAGGTGCCTTGGACCGGGTTTCCTTGACATAGCCCCCCCACCCCATCAGGAAGGCATCCATGGTCACCATGGCTATCGGTTAATGGGGGTTGAAAGGGTGAGACCATTGTTGAGGATTTTGATACATCCACCAGAGTAAATCTTGCTTGCATCTCTGAGTTACACTTATCTGAAAAGACAAAGGATGTTGTAGAGGTTACCACTGAGTGAGAATTAGCCATTGAAGGAGCCTCATGTGGAATCTGGCTAGAGGAACAATGGTAATTGAGGCTGCCATTGACCCCAATAGCTGGAGTATAGATCGAGCTGGGGATTTGTGGTGACAGACCAGCGGTTGAACTTGTCTTATTCTCTGAAGTCTGTGTTCTGGAAGGGATGCTGTGCAATTTCTCGTGTCCACCAGTACCCCTATAAATTCCAAAGACTGAGTTGGGGTTGTGTTGGATTTTTCCCAGTTTATAGTGATTCCCAGGCTTCAAGCTATTGAGAGAGTATACTGCAGGGCTTCTACCAGTAGACACTTGGTAGGGGCAGCGAGGAGCCAGTCGTCTAGATATGGAAAGGCCTGGAATCCTTGAAGTTGCAAGTGAGTGATAACCACTGCCATGCATTTTGTGAACACTCTGGGGGCTGTAGAAAGACCAAAGGGCAGGGCTCAAAACTGGTAGTGACTGGCTCCTATACAAAAGAGAAGGTATCTTCTTGAGCATTTGTCCATTTGTATGTGGTAATACGTATCTTGAAGATCTACAGAGCACATCCAATCGCAGAAGAGGAAAAATAGACTGAACCGTGACCATCTGGAATTTCTCTGTTTTTACAAATTTGTTTAGTGTACTAAGATCCAGAATTGGTCTCCAGTCTCCTGTCTTTTTTGGCACTAAAAAGAACCTTGAGTAAAAATCGGATCCTATCTGGTCTGGGGGAGGACCATCTGGATGACTTTTTTTTTTATAGCAGGTTTTGGATTTCGTGTGCTGCTGTTTCCCTCTGACTGGGTGGAATGTCGGGTAATACTCTTGATGAGACTGGGAAAAGATGGAAGGGGATGTATGAGCCTCTGGATATAATCCGTTGTACCCAAAAGTTGGTTGTTATCTTTTGCCAGCCAGCAGGGTACAAGGAGAAATTACCCCGACCACTTCCAGATGTGAGCAGTCAGGCAACGCTTCAGGAGTGCTGATAGGATTGGCCAAAGAAAGAATTTCTGGAATCCCAGTTTTGCAGACCTCCTCTGCCCCGAAAGGGACGTCTTCCATTGGAGTTTCCCCCTCTGCCTCTAGGGGAGAACTCAGCAAGTGTATCCCGGAAAGAACCCTGTGATTTCTTGTGCCAGATCTTTCCGCTCCTCTGATTTCTGGAGTAGAATTGCTGAGGAGTGGAGTGTCTGACACCAACAGCAGACAGGGTCTTGCCATCTTGTTCACAACTTGCCAGCGTATCCTTGACTTTAGGGCCAAAGAAGCGGCCTCTATGGGGGCATTCATGAAGGAAGCCTTAAAGGAGTCTGCAAAGGTGCATCCAAGCATGTTGTCTGTCAACTATACCTGCGGCTGCCACTCTAGCCACCCCTTCAGTTGCGTGAGAAATAAGACGCATGGAAGAGTTGGAAATGGACTCTACAGTGGCTATCTGATAAGCCACATTATCACAGACTTCATCAGAAACAGCTCCTGCCAACATTTCAGAGAGCTGGTTGATAAGCTGTCATTGAAGCCTGGTAAAATGTGCCAAATAATTCAAAGACCTTACGGCGAAGGTCAATGAAGCAAACACATGCTTCCCTAATCTGTCAATCACCTAGGACTCCTTGTTGGGCAGATGGACAGTTTGGCTCTCTTCTGCCAAATCCTTTTTAGTAGCAACTGCCACCACCATAGCATCTACTGGAAGACCTCATGACCAATGGGGGTGCTCAGATGGAGGTGATAATATTTTATCTGGTCTTTTAGGTATCGCTTCCATGATGTCAGGAGCCTTCCATGCATGCTGCACGATGAGCTGGATGAGCTCATTGGCAGGCGGGGTGACCCAGAAGGTAGAGGACCGGACACGAAAAGCCTGCAGGAATACGGATTCCTCAGAGGAAGGATTAGAGGGCTTCCAATCACCCCTCTGTCTAAGGATCTCGAGGATGTCACCAAAGGACACTTCATCAGAGGGTGACTGTGGGGACCCTTCCCTGTCATCAAAATCCATATCTTCAGTTAATAACTCCTCAGTGGAGTCCATGTGCTTCCTCTTACATGATGCTTTGTGGGGTACTTCCTCAGTGGGAGGTTTTGGGGAAGACTGCAAAGAGGGGGTCTCCTGAGGGGGAGATACCTGAGGCTCTTGTGCCCGGTGTCTGACAGCAGAAGCTTGTAGCAGTTGTGGCACAGAAGTGGGAGAGGACTCCAACAAATGAGCTTTGCCAGCAGAGGCAAGTGCCCTCTCCATGGCCTGAAAGGTTGGCCCACCCAATGAGGGATGGGAGCCCAGAACCAAGCATGACAACCTCAAAACCAGGGTCACACCCCACCCCGATGAGCCTGCCCCAGACTAGGAGTCTCAAGAGGACCGTGAACCATAAGAGAGAGAGCATCCCTGGAAGGTGCCATAAAAGAAATTGGCATGGAGCCAGGAATGCCCTCCCCAACGGCACAGCCACTGGCCTGAGAAAAGCCCGATGCCCAGTGCACCAATGGCCACAAGGACGACTCTGGTTCCAAAGTGAGATCCACTATTAGAGTCAGAGGGAGGGAAGCTGCTTTCGGAGTAATAGGCTTCGAGACTTGAGTGGAAGTCGAAAGAGAAGTATATGTTGGGGGTTGAGGAGTTATACATTCACCTGAATGAGTGAACGTGGACTTCGACAGTTGAGAGAGACCTCTGGCCACAAGCAACTGATCAACAAGCCGCAACACATCCTGTTCTGAAAGACTCTTGGTTGACCTCATGGAGAAAGCTGATGGCGATTCTGGCCTTTCTAGGAAAGGACTATACTGACTGCTAGCAAAAGGATCCAGTAAAGGGGAATATTTGGTCCTTGCTAATTCAATAGGTGCAGAGCTTGGAGCCAAGGAAGTCTGCACCGAAGAAAACCGTGTGGAAAAAATCTGCGCCGAAGATGTCAGCGCCATAGTAGTTGAAGGTACCTGCACCGTAAAGGCAAAGGTCTGCTCTGAAGGGTAAGGTGCCGTAGTGAAAAGTGTCTGCATCGGTAATAAGGACGGTGCCGCGAAAGACTGCACCGAAGCACATGGTGCCGAAAAAGTCTGCGCCATGGAGTACAGAAGAGTCATATTTGGAGCTGAAGGTGACTGCACCAACAGTGCCGACGAGGACTGAACCTGTATTGACAGTGCCATTAGGGGTTGCGACAGAACTGTCGGAACCATAGTTGTCTGCACCAGGAACTCCGGTGCCAGTATCAATAAAGGAGACATGGCTGTTGTCAGAATCATTTGGGGAGGTGCCAAAGCTGGAGCAAGGTCACATAGTAATCAATTTCACCTTCTTGTGAGTCGACTTGCTACAATTTCCAGAGGGAAAAGAAGGGAGAGACTTCAATGAACAATTTCCAGAGGGAAAAGAAGGGAGAGACTTTGATGAGGAAGAGGAAGAATGCCTCTTGCGAGGTTTAACAGGAGGGGGTGAGCCGTCCGACCCAGAAATAGCCTCAGAGAAAGGAGACTTGAGGAGACCTTTCAAAATTAACTTATTCTTCCTCTCGTTGAGAGTCCTGGTAGAAAAATTTTTACAAATCCCACACTGAGGATCCACAGTCAAGTGGGAGACATTAAGACAGTAGACACATAAGTCATGGCCATCGGAAAGTGGTACCTTAAGGCCACAATCCTTGCACTGCTTGAAACCAAAGCTACTTTTCTTATCCGACATAACTGGTGTGGAGGAGAAGCACAGTACCAAAAGGAAGAATAAGGGCTACCCAACAAAAGGGTAAAAAGAGAAAAAGGATTACCAATGATGGTAATGGAGAATTACCACAAGGTAAGAAAAGAGGGTAATAAAGGAAAAAAACTAAAGGGAGAAAGTCTAAAGTGTGCGATAGGGTAGGAAAATATTAGAATAAACTTTTGAGAAAATTTTAGAGTAATAATATATAAACTTTCAAAAAATTAGACACTTAGCTGAGAGAGTGGCTTGACACGGCTGTACAGCAATGCGGCAAATGAGATCTGAGGTAACTGGGAGCAGAGCATTCTGGGTAGGACCTTGGCTCGAGAGTTTTTGGCTGACGTGAGCTTGATATTGGCCAGCTCGATTCTGAGGACGGAACCGATAACCCATCAGTAAGGAATGAACGAAGATCAACATCAGATCAAACTTACAAATAATAGGTGGGCATAATAACATAGATACTTTCTATATTATCTTTAAATGTTAATGGTCTCATATATATATATATATATATATATATATATATATATATATATATATATATATATATATGACAGAAATAGTGAACTATACTGAAAAATGTGGATTGCAAATAGCTATGTTACAGGAGACATATTTGGAAAGAGCTGAACAAGTGAGTTTGATAAAGAAAGGTTTTCAGGATGGTTATTCAGAGGAATACCTGAGACAAAGGAAAATAGGACTACTTACATTAATTGCAAGAAGAGCACCAATAGCAATATAAGAGAATAAAAAAAGATAATAATGGTAGATTTGTAGTAATAAGGGGTTACTAGCAAGGGAGGAGGATTACACTGGCATGTATTTATATTCCACCTAAAACTGCTTAAGAAAATTCTGGAAGAAATAATCAGTTTTCAGAAGGGAATATTACTTATAGGTGGGGACTGGATTTTGATTTGCAGCTGTGAAGATGTGTCTGGGTGGCCCAGAAGGGAATATAACAAAGAAGGGGAGATTCTTGATGAAATTTATGAAAATATTTGGCACTGAATATGTAAATTCAGTAGTAGGAGCTCGGAGTGAATTTACATATTATTCCCCAAGATACAAAAACTGAGCTAGGCTAGACAGAACTTACATTTCACGGAAGTATGTGCATTTGATTGAAGGTTTTGATGCATATCCAATAACTATTTCAGATCACACACCAATAATAACTAAAATAAAGATGCAGGATGACATAAAAATGAGACATTGGTGCTTTCCCACCTATCTGTTGAAAAAAGTGGAATTTATGGAATGGATAGTGGAAATTATTTGGAAGTCATTAGAGAAGATAGAAATTTCTTCTGAAAATATAGCTAGAAAGTGGGATAAAATTAAAGTGCAGTTTAAAAATAGGGTGGAAATAAAAGAGAGAGATGGTTAAGAATCAACAAGTATAGAGGGACTGACAAGTGTTAAAGTATTGCAGAATAGGGGGAATCTCACAGAACAAGAAGAGAATCTTTGCAGAATGCTAAATAGAAAATTAAATGATTACCTCGATAATATGCATGAGTTTAGAAAGATTGCTGTTAAGCAATGTTTTTTGATAATTACACCATAGCAAAAAAAAAAAAAAAAAAAAAACTTTTAATGCAACAACTCAGGCAACATAAAGTAGAAAGGGTTGTTTCCAAACTTAGGGAGCATATAACAAGGAAGATAACAGGAGATCATATAGAGGTACTAGAAATATTTCAGAAATTTTATGAAGGTTTGTATAAAGCAGAGAAATATGGAGATCAAGAAGAGGTACAAATGAAAATGTTTATGGAATAATTAAATATGCCAAGGTTAGAGGTAGATGAGGCTCAATTACTAACAGTATAGGAGTAGATGAGATACAAATGGTGATGTATAACCAATCCGCAGGGAAGTCCCCAGGAGTAGATGGTATTCCTGTGGAACTTTGGAAGCTGGGATGGAAGAAACTGATAATGGTCTGGAAGGTTTTAACAGTATTTTAAGAGGAGCAGAAGCACTAACATCCTGGAAGAAAGCAGTGGTAGCTGTAATGCTTAAAGAGGGTAAAGCTCCATCAGATCCATTTTCATACAACCCCATTTAATCCTAAAGTGTTTGTCTATAAGGGCTAAAAGAATGTCAAAGCTGATACCAGAAGAGATCAATGTGGTTTTGTTGGGGGGAGGCAAACATTTGACAACATTAACAGAATATTGATGATCAAGAGGGAAGCTGAATGTAAGAAAACACACTGCTGTTGGTGGGTCTTGATGCTGAGAAAGCATTTGACAGAGTAAGCTGGGAATTTATGAACATGGCAATGGAAGCATTTGCATTCCCTGGTAAAATTATAAAGTTGATTATGAGGATTATATGAGGGATCTGAGGCAAAAGTTAAAGTGGATGGTTCTTCTCTGATAATTTCTGCTCGAGCAAATAAACCAGGCAAAGATGTCCTCTTCCCCCTTTGTTATTTGCACAGTGGTGCAGCGGTTAATGTTGTCACCTCACAGCAAGAGGTTCTCCGGTTCGATTCTCGGCTGGGGTGCCTTCTGTGTGGAGTTTGCATGTTCTCCCTGTGTTCGCATGGGTTTCCTCCCACATTCCAAAGACATGCATCTGGAGCATTTCTCCCCGGGCCTCCGCTGAAAACAGGCTCTGTGGAACCTAGTCGGACATTCCCGGTCAACAAATGCTAAATAAAATAAAAATATTTAGAACTATTAGGAAAGAAAAGAAGACTCAGAAATTCAAGGATATAATTGGTATGGTAGTGAAGAAAAGCGGTCTGTATTTGCAGATGATATTTATACCTGATTAAACCAGAAAAGGATATTTCAGTGTTGTATAACATTTGAGGCAGTGTCAGATCTTTTCAAGATACAAAATCAATGAAGACAAAACACAGGCAATAACTGTAAATTATGGACCCACAATGAATTGGTTCAGCAAGTACTTAGAAGTATGGATTA
This sequence comes from Protopterus annectens, assembly GCF_019279795.1. Lineage (NCBI taxonomy): Eukaryota > Metazoa > Chordata > Ceratodontiformes > Protopteridae > Protopterus > Protopterus annectens. Next base: position 90,519,401 of record NC_056744.1, read on the forward strand.
AAAGGGATTCTGATGTGGCAGCTAAGGATATGTGGGAAGAGACTATATAAAAGATAATACAGAAACTGAGAAATTGAAAGCTTTGTTATATGGATAGCAAGATACAAGCATTTAACATGTTTAGTCCCTTTAATTTTATACATAGGTCAGGCATATTTTTTATCAACCAGAGAAGTTGTGGATAGCAATTAATAAAGACCTTAGGGATTTTATCTGGGAAGGGAAGTCAGCAAGAGTCAAGTGGGATAAGCTGATTCTTACATTTGAACAAGGCGGTTTGAGTTTACCCAATTTGAAGGGGTATTTCAGAGCTACACAGTTAAGGCTTCTATACATAGCACAAGCAGAAACCTATAATTCAAAGTGGAAAGGGTTGATGATGAAGTAGAGGGGAAGCTCAAGAAACAAGGAGAGACCGATATTTCAGATGCAGATCCTGATGGTGAATAAAAATAACCATACAGAATATTATATTTATAAAGTAACAGAATGTATTGTAAAAAACTAAGCCAACATAGGAACAGAAAAATCAGATTCTGCCAGTAGGGATGACTACAATTAGGGATACAGGCAATAGGCAAGAGGGGGCTAGAATTTATTGGAGAAAACTGGCAGAAGAACCAAGGTGCTGGGACAAAATAATTAGAGAGGGAAAGTTAATAGAATGAGAAGAGGCCAATAATTTATTTGGACTACAGGCTATAGATTGCCTTCCCTATCAACGATTGGTATCAGAATATAGGCAAAGATAAAGAAATAGGGGGCTCCTAAGCAAAAGACCAGCACTGGTAGAGTTTTTAGAAGAATCTAGAACAGAAGCTGATATGAAAAAATTAATAATTAGTAAAGTATACAAAATATTACATAACTATAAGAATAGAAAAGATTGGGAAGAGAAATTGGATAAGTAATTCACAAAGAAACAATGGGGAATATATGCATGTCTCCAAAATATCCAACAAAGTCTAGAAGATTTAGGATCTTTGCTTGGAATGGTATTTTATACTCCAAGCAGACTTCAAAGAATTTTTCCTCAGGTAGTTAGCAAATGTTGGAGGTGTGATGGAGAAGAAATAGGTAAATGGGAACATATGTTTTGATTGTGCAATGAGTTGGCAGTTTTTTTTTTTTTTTGTGAAAAATCTTTTTATTTCAGTTTCAGTTTTAACATTTAACAAGTAAATAGTGGAAACAACATCTCCATAAGAGTGATGAAATAACAATAATGCACTAGAGAGTATGTATATCAAAACATCATCAAACTATATACAAATATGCCATATGTCCAACATTTAGAGAAGGTTACTAGTATCAAACTCGAATATGATAAAAGAGGATGTTGGCAGATTTTAAAAAATTACCTCAGAGTACTCTTTTAGAAATACTGGGTGAATAAATGGCTGTAAGTAAGGAAAAGATCCTTTTGAGCTGGGATACAGGGTCTGAATTGCCTAGACATAGTAAGGACTTATTAAGTTTAATTCTGCTGGCTGCCAAAAAAAGCAATTACTAGAAAATGAAAATCAAAGGGCCAGATTCACGAAGGCTTACACGGAGTCTAAGAGTAGTGTAAGACTCCATGCAGCCTTCGCGATCCAGGAACAGCCCAAAGTCCGTGTAAGAGTCAGGCTAAAACGGCTCTTACATGGAGTGGGCGTGGCTAAGCTAATCAGCCCACTTGCAGCCGAATAGCATGCAAATGAGGCTGATTAGCGATCCAGGAAGCCAAGAACAGCCCGTGTAAGAGCCGTTTTAGCTGCAGAAATGTACTCAGTTGACAACTGAGTACGTTTCTGCAACACGCAATGGAGCCATGTCAGCTCAAATAAAGGGTGCATATGTTATAGGCAGCATGCCAATGGCCAAATATGTGGCCATTGGCAAGGTAACCATGCAAATATCTGAAAAAAATTTTTTTTTCGGCAATTGCCGATGTGTAAACCCAGCGCAGCCCCGCGCAAATGGGCTGCGCTGCATAAAACATAAAAACGAAGGTTTTAAACCTACAAATGTAGGTTTTATGCAATGCATGGAATGTCAATGGAGGGACCAGCAGAGGAAAACCAACATGGCCACCGTGTAGTGGTTGCTAAGGGGGGAAGCTGAGTCTAAGAGATGTAACTAAGCATTAGTAGGCAATCTGATGCAAATGAGTGTAAGGATACTGAATTCCACTGTCACATAGCAAATGAGCACATTCTGAGTAGTGTAAGAGTTACATATGGGGGAGGAACAGAGTAGGAGATAGGTGACATCACAGGGGGGAATGGTAGAAAGGGATGGAGTTCATTGGAGGGTAGAGTTACATGACAGATGTCAGACAGATAACAAGGAAAGAGGTGTGCCACTAAGTAAACATGAGAAAGTCAAGAAATGGAAGGTGTACACTGTTGCCTACACCCAAGTTTCTTGCTGGATGTGTATCTTGCGTGCGCGCCACTAAGCGAGTAAGGCAGTGTCTTGGCGTGTAAGGCAGACTGAGCATGTGGGAGCGTGTTGGGAGATGTTTAACACCGTTTGCGTGGGCGTGCACGCGTTTTAATCCGAATAAGCAGATCCAAAACTGTGTAAGTATGTGTGCGCGCGTGTAAGCCACTGTGAGCGTGTTTCTGCTGGTTTGCACACGGCTCCACCCTGAGGAAACAGAAAGGAAAAAGGAAGCAACAGATGTACTAGGAAGTTAGCAGGGAATACTGCTGGAGCTAGCAGGTGAAAACAATTAGATGCAGGCAATTACACAGGCAGAATACTAGGCCAGCCCAGCACTTAAAACTCTGCAAACAGCAGTGCAGAATGTTTCTCTCAAGAGACACTGCAAGACAGGAGTTAAGTTATCAGAAGTGAAAACTGAAAAAGCTGAACTCAGAGCAGAAATGTTAGGGGCTGCCATAGCTGTCATAATGAGACATAGGCGACTTGCTGAGGGTGGTGACAATGCAGATGGTGCCAGACAACCCGCAGTGAGGAGACGGAGAAGAGTGTACAGGCCCAGGGTCACCTACCACGGGTTACATGAGCTGGAGATAGTAGAGTGCTATAGAGTGGACAGAGAGCTCCTGCAGCAGATTGTTGAGCTGTGCAGGCCACGCCTCACACACAGAACCAACAGAGGGGAACCCATCCCAGTGGAAACCAAGGTATGTGTTGGCCTAAGAATACTAGCAACAGGTACCTTCCAGAGACCAACTGGCGATATGATGGGGATATCACAGGCATCAGCCTCCAGGGTACTACACCAGTTCCTGGATGCCATGTCAGCACATGTCGGTGATCATGTATATTTCCCCAATGCCCATGAGGTATTGGCCAGCAATATAGGTTCATAGGTTCATAGGTTTATACTAGGCTATCTGCCCTAAGGCATTTATAAGCCTAGCCCAAATTTTTGTGGCTTACGCCACCCCTTATATGAAAAAATACTGTGCCCATTAGTTTGTTGTGCCTCTGTCCAGCAGTGACACAGATATGATTCAGGGGTAAACCTCGAT